>NC_090649.1:443352027-443659377 GCF_040937935.1 Hyperolius riggenbachi
CCCCTCCCTTGAAAATCCTGGGTTTGCCCCTGCCTTGGTGATAAATAGGTATTGGATCTGCTGAAATACTGCTTTTATCAATATAGTAGAGTGGGGGGTAATTTCAACTTCCTCTTATTAAGGTGATCACCAGATGGCACCATAAAGCGCCTCTTCCGGTCCCTCAGATCTACTCCTCCTGGACTCCACATCAAGTAAGAAGATCTGAATATTGCCCACACTCAGACAAGGATACCTTGCAAAATGGAGGAGAAAATTGCACCCCTTTTTTCAGGTACCACCAAATGAGGCCCATGCCCACAGACTCCACTTTCCATGCCAATTTCTGGATGTGCTACATCTCTTTCTCTGCTGATGCTTTCTGGATTTTGCCATTGTTGACTCGTGTATGTCTTACATTAACAGAATTCATGAAGCGTCTTTGTGAAAAGAGCTGTGCAGAAAGATATTGTTTTCCTGCCTTGAAACTTGGCCAGAGAATGGCAGCATGCTGAGCTCAGTATGAAGGAAATGGCCTGACCCACATGATGCAACCGGTGTTACAGCTCTGAACTATGTCAAGAGTCTGGAGTTGGGCCGGAGGTCCTGGAAATGCATCTGCAGCTCTCAGCCCGTCTCTGTGTATTCAGAACTCGTTACAGAACCTAAGACACGCTTTCAAGGAGCGATGGAACAATTTCAACATACCAGCCTGCGCGACTGCAGGGCGTCAAGAATGGCTCTGCGACTCACGGAGACAACTCAAGGTATTTGTGGAATGGCTGTTCTCTCGCACACACATCCTGATAACGTGACATAGGACTGTAGACAGGTACCACTTCTCACAGGACTGGCAAACAGCCATGTCTGCCACTGCTCCACAGCAAAACCAATCTCTGTAGACTGGAGCTCAGAAAGACGAGTCAAGGGAAGGTCAGTAGGATAATCCGTGTGATGTTCACACAAAATGGAGAGTGATGGAAGAATGGTTGATCCACTGGACCAGAACCATTCCTCTTTTCCACCATAACCTTTTCCACTAGCAACATTTTTAACCATAGCATCAATGTTATGTCATGTGTCCAAATATCAGTGTGTCACAGTTCTAAGAACCCCAAGTACCAGTGTTTAATTGAGCAAAAGTTTAAAGGGACCTGGGCTCACAACTCACAGATAGCCAGCAGCTAACATAACATCCCACAATAAATGAGGTTGTTGGTGCCACACAGCCAACAGGCATGTGAGTTAAGCCCCTCTGCTGGCATCAAGGCCAATCTTCTAGATCAGCCTCTACGCTTAAGATGGATGCATCCGCATCCTACACATACAATGGGCGTATTCATGACTGGACATGTTTCTGATAGTGGATAAAAAGCCTGGAGCAGACTTACCTGAGGTCGCCCGGAAGCCATGAACCCCTAACCTCTTAGTATGCAGTTGGGTATCAGGAAGGTGACCACCAGCAGATTCCCCCTGTGGCTCTAAACACACCGAACAATACACAGCATAATAAATGGTAGTCACTCATTTGCCCTGATTGAGAACTACCATTTCTAATCAGTGTGTCATTGTTCTGTGACCAGTGGCTTATCTACAGGGGTGCAGGCCCATGGGCACCATTCCTGCACCCCCCAAAAAATCACTATCTTTGATCACACAGTGCCACCGCCCATTGCCATGGCACTGGCGCCGCTCTCCTCAGCCCGCCCAACCCGCCCCTCTGTACTTGGAACGCCTTCTCTTTCTCCCTGTTCAGAACTGCAGATCGGTGTGGGAGCCGAGGGCATAGCAGCACACATTAATGCCAGACTTCAGATGCAGAAGTGACGTCACACGTAACTTCCTGCATTTGAAGTGATTTGTAATTGTTCTGTGACCCGCCACAAAATCACTGGAGCACCACCTTGAACAATTTTTAAAGGCATTTTACATAGCCAAGGCCAGCACGATTTGGGCATGCTTCCTCAGTGTGTTTGCGCGATACTGAGACCCCCAAGTGTCCGTGTGCCATTGCTCTGGGAAATGTGGATGTTCTGTGGATTCACATGACGTGGGATTTCCTACTCTCTGGGAAGATTTTGGGGGAGCCGGTGGTTGGTTTAGAGAGAGCTGTAGATTTTAGTCCTTACAGATGGTGAACCCATCGCATAGATCATATTTTCTTCTTGTACTTGATGTTTTTGGTAGCGCTCATCCTGTGTAGACTAAACACAGTGAGCATCCATCATAGTAAAAGAACGAGCGGGTGACCTCAGGCAAGGCAGATAATGCAGACATAAGCCAGAGGCTGATCCTCTCATATATTACTGACAATAAGAGACGTACCCAGGATTTCATCATATCGTTAGCTTTATACTGCGGATTACATGCAGAATAAACACTCTCTCATTCATTGCCGCCATCCCTCACTGACAATCTGCAATGGGCGAGATCGGAGAATGCGATTTCTCGCTCCGCGGCCTCAAATCGCTCTACGGCTGCAATTACAAAATATGTAGACTGTTACATGAGGCGGGCAGATTACACAACGGACATCAGATCTAGTCTGGAGCATTCCTTCACTATGACTTTCCATAATATTTACACTGGTGGAAACTGCAGAATATGGACTTATCATGGCCTCCAGATTCCAAAGGGCCCAATTACCTCCAGATTAGATCTGAACTCTCAGAATGGCCAGGATAACATCTAATATATACAGTCATTATTATAAAACATTGTTTTCGTTATACCCTGGCAGCTGGATATTGAGCTGGATAAGAGTTCCACATTTATAGGTCCGTACACAACATCTTTATTGGCCACTTTTCCCTCGTCCATGTAATGTGAGAGCTTTTCCAAACAACCTGCTCAAGAACTGTTGGGCCTTACACTACATGGAGTTGGTAAAATTAGCCAATCGAGATTGGATGTGAGGCAGCAGCTCTCACGTGCTTTGAGTCCAACAGGAGATAAGTGATATACAAATGTTAGTTCTGTCACTTCACTTTTTCCCCGAACTGCCCAAAAGTCGCATTCTTTCTGTACTGCCTGCCTCTGATTCCTGTGTGACCTGACCACTCTCTGAATGGGACAGAGGTACACCCCTCCAAGCTTCATCAATGATTAGAGTTATCTGTTGCAAGTGTCATATCAATGGATGGGGAAGCATAGGCAAATGCAGGGGGGATTACAGCTGCCCGGAATCCCCCCTCAGACCAGGGCTGGTGCAGTGTCTGGGGACAGGCACAAGTTGAGACACCAGCATATCTGCAGGCATCCTGTAGCTCACAGCACTGCCCCCTTTCTTCCCCTGCTACAGTTGACTTTGGATGGAGTAGCAACATGTGTACAGAGCAAGGAGCAGCAGTGTGTACAGAGCATGGAGCAGCAGTGTGTACAGAGCATGGAGCAGCAGCATGTGTACAGAGCATGGAGCAGCAGTGTGTGTACAGAGCATGGAGCAGCAGTGTGTGTACAGAGCATGGAGCAGCAGTGTGTACAGAGCATGGAGCAGCAGTGTGTGTACAGAGCATGAAGTAGCAGTGTGTACAGAGCATGGAGCAGCAGCATGTGTACAGAGCATGGAGCAGCAGCACGTGCACAGAGCATAGAGCAGCAGTGTGTACAGAGCATGGAGCAGCAGTGTGTCTACAGATCATGGAACTCCAGTGTGTGTACAGAGCATGGAGCAGCAGTGTGTGTACAGAGCATGGAGCAGCAGTGTGTACAGAGCATGGAGCAGCAGTGTGTGTACAGAGCATGAAGTAGCAGTGTGTACAGAGCATGGAGCAGCAGCATGTGTACAGAGCATGGAGCAGCAGTGTGTACAGAGCATGGAGCAGCAGCATGTGTACAGAGCATGGAGCAGCAGTGTGTACAGAACATGGAGCAGCAGCGTGAGTACAGAGCATGGAGCAGCAGTGTGTGTACAGAGCATGGAGCAGCAGTGTGTCTACAGATCATGGAACTCCAGTGTGTGTACAGAGCATGGAGCAGCAGTGTGTGTACAGAGCATGGAGCAGCAGTGTGTACAGAGCATGGAGCAGCAGTGTGTGTACAGAGCATGAAGTAGCAGTGTGTACAGAGCATGGAGCAGCAGCATGTGTACAGAGCATGGAGCAGCAGTGTGTACAGAGCATGGAGCAGCAGCACGTGTACAGAGCATGGAGCAGCAGTGTGTACAGAACATGGAGCAGCAGCGTGAGTACAGAGCATGGAGCAGCAGTGTGTGTACAGAGCATGGAGCAGCAGCATGTGTACAGAGCATGGAGCAGCAGTGTGTGTACAGAACATGGAGCAGCAGCATGTGTACAGAGCATGGAGCAGCTCTGGAGAACTTAACAGAGTCTGGTATGAGCACAGCCCTGTGCCCTTCTGTGTGATTGCTTCACTTTCCCCTTCATTAGCAATGTCGGTTGTCCTCATTATTATCTGTATCCAAACTGTTTCTGATCGATCCCGCTGTCGATCGGGAACAGATCCAAACATTTAGGAAATAATCATCAGATCCCATCAATTGGATGGAAAATTGCATTATGTGTACCCAGCATTATGTCTTACCATTATTATTAAACTGTATTGTGTGTGGCTGAGGGAGACCTTTCAGGAATCTCCCCCTTGAAATCCTGGGTTTGCCCCTGGGAAGGGAAGAGAGGAGGTTCTGAAATACTAGTCTGATGTTGATTTTTTTGTATTTAGGCAGTGAAAAAATACTGAGAGTGTCAACAAGGGTTTGTGGTGACCCACAAGGCCGGAGGACTCATCTTCCAGGGGTCATATAAAAAGAGAAAGCACCATGTACCCCCCATCCTGTATCTGAGGTAGGGAAGGTAAGACACTGAGGATCCCCCCCACACACACACAAGTACACACACTCCATAGGTTACACCTCTTCTTCCTCTGCATGCAAGTGCAAACTTTTTTCTTTATTTTCATGAAATCATCTAGTTCCAAGTTCAGTTTTCCTTTCACAGAATTATGAACAGTTGGATTATTACATATGATACAGTATAAACTGAGATTAAGCAACCTTCAGCATTTCTCGATTCGCTGCGTGACATTGCGCTTCGTAATCACGTTATCAAGAATTCTGAAATCAAGAAGTGGGCATGGCAAGACTGTTTTAAATTCTGAAACTTCAAAGATACTGTTGCTTGTCCATCCAAACTGCTTGAAGTGAGGTTTTTTTCCCCGCTATACCAGGGCACAACGCCAACATCGAACAAGTGTTCTCGCTCATCACCTTTCAATAGACAAAGGAGAGAAACTTTCAATCCGGTCCGTCCGTGGAATAATTCTGACAAAGTACAACTTCAAGAACACATCGTGTCAAGAATTCTACACCTACATTACTGGAAACAATGGCCTCTTTCGGGAAATTGGATCATCTGAGAAGTTTGATTTGCAGGTCCGGATTTACTTCACAAGAGCCTATAAGCGCAGATGTCCTGGCACCTCAGACTTCGTCCTCCAGAAACCTACAAACCCCCACCAAACTGCACCGCTGTCACTCCTCTCATACCCGTCATAGGCAGCTACAGGTGCCCCTTAGTATTAGGTAGCCAGAACTACCCTCAATATTAAAGTGAATGGGAACTGCGTTAAAAAAAATGAAGCAAATACTTACCTAAGGAGAGGGAAGGCTCTGGGTAGTATAGAGCCTTCTGTCTCCTCTCTCGATGCTCTCTATCCTGTGCTGGCTCCCCCCCCCCCGTTTCAATCCCCCGCCAAAAGGGTATTTGGAAGTCTTCGGGAGCCGTGTCCTCCCGAAGACGTGCAGCTCCATACTGCACATGCGTGAGCATGTGAGAGAGCGTGCTTGCGCAGGAGCAGTGCAGGGCCACCCTTCTTCAGGAGCACTCGGGTTTCCTGAAGACTTCTGAAGCCTTCTTCGGCTGGGTAAAGAAGTATTTGACTAATTTAGTCAAATACTGCTACTGGGCGAGCCAGCACTGGAACAAGGGGACCAGGAGAGGAAGCGGGAAGGCTCTATCGGACCCAGAGACTTCCCTCTCCTTGGGTGAGTATCTGTCTCATTTTTTTAAATTAGGTTCCCATTCACTTTAAGTAGCTAGAGGTGCTCCCAAGTATAAGTTAACTAGTTGAACCTCAGTATTAAGTACCGTATATACCGGCGTATAAGATGACTTTTTAATCCTAAAAAATCTTCTGAAAAGTCAGGGGTCGTCTTATACGCAGAATGTCAAGTCTGGTCAGGGTGTCGGTGACGGGTGTCAGGCAGAGCTGTAATTACCTTATGCTGCAGTCATCCAGTGATAAGAAAGATAGATTGCGCTCTCAGTTTACAAAAAAACTTGTTGTAACAGCTTCATGCGAGCATCCGCTTGCGCGGGTAGCAGTGCAGCTTCTGACGTCACCTGACTTGTGCGCTCCAAAATACAGCCCGGCAATTCCTTCCTGCGTGAGCCTTATCAGTGGAGCGCAAACGTCACCAGTCAAGGGACGCCGGAAGCTGCACTGCTACCCGTGTGAGCGGCTGCTCGCAAGAAGCTGTTACAAGTTATTTTGTAAACTGAGAGCGCGATCTATCTTTCTTATTACCGGATGACTGCAACATAAGGTAATATCAGCTCTGCCTGACACCTGGCACCCTGACACTCCTACTGTGTAGTAGTCTTATATGGCGAGTATACCCCAACCTCTACATTTTAACTGGAAAAGTTGGGGGTCGATTTATACGCCCAGTCGCCTTATACGCCAGCATAAACGGTAGTTAGAAGTGCCCCCCACTGAAAGGAGATCTTGTCAGTGGAATGCCGAGAGCTAGGTGAGTAACCTCTCATATACACTCTTATAAGGACTCTGCATAGGGAAGGAGGGAGGGAGGCACTCAGGGAGGGGAGTGAGCCGCCTTTCCATCCTCAGGCGCCTGAAGGCACATGCCTACAGTGCCCTACGGTAAATTCGGCCCTGACATAGGTCTATACATGCATTTTTTTCCTAAAGACATTGTTTAGTTTATATAACCAATATCTGTCCCTTATGGTAACCGAGGAGTGGGGAAATATATGCAGTAATTTTTTGTCCTCCTTTTTGACAGTTTCCTCCTTTTTAGCTGAGCCCATCTGGTCACATTGCGCCAGAATAGGGCAGAGGCTGGTGCCAGCCTGGCATTATCATAGCGTTCCACTTGTTACACATCAGAGTCCTCTCTTGGAAAACAGGCACTTCAGGAGGAATCTCTGCATACTTCTCATGCCGCCACCACAAGATGGACAAATCAAACACTTTGTAAGCCGGGATTTTGCCTCAGGTGGGATGAGAAGCTTAACAAGTTCCTGAGCTGACCGGCCATCCAGAATGTTCCATACTGCGTCAGTGTGACGTCCGTCTGGAGCCCAGCTTGTGTGCAATCCTGAGGGGAGTTCCTGAGAGGGTCCCAGTGGTCTCATCCTCCTGACCCAACCAGAGTTTACACATTCTGAAGGTCACTTTCTGCCCCGAGACACACACTGTACACACTCACACTGTGTGTACACACGCACACACTGTATACACACACTGTGTACACACACTGTACAAACTCACACTGTACACACACACACACTGTATACACACACACTGTACACACACACACACACACACACACACACACACACACACACACTGTATACACATACACGCACACTGTACACACACTTTATACACATACACTCACTGTACACACACTTACACTGTATACATACACACACACTGTATACACATACACACACTGTACACACACACTGTACACACACTGTACACACACACACACACACACACTGTACACACACGCACACTGTACACACACTTTATACACATACACTCACTGTACACACACACACACTTACACTGTATACATACACACACACTGTATACACATACACACACTGTACACACACACTGTACACACACACACACACACACACTGTACACACACACTGTACACACACACACTGTACACACACGCACACTGTACACACACTTTATACACATACACTCACTGTACACACACACACACTTACACTGTATACATACACACACACTGTACACAATTACACACACACACACGGGTCATACATGAGGCAATGCACACCTCATTCACTGTACATATAAAATCCCAAAGGTCAAGGGAGGGAACTAGTACATTATTTAATAAATCACTGAAATACACCCCCCAGTGCCCAACCTTCCACCCCCAGTGGCAATCTAGAGCCGTCACTACCATTAAGGCAAGGGGGCTATCAACCGAAAGATATTGGGTGCTGCGAAAGTCTGGGTGTCCCAAGCGCCTATGTTAATATTGCCGATTGAGGGAAATTTGTTTGCCCATGGTGCATGATGATGATGATAAAATAGTGGGCACAGGGGCCAACAACTATGAAAACTGCAGCTACAAATGTGCCTGCTATTTATAGCCGCAGTTTGTATAGCGGGCAGCTCTGGCCCCCACTATTTTATTGGGCGCAGCTGGCGCCCAAATCTCCCTTAAGGGGCCCATACACTTATACTATTTCCCGCCGATATACAGCAGATTCGATCACTGTGATCGAATCTGCTGTGAAATCGTTGCGCAAACGCTGACCGAACGATCGATTTTTGTCCGATATCGATCGTTCCCATCGATCTGTCCACGCGGAAAATTTTGCTCGATCTCCAGCGGGTCGGGAGTGCGTCGATAGCGGCATTCGAATGTCGACCGACGCTAGCGGTAATACATTACCTGTTCCGCCGCCTCGTGTCCCCGCTGTCTCTTCTACGCGCTGGGCTCCAGGGCTCCGACTGGCTTCACTTACTTCCTGTTGGGGGAAGTTTAATTAAACAGTAGAGCGCCCTCTACTGTTTAAACTTCCCCGGACAGGAAGTAAAGTGAAGCTGGAGCGCTGGAACCCATCGCAGAGAAGAGAGAGTGGAGAAGAGGCAGCGGAGACCGAGGTCTCGCACCGGCTGGATCAGGTAATGTATGCGTGGGGGGGGGGGGGGGTTCAGCGGCAGCTCCACAGATTGTGAATCGGTTTCATAGTGAAATCGATTCACAATCTGTTTGCAGTGTAGGCAGCCAATAGATCCCTCTTTGATCAGATTCGATCACAGAGGGATCTATCTGGTGGCAATCGACCAGTATATGGCTGCCTTTAATTTCTGATATTACCATGGGCGCCTACCGGGCACTCAGCCTTCCTATCATCAGGATCAGCCTTCATTCTGGAATCTGTTGGAAATCTGTTCCTAGTGTGTGGCACACATCAGATAGATTCCTGTCAGATTCTACCTGACATCTGATGGTCGAATCTGCTGTAAATCTATAAGTGTATGGCCACAAGGCTAAATGGTAAACTGCGGAAAAAGGAACAGGAATTGGAGGGTGACGTCACACAAGCATGCAGCTAATCCAACCACACTTCAAACAGTAACACCTGATCTGCATGGTTATTCAGGGTTTATGGCTAAAAGTACTATAGAGTATCAGCAGGACAGCCGCGCAAACTGCATAGTTTAAAAGGAAATAAATATGTCAGCCTCCACATTCCTCTCACCTCTGGTGTCCTTTGAGCTGCATACAATTTGCATTACATTTTCATGCAAGGTGTCATTATTGGCTTCTTACTGGCCATCGTGAGCGCGCGGATACGCACACACGCAGCACACCGTGACATGTAAACACTGATGAAGTCACGTGTATGACATATGTGACATGTATACACTGATGATGTCACGGGTATGACATCTGTGACATGTAAACACTGATTAAGTCACTGGTATGACATATGTGACATGTATACACTGATGAAGTCATGGGTATGACATATGTGACATGTAAACACTGATGATGTCACGGGTATGACAAATGTGACATGTAAACACTGATGATGTCATGGGTATGACATATGTGACATGTAAACATTGATGATGTCATGGGTATGACAGTTATGTGACATGTAAACACTGATGAAGTCACGGGTATGACATCTGTGACATGTAAACACTGATGAAGTCACTGGTATGACATATGTGACATGTATACACTGATGATGTCACAGGTATGACATCTGTGACACGTAAGCACTGATGATGTCATGGGTATGACAGTTATGTGACATGTAAACACTGATGATGTCACGGGTATGACATCTATGACATGTAAACACTGATGATGTCACGGGTATAACATCTGTGACACGTAAACGCTGATGATGTCACAAATATGACATCTGTGACATGTAAACACTGATGATGTCATGCATATGACATCTGTGACTCGTTACCAGTGTTTCCACCATCAGCATCTCGGGATCCTGTGTGATGATGTTTGCCCGCTGGCCGGGGGATGACACAGCGCGGTGACAGGACCAGCTGGCATCTTGTGGCTTCATGTTTCCTATGTGACACATTGTGACAAGGCGCAGACTGTTCCTGTGTGTGGGGACATGGAGGTCATCAGTCACCTGCCTCAGCTACGTGCCTCTGTCATTGTCACAAGATGGAGATGTGATGTGTCATGGGGGGCACCTGACAATAGCGGACAATGGTCGCAGTGCTGGGTTATGTCTGTTAAAGGGTGACTCTACTCAGAGCGGAGAATTCAGTGCTGGATTCTGGAGACATAGGACATGCAGCTGTCCTGAACAGAATCAGCTTCACAATGAAAAGAGCTCTTTTATTTTACAAAATGTTCACCAGTCAGTCCTGGGATGCAGGGAGGCGGAGATACCAGGCGCATCCCAGGACCCGCGTGAAGCGTTCACAGGGAAGAGCATGCTGCTGGGTCTTTGACTCCAGCAGTTGTGACCCACACAAGGAGCCTACCCTTTGAATACATATGAAATTGCTGCCAGGAGATTTGGGGGCAGGTTACAGCCGATATACGGTTTTCCATGCTTCTGCACAAGTCCTGGCGGCATTAATTACTATTCCCCCTCCAGGTGGACGTGGATGGTGGGGAATGATGTAATTTGACGTCCAGCTATTGCTGGTGGACAAATTACAGTGTTTTAAAAGTAACTTCAGTTCCGTCTTCTGACGGCGCCGAAGTTATTCACTGTGCGCCGCTATATCTGCAATTCCTATTACGGTCTATGGTGGCGCCGGCTGTGCCTAAATCTCCTGCGCTGTTATTACACCGCTCTTACCCTTTTACCTTTGGTTGCTGTGCCGGCAACTGACTTTTCTCCAGAGGTGGTTGGTGAATGGTGAGATCAGTCTCCGGTTTGCAGCAGTAGCAGGGCACACACCAGGCATTGGCACCCTTGCTGGTCAGCTGGTGTGTGTGTTGTGGCTGATTGCTGTGTAGAGCCCACTGCCTTAGAGGTGTCAACATGGGTGCCCCCCCCCTGATTCCTGGCTTTATGGGGGTTTGGGTCATGACCCTTACAGTGATTGCTGGTATTTATTGGTCAATAAAAAAATCATAATCCATGTATTTGGCCAAGTAAGTTTGCATACAAGGAATTTGATTTGGCAGTTGCTTAACAGCCACAAACAAAACAGAGGAGTACGTAAGAAGCTCGGGGTGACCAAAAACCACTAGGAGAGTATAGGGGACTCAAATACACCGAAAATCCCTCCTACTAAAAAAAGCAATGCTTAGTGTGGTTTGCCTTCTCAAAACAGAAGGCATTTGCAATAAGTTACCTATTGTTACCCGACACAGGTTGAGTGCTGTTTTTTTTTTCTTACCTACACAATGGGCCTGATTCACAAAGCGGTGCAAACACTTTGCACGCCTGTAAAAAGCCCTTTATTAACTAAGTTTAGGCGTGATGTGAAGCAACTCGCGCGAAGTGCAGCGCATCGCGCTTTGTGCGCAGCGCCCATTAAGCCCTATGGGACATTGCGCGCGTGCGCAAAACTGTGCACGGGAGCTTCGCGCGAATTACAGCACAAAGCGGTGATAACTTTGCTAGTGCAAAGGTTATCACGCCTAAAGTCTTTTAGGCGTGATAACTGAGTTATCACCGCTTTGTGAATCAGGCCCAATCTGTTCATAGTATTCAAAATCTCATGGAGGTGGTAAAATTGGCTAATGATTGGTCGATGTAAAAGCCCTACTATCTCTTTCACATGTATGAGGAAAATGCAGAGGAAAGCAGGAATTTGGGTGCTCACTAGCAGCAGAAGTTTGGGCACCACCATAGGGGCTCATTTTATTGTCAATAAAGAGGGAAAATTGCGGCCCTCACTCTCGATATTTATTGGCTTCTTTACTGATAATACAATGGGCCCCTATGGCAGTGCCCGATAATTAATGTACACATTTAACGTTCAAAAATGCCCCTCTACTGCTTACCTAGCTTCTTATATGCCGATCTTTAGGCTGTGGCTGCCCATAGGAGAGTGCATGGTGTGGGGGCGGAGCTTAGCCACATCAACTGCAGCCAAGAGATCTGGCACCAGGCAGCCTATTGAGAGTGGTGCCAGCTCCATGGCAATGGACCATGTGAGCTGGGATGTGGCAAGAGACCAGTAACTGGGCAGCCTACAGATAGTGGTGCCAGAGCCATGGTAATGGATGCCGGCACCACATGAGATCCAGGGCACCGTGATGGATACTTTGTGCCTTGACATCCGGGGCACAGTGGGCAGAGATTCAGGGCTAAAACCCCGGATCCCGTCACCTAACAAAGTGCCTGCAGGGTGTCCTTTTTTTAACGTATGCCACCAGAGGTCTCCTTTAATTGTGCAGCATTGGCCTAACTCTGATATATCAAAATTGTTAGGACTGGAATAACCCCCAAACAATTGTTAGTATATCTTGCAGACCAGAAAGAGATGATATCATAGTTTTACCGGGTGGGGGTCTAAGTGTCCTCTCTGTGATGTCACCCTGTAGACACAGAATATGACATCACTCCTGTAGTGATGGTCATGTCCAGGGCCGGTTCTAGACTTTTTGCTTTTAGGTAGAATAATTGCCCCCAGGCCACCACTGTGCCCGCTCCTCCCCCTTCCTGGCTGCTACCCCCTCCAGCTTATGGCAGCCACCCATGGCCAGGCGGGCGGCATCCCCCCCACTTCTGCTGCTTGAGGAACCTGCCTCACCCCGCCTCATGGGCGGCCCGGGGCTGGTCATGTCTAGAACTCATGGAGAAGCATGTGATCAGTTTAGTCAGGGGATATAGAATGATCTATTTCCACCTGGATATTACATTTGTCATACGTTTCCCGTATGCAAATTTTCACTTTTTCTGCAAAATTTAATGTGACTTTTCATATGCGTCTAACAATCGTTACATGGGAAACGGATGTGTGATGCAGAAATATGCAGCATGCAATCCAGATTTTTTCTGCATTGTACCACACACAAAAATTCGCATTCAATGGAAATGACTCCATTGACGTGATTTGGTTCCATTTTTAAGGCAAAAAAACGCATCACAAATTCAAACTTAGTGGAAACAGGGCCTTAGTGTCTGATTTGCTAGTCAT
This sequence comes from Hyperolius riggenbachi, assembly GCF_040937935.1. Taxonomy (NCBI): domain Eukaryota; kingdom Metazoa; phylum Chordata; class Amphibia; order Anura; family Hyperoliidae; genus Hyperolius; species Hyperolius riggenbachi. Next base: position 443,365,414 of record NC_090649.1, read on the forward strand.
GATCATGTGCTAAAGCAGGATGTGATCACAACAAATCAGAGCTTTGCAAATTTATCAGCTGATCAAACACATCACATGCTTCTCCATGAGTTCTCCTAGACGTGACCATCACTACACTCCTTCTCTCCACCTCACATGTCACAAGACCTTGGAGACATTTTGTTTTGATGGGACATTCTAGAGAAATTTGGTTCTGAGGCTACTTTGTAGAGAAGTTTGATTGTGAGGGCTGGCTGTGTCGGACCCCCCAGCATGTCTCCTCCACATACATAACATCTGGGCATGTCTGGGAAGATTGCACAAGGCCCGTCTCTGCGTGTTTCTTGGAGGAACACGCCCTGCAGCCTGCGTTATCACTGCATTTGGCCTTTGCAAGCCTGGCACCGAATATTTACAGTGTATTTCCAAACCTCATAGCTGGCATTCCTCACAACACGAACTTCTAAATAAAGATTGCTCTACATCGGAGTCTTTCCTCATCGTATCCATGCTGAAACCATACTGTCCAGCCTTGATGAGCAAGCTCAGCAGCGGCTGAGAACTCGGCAGAGGAAGGGAATCCAGGGAGATTCTCACCGCCGAGATTCACCGCTGAAATTCTCCACCAATACAGCGACAGATTCAGTTTTCATTTTATTTCTCTAAATATTGATTTATTGATGGATTTTTGATGATGTTCCTCACAGACAGCCCGATCTAGATTAATGGGCTTGATTCAACAAGCTGCGCTGCTAAAGGGGCTCAGGACGGGACGAGTGGAGCGGCTGTTAGTTACAAGGAAAGCGCATAAGTTACAGTTACCACACGCTACGCTGCACTACCGAAGTGTAGCGTGCGCTGAGCTCACGCTCCTCTTATTAAGCCCAATGTCTGATGTGAGATGGGGAATCATGATCAGCTTAGAAAACACATGAGGATGCACACCACTATAAGAGCACTGAGCAATACAGATCAGCTGGGTGCTATGTCACAATAAGAAATAACAAGATATATACATAAGACACGCACAACCATGAAGTTAGATTGCAAAAGATCAAAAAGTGTATATTTAAGACAAACACGGGTTCACAGAGACATGGTTGTGCGTGTCTTATGTATATATCTTGAATCATGATCAGCTTACCTCTTTGCATTACTTTTTTTTAACAGGTAAATTTTATTGAATACATTTTTTTAACAAGTTGCAAAATCACAGTATTAACGGGGGGATGCGGCATTCACATATTGGGGGGCAATCACATCAGGGGCATTCACATATTGGGGGGCATTCACATATTGCTGACATTCTTTTTACATCCAATACTTAACATAACATACTATAACCATGGATATATATATTTACCTGCCTGTTTGGACCAAACTGGATTTTGTTTTCATCACATAAAATTGGCAGTACGCTCAGATATAACACAGAATGTTAACCTAAGGCATCTCTAACATCCTCATTGAGTCACACCACTCTGCCCACAATTTTTCAAGTTTGGCTGGGCAAATTCCAAGCAAGAAGTCCTGTGTCACCCCTCTCCCCCAACCCAAACCCTGACTCCCCCGTACCCCCCCCCCCCCCCCCCCCCGAGCCAATCCTGTTGCATTTCTTTGCTACCCCAGATTAGTGTGTAAATGCACAGCAGAAGCTGTGCTCTCACCTCTCCGCTGGAGTCCAGTGTTGTGCTTTACCCTGTCTGCTCACCCCTCTCCCTAGTGCCCAGCTTCTCGTACCTCATGTTGCGTGATTACATGTCACACGGGGAGAGTGAGGTGCCAACACTAGAGGGAGAAGGAAACAGACAGGATGGTCGCAAAGGCTCAGCGCTGGCCTCCAGAGGGTGGGTTAGAGCACAGCTTTTGCTGCGCTATACTCTGCCATTACACACAGGGCTGGGGGAACGCAGGAGGGGGGGTGGAGACAGATAGTGGGAGAAGAGGACAGAGGGAGGCACAAAGGGAGACAAAAGGAGGCACAAAGGGGGCAGAGAAAGCACAAGGGGACAGGAGGATGCACAAGGGACAACTGGAGGCACAGGGGAACAGGAGGCACAAAGGGGGACAGAAGGAGGCACAATTGGAAACAGAAGGAAGCACAAAGGAGTACAGAAGGAGGCACGGGGGGACAGAAAGAGACACAGACAAAAGGAGGCGAAGAGGCCAGAAGGAGTTGCGCAGGTGGGATGGAGGAGGCACAGGGGGACTGAAGGAGGCGAAGAGCAGGACAGAAAGAAACACAAATGGACCCACAAGGAAGTACAATGGGGGACAGCAGGAGGCACAAAGGTGGATAGAAGGAGGCCCAAAGGGGGATAGAAGGAGGCACAGGAGTACAGAGGGACGCACAGGGGGGTAGAGGTGGCACGGAGGGACTGAAGGAGGCACAAGGGGACAGAAGGAGGCACAAACACCAGAGGTGTGTGGTTTTGCCTGGGAGGCGGGCCTTGTTCAGGGCAGAATCAGGGGCATGGTGCTCTGCAGGACCACTGGCATTCCAGGCAGTTTCCTGGAATGGCTATGCTTAAAAATAGCTCTGGCAGTTCCGACCTGTATAGGTCAGTTTATACAATGGACAGTGGCATAACTAAGGAGCTTGGGGCCCCAAGACCAACCAATGACAGCTGCAGTGTCAGAGAGGTATAATCAGGGTAAGAAAATAGCTTGTTAAGGATTACCACAATTTGATGCACTTACAGAGGTGTTTGACTCCTGCCACGCACAGCACATCGATTTTATAACAGATTCCAGCAGGGAATCTATGGCAAATCTATCAAACTGTAGCATGGCACTGTTCAATGGAATGCAGTGCTATGGCCTATTGATTTTCCGCTGCTCCTGACCCACACCTGGTCGACCTAGATTTTCCACGCTATCCAATTGATACTTAGGATCGATTTTTGGCCAAATTTGATCAAATCGAACATTTAAAAGAATTGATTCCCATCTGATTCAATCAGATGGATCGAATCTGCAAGGAACAAATGTGAAAATTGATGTGTGTGGGCAGTTTTACTGTAGCTAGAGTGACATGAGCGTCTGCAAGCAGTGGGAACACACGGCATATAAACATTGCTGCAGTCCGTCATGAATGCGGCCGCCAGAATTTTCCACTCCTCCCATCCAATCCTTACTCAGAGGCACACAGCCAGCCACTCACTCCGCTCCTCCAGTGAACTTCGCCCGACCGCCCTCCGCATCACCCAGTCCCATGCACGCCTCCAGGACTTCTTAAGAGCTGCTCCAACAACATGGAACTTCTTACCTTACCCCATTAGGGTCTCCCCCTCCTTCAACATCTTCAAGAAGGCCCTCAAAACTCACCTTCTTTTCACTCTGGACTACAATCCAACCCCCCCCCCCCCCTCCCTGGAGCTGTGATTGTTTGAACTCTCGTTTGCACTCGTCTGGTGTTTCCGCGGAAGAAAGATGGATTGGGGAACACTTATCATTGCAGGATATCACTGTGATCTTTCTGCGTTGTTAGGTGAGTATTCTGCTTCAGGTCTGCTTTAAAGTGTACCTGAAATGGGCCAAAAGAAAAATTATACATACCTGGGGCTTCCTCCAGCCCTCTTCAGGCTGATCGGTCCTTCCCCCGCCCTCTCGCGCCACCTGGATCTTCCGTAATTCAGCCCGGAAATTCAGGCAGTCAGCACACGTGCAGTACAGCCGCGCGCGCTCCTCCGTTGCACTCCTGCGCCCGGTAGCGTTCTGCGCCTGTATAGTAGCACTGTCCATTCATAGAACTCTCCCGATGACGGGAGTGCAGTGTGGCGCATGCGCCTGGGCCGCGCACGCGCAGTACACTCCTACTGGCTGAATTACCAGGCTGAATTGCGGAAGATCCAGGAGGTGGAGGATGACGGCAAGAGACCAATCAGCCTGAAGGGGGCTGGAGGAAGCCCCCGGTATGTATAATAGTTTTTTTTTTGGGCCATCTCAGGTTTCCTTTAATATCCTCATAGTATTAGTGGCAGCTTTGTTCCTGATCAGTAGCAGATTAGAACTTTGACCAAAGCTATGAGTAATATTTCACTTTCCAGCACCAATGTAAATAATTAACTATACTGAATGAATTGCAAGAGAGGCACAGATTTTTGTTCTGTGAGAAGGTGGGGGGGGGGGGGGGGGGGGGAGGGGGAACGAGTGGCATCCTGCTGTGGGGGTACAATAGGAGAACAGCAGGGGTTGGTAATTAGTGTTCTGTGATGACAGATCACTAATAACGTTATCGGTCAGAGGACACCTGTACTCACACTGGTTTAATGAACAATATTTCCACGGCAGACTTTTGCGGCTGACGATGGACAGACGATAGCGTAACGTGTGCAGCGCGCTTCGGTCTACCCCGGAGGAAGGTATTATCTCGCCGCGGAGTAACATGACATTACACGCCAGTAACTCGCCGTAAAACACGCAGTAAGGGCTGGTGCACACCAAAACCCGCTAGCAGATCCGCAAAATGCTAGCAGATTTTTAAACGCTTTTTTTTATTTTTATGAGGCGTTTTGCTAGCGTTTTGCGGATTGCTGCTGCGGTTTTCAGTATAGTAGATTTCATATATTGTTACAGTAAAGCTGTTACTGAACAGCTTCTGTAACAAAAACGCCTGCAAAACCGCTCTGAAGTGCCGTTTTTCAGAGCGGTTTGCGTTTTTCCTATACTTAACATTGAGGCAGAAACGCATCCGAAATCCAAAAAATGCCTCACCCAGGCATTTTTCGTTTCCGCAAAACGCCTCCCGCTCTGGTGTGCACCACCCCATTGAGATACATTGACCAAGCAGATCCGCAGCCGCAAGCGGATCTGAAAACGCCCAAAAAGCCGCTCGGTGTGCACCAGCCCTAAGTGATTCCTGACAGATGAATAAAATGGGATGATTGGAAACAAATCCCCAGCGAGCGGCCTGATAGCAGCCAGCTGGAAATCGCTGAATGAGAATCCTAAGTCACCTAACATAAACCCTGCCGGATACAAAGCATCATTCACGCTCCCTGCCCGGTCACCCAGGGGTTAAATCACAGCTTTCTATGGGGTCAGCTGTACAATGCAGTGATGTAACATCTCTGAATGATTGCAGGTCTGAGCCTGAGCCCGGGGGTGTGTCCCATCAGGGGGGTGTGTGCTGACAGACAGCCCGCACAGCCAATCGCAGCAAGGGAAAGTCATCACACAGTGAGATGAGATGGGGGAGGGGGGCTGGGGTGATTAAATGGAAAAAAGAAAAAAATGCAATAAAGCAGAAGACGAAACAGATCGGATACAAAGTGGACGGACCAGTTTTGGCGCTTCCTGCGAAGCCGCCTAATTATCCCTCCCAGATCTTCGGCCAAAAATACAACCGCAACTAGCTAAAGAGTTTAAAGAGATTCCTTGCCATAATTCCACTAAAATAAAGAACTCCGAAGCAAGGGAGCTTCCCAAACTCAAATGTTACAGAGGTCACTAAGACTGCTCCATGTTATGGGGGGGGGGGGGCTCTGTATACTGATCCATGTTATTGTAGGGGGGGGGGACTCTGTATATTGCTCCATGTTATTGGAGGGCACTCTGCAGGACTGCTCCATGTTATTAGGGGACACTCTGTAAGACTCCTCTATATTAGCGGGGGGGGGGCACTCACTAAGATGCCTCCATGTTATTGGGGGGCACTTATTAAGACAGCGCCATGTTATTGGGGGGCGCTTTGTATATTGCTCCATGTTATTGGGGGGCATTCTGTATATTGCTCTATGTTATTGGGGGGCTCTCTGTATATTGCTCCATGTTATAGGGGGGCTCTCTGTATATTGCTCCATGTTATTGGGGGGGCACACTGCATATTGCTCCATGTTATTGCGGGGCACTTTGTATATTGCTCCATGTTATTGGGGGGCTCTCTGTATATTGCTCCATGTTATGGGGGGGGGGCACTCTGTATATTGCTCCATGTTATTGGGGGGGGGGGTACTCTATATTGCTCCATGTTATTGGGGGGGCACTCTGTATATTGCTCCATGTTATTGGGGAGTGAGGGAATACTCCCTAAGACCGCTGTATGTTATGGGGGGACTTCTTCCAGAGAGATATGAGAACATCTCATCATTATCAGCCCTCTGATTGGACAGCACAGAGGAGCAGCACACTGATGAAGCACATGGATCGAGGTGTTGCTATGGAAAGGTGTGGCTCATTTCCAGTCCAAAATGTCAAATCATGTACGTTTGAGTGTGCGCACAAAACACAAATACATCATAAATATTACTGTGCGCTGTGAGTAACTGGGGATCCAGAAGTCTAGTACCTACACCGCACCACATACACCTGCAGGTATTTCCGGTCGCACCGCGGTGCAGCTCAGTACAATCTCTGTGGGACCCGGATGCGAACTGCAGAAAACTGCAGCATGCTGTTCATACATTTAGCCGCATTGCAACCGGAAATTTGTGTCTAATTAAACAGTTCACTTGACTAACACTCAATGCAAAGGGAAAATAAAGAGTAAATGTTGCAAAGGGTGAATAAAAATAGAATCACACCAGGAAAATGGATGCAACCAATGGAGTCACACCTGGAACAAGCATGCAGCCAATGGAGTTACACCTGGAACAAGCATGCAGCCAGTGGAGTCACACCTGGAACAAGCCTGCAGCCAGTGGAGTCACACCTGGAACAAGCATGCAGCCAATGGAGTTACACCTGGAACAAGCCTGCAGCCAATGGAGACACACCTGGAACAAGCATGCAGCCAATGGAGTTACACCTGGAACAAGCCTGCAGCCAATGGAGACACACCTGGAACAAGCATGCAGCCAATGGAGACACACCTGGAACAAGCCTGCAGCCAATGGAGTCACACCTGGAACAAGCCTGCAGCCAATGGAGTCACACCTGGAACAAGCATGCAGCCAGAGGAGTCACACATGGAACAAGCATGCAGCCAATGAATTCACACATGGAACAAGCATGCAGCCAATGGAGTCACACATGGAACAAGCATACAGCCAATGGAGTTACACCTGGAACAAGCATGCAGCCAATGGAGTCACACATGGAACAAGCATACAGCCAATTACATTACACCTGGAATAAGCATGCAGCCAGAGGAGTCACACCTGGAATAAGCATGTGGCCAGGAATACGCCTGGAACAAGCATGCAGCCTGTGCAGCCAACACCTCTGGGAAGCACAAAACCAGCTGAGTCACCCCTGGAACAAGCATGCAGCCAATAGAGTCACCCCTGGAACAAGCATGCAATCAATGGAGTCACTCCTGAAACAAGCATGCAGCCAGTGGAGTCACACCTGGAACAAGCATGCAGCCAATGACATCACACCTGTAATAAGCATGCAGTTAGCAGAGTCACGCCTAGAACAAGCAGGCAGCCAGTGGAGTCACGCTTATTATTATTGATGATGTTGTTGATGTTGTTGTTTAAGTGATGCCTTGTCTCTCTTTTCTTTCTTATTTACTGAGCAAAAAAGTGAGGAATCATAGAAATAACTGTGGCGCCACCTGCTGTCCATAGGATGCAGCTGAGCATTTTCTGTGTCTTGCATCAGATGAGAAACGCACATCAAAGTAGAGAAAGGATTCTTAACGGAATCTGACATTGTCCTGTTTCCCATCTGTCCCCATCCTATCCTCATCCTGTCCCTGATTTCCACACTGTCCCTGCCCTTTACCTAAGACCGGCAGATCGACTGATGTGAGGTCAACACCGAGTTCCACTTTATCCTTAACACTTTATCATAGAGTTTCCCCTTAACTTATCCTCAGAAAACAAACATCCTTCCTTACAGCTGAAATAGTGTCACTTTACACACACAAGACCAGCTAATGATACTAATAAAACAGTAAACGCCTTGTATGCATTGGCTTTAGAGGTATACCTTCCCCGCTCTCCAGATATAGAGAGTCGGACGCCACACACCAGGACTTTCATATTACGATTCAGAATCATAATTGCAAATTTTGCTGTAAAATGACTACAGCAACATTTGAGTTCCTCTCTACTCATTGCATGACTATTCCAGACATCGTACAGAAGTCAGATATGTAATAGCAATGCTATGGTTGCCTTTCAGATGCAACAGACATGTTAGAGCATAAATGTCAAACTCCGGCCACGGACCAAATTTTGCCCTCAGAGCCATTAAATTTGGCCCTCAAGTGCTTTCCCCACTTTGCATTATGTTTGGCCCACTCTAGAACACCAGGGAAGCTATATTGGAGGTGAAGCCCTAGAACACCAGGGAGGCCATATGGGGGGGGGGGGGGGGGGAGCACTAAACACCTGGGAAATGTAAAGGTGAGGCTGAGGGTCTCTAGGCACCAGGAAACTGTATAGAAGAGGGAGGACCCCTGGACACCAGATAACTTTACAAGGGAGGAAGGTGGCCAGCAGACATCGAGGTTGGCCCGCGACTAGGTCCCAGTGTACAGTTTTGGCCAACTTTGTATTTGAGTTTGACACCCCTGTGTTAGAGCGTTGTTCCGTGGATCTTGTTTTCCATGGATGGTTACAGCATATCCTGTAGCATATAATCAGAAGACAACACCATCACCTAGTCCACAGCAGGCTGGCAACCCCTCTTCACCGTCTGTGCTGATATTTTCACACCTTGGGCTTGATTCACAAAGTGGTGCTAACCTACTTAGCACAGCTAAAGTCTCTAGACGTGCTAACCAGGGTGCTAAGTAGGTTAGCACCAGATTGCTCAATTAAATTGCACACAAAGTTTTGGGCGCAAAGTTTTGTGCGCGCAAAGTCCTATGCGCGTGCTAAGTCCCATAGGCTTTAATGGGCACTACGCGCGGAGCGCCCTGCGCTCTGTGCAGAGCGCGCATAAAGTTTTACGTGCATAAAGCTTTATGCGCGAAAATCTCGTTTAGACGTGCTAAGGGGGTTTTCACAGGCGTGCTAACAGTTAGCACCGCTTTGTAAATCAATCCCCTTGTCAATAAAATGTCTTTTAAGCCATCAGCAAGCTAGAAAATACTTATGACATTACTTTTTCACCAACTTTTTGGTACTTTTTCAATTGCAGAGTGCTGGAACATTATGTAGAACATAATACATTGCATGTGATGTATGGCTCAAGAGTTTACACACGTTATTCTGCTTACAGCAGTTTAGTGAATCTACCCAATTGGTCCTTATTCAAGTAACTTTTTTTCTTGAGTTTGCTCCTAGGAGATCATTTTTCATCTTCTCTCTAAAGAGAACCGAAGCCAAAGCTTGGATACAAAAACAAAATACTCACCTAAGGAGAGGGATGCCTCTGGATTCTAATGAGGCTTCCCTTGCTATCCTCTGGTCTCCATTGCTGCATGCAGACCCTTCAAAGATTACCAACAAGTGCTTGTTGTTTAAACATGAAAGCAGCCATACTGGCCTTGCGTGAATATGGCACTATCTGTGCATTAAGCTGGAGCCGCTCGTGCATGAGAAGAGCTAGACAATAATCAGCATAATCAGAGTATATCAGAAGAGAGCTTGCCTATTCCCCACTGGAGGTTTTCTGTATCATCCGGCAGTCACCATAATTGCCGATTATTATATATTGTGACATGATAATGATCCCTGGGGCTGCCGGGAGGGGCACACCAGAAGCCACGAGTCTCTGGGGACCCCTAATAATAACACTATGAAATATTCAGGCAGGAAGTGGCCTATATGCAGACAGTTCTTGTTACAGAACATAGATGATTCAGCTGAATTGTAAGTTGGACAAAGAGCAGGAGGAAGAGACCTTTATACACAGATGGGTGACATAAACATTATTGTGGAGCATCTGTCAGGCTGCATACAGGACAGATTATCTGTATTTAGTTCCTGAGTGGAGTCACAGAATGCTGGGAAGCCTGCAAAATATTTTACAAAATGCATATTCAGTCTTCACATAATCAATGGGTGGTCTCGCACATGGCCTTGCCTGAGAACCTGTGGATGTATGTATGGTGTATGGACCTTCTCCAGAGCACCACCAAGTGGGGGGTGAGGTGAAGGATCACCTTAGGAAAAAACACAGGGACAACGGGAGCCCAATAGCGCAATATGTCACTATTTTCTGGAATGAATGAATCAACAATAGGAAATTGACTCACAAAGGTAGGTTGCAATAAGGGGCAACCAACCACTTGAGGCAGGTGGAGAGAAACAGCTCGTCTCGCACTCTTTAAAAATTGTAGATTCGATCTGCAAGTGAGTACGCCACTGCAGACTAAAACATACAAATCACCCCTTCGAGAAAAAACGAGGGTGAAAGGGTGAAGAGGCGCCCAGAATGAATAAAACGTTAAAAGCACAATAAAATAAGAAGGTAAGGGGTGCATTACCTCTCCAATGACATTAATGAGGATTAAAACCAAAACGAGTTTTATTTGCACAGGCAACACGTTTCGTGGGTCTCGCCCACTTCCTGAGGCCATTAGCAGTGCCACTTTAAACAAGCCAAATAGCCAGGAGCACCTTTGTCGTAGCTCTCCTTGCTGTTCTTCAGAGCATGTTTTTTTGTCTATTGGGTGGAATTTGCCTGAGGAAACTATCAGATAGCAGGCACGTAAGGTGGGTGTACGGCCAGAAAATAACTGCAGTGTTGGATGAGAAAGGCCTTGTGTTGTCGGGCTGCATGGCATGGAGGTTCCCTTCAGCTCTGGAAGTTAGAGTCTCAGCTTAGGCCACCTCTAAAGATAAGGTTTTGAAGTATGGAAGACCCTTCGGCTATGTGGGATAAATTCTCTTCTCGGGCCACCACCTAAGTAAGGTCTTGGAGTCTTAAAGGCCCTCTTCAGTTCTGGGGGTCATAGTATAAACTTTGGCCTACACTCAAGTAAAGTGATGAAGTGTTGAAGGCACTCTTCAGCTCTAGTGGTCAGAATCTCAGCTTGGACCACCACTTACAGTGGGATGCAAAGGTTTGGTTAACCTTTGTTAATCGTCATGATTTTCCTGTATAAATCGTTGGTTGTTAGGGTAAAAAATATAAGTTAAATATATCATATAGGAGACACACACAGCAATATTTGAGAAGTGAAATGAAGTTTATTAGATTTACAGAAAGTGTGCAATAATTGTTTAAACAAAATTAGGCAGGTACATAAATTTGGGCACCACAAAAAAGAAATGAAATCAATATTCAGTAGATCCTCCTTTTGCAGAAATTACAGCCTCTAAATGCTTCCTGTATGTTCCAACGAGAGTCTGTATTGTGGTTGAAGGTATTTTGGACCATTCCTCTTTACAAAACATCCCTAGTTCAGTCAGGTTTGATGGCTTCCGAGCATGGACAGCTCTCTTGAACTCACACGACAGATTTTCAATTATATTCAGGTCTGGGGACTGAGATGGCCATTCCAGAACATTGTACTCATTCCTTTGCATGAATGCCTTAGTGGATTTTGAACAGTGTTTAGGGCCGTTGTCTTGTTGAAAGATCTAGCCCCGGCGCAGCTTCAGCTTTGTCACTGATTCCTGGACATTGGTCTCCAGAATCTGCGGATACTGAGTGGAATCCATGCGTCCCACAACTTTGACAAGATTCCCAGTCCCTGCACTGGCCCCACAGCATGATGGAACCACCCCTATATTTTACCCTAGGTAGCAGGTGTTTTTCTTGGAATGCTGTGTTCGAAAAAGAAAGGTGTATAATGCCCCTTGTTATGCCCAAATAACAAAATTTTAATTTCATCAGTCCACAGCACCTTATTCCAAAATGAAGCTGGCTTGTCCAAATGTGCTTTAGCATACCTCAAGCGGCTCTGTTTGTGCTGTGGGCAGAGAAAAGGCTTCCTTTGCCTCACTCTCACATGCAGCATCTCCTTGTGTAAAATGCGCCGAATGGTTGAATGATGCACAGTGACTCTAAGATGATGTTGTAGCTCTTTGGTGCTGGTCTGTGGGTTGATGCTGACTGTTCTCACCATTTGTCGCTTCTGTTTATCCAAGATTTTTCTTGGTCTGCCACTTTAAACTTTAACTTGAACTGAGCCTGTGGTCTTCCATTTCCTCAATATGTTCCTAACTGTGGAAACAGACAGCTGAAATCTCTTAGACAGCTTTCTGTATCCTTCCCCTAAACCATGATGGTGAACAATCTTTGACTTCAGGTCATTTGAGAGTTGTTTTGAGACCCCCATGTTGTGACTTTTTAGAGAAAATTAAAAGAGGAGGGAAACTTACAATTCACCTCTTTAAATATTCTTTCTAATAATTGGTTTAACCTGTGTATGTAGGGCAGGGGTCACTGAGCTTGGCAAGCCAATTTGAGTTCCAATAAATAGTTCTAAAGGTTTTGGAATCAATAAAATGACAACAGTGCCCAAATTTGTGCACCTGCCTAATTTTGTTTAAACAATTATTGCACACTTTCTGAAAATCCAATAAACTTCATTTCACTTCTCAAATATCACTGTGTGTGTATCCTATATGATATATTTAACTGACATTTTTTATCCCAACAACCAACGGTTTATTCCGGAAAAACATGACGATTAACAAGGTTGCCCAAACTTTCGCATCCCACTGTACAATGGCTTGGAGTCTTGAAGGCCCTCTTAAACTCTGAGGGTCATATTCTAAACTTTGAACGTCTTAATAACACTAATGGTTCTGCTGTGCTCTCGTCAAGTTTCAAGCAACCTGCAACAAATTAGAACTCCACATAGCGTGTTAAAGTTTCAGGTAATTTGTTCCACATTGACAGATATTCCCCTGTGATGGTGAATGAAAACCGTGCTCTCACTGCAATGACACTGAAAACCCTCTATCTCTGCTGCTCGCTAAGTACAAGCCACCTCAGCATTCAGGGGTGTCATGGGTTTTGTTGCAAGTCAGCCAGTGTCCATCCACAAAGATAACTAAATAGCCTCTCATTCTCTTCCAATACTTTTATCACTCCAAAAGATAAGCCATAAAAACACTCATAGCGTAACACGTTTAACAATTTTAGCCATTGTTAGCACATTAAATGTGCACTTACGCCACCAAGGTCACCAGCACATCTGATGTCATCACACAGCATGCACCGGCCGGAATAGTGTGAGTTGATATGCCTGAATCAAATTCGTTCATACTGGAAATCTCTGCAGCAAACTCAAAGACAGAAGGAAAACACTAGAAGGGACTATAATTCTGTTGGCACGGTCATCTGTATTTTTGTGTGTGAGTCTAAACATCCAAATAAGGTGTTGGAGTTTTGAGAGCCCTCTTCGGTTCTGGGGGTCATAGTCTAAGCTTTGGCCTACATTTAGGTAAAATGATGAAGGGTTGAAGGCCCTCTTTAGCTCTGTGGGTTAGAATCTCAGCTTGGGCCACCACTTAAGTAAGGGCTTGGAGTCTTGAAGGCCCTTTTAAGCTCTAAGGGGCAAAGTCTAAGCTTTGGTCAACATTCAAGTAAGGTGTGTGGAAGTCTGCTATGACGTCTGATTGATGGTCACGGAAACTGGATACTTGCTGGTGACAATTTGAGTTTATATTTTTGTAAGGTATCCAGTGCCACAGCTTTCAATATCAGTCACTATTCAACACCAATTCAGTACAGGCCAATTACACCACATCATTTCATATATAAATACTAAATAATAATAATAACAATACCCGTCTATAACCTTTTGACCTAGACACCTGTAGGAGCCATTTACATGTACTTGGCTTGAGAATATGCCTTTACAGATTTGTTTAGCTTTGAACACACTTATAGGTGGAAATGCAATGAATGAGATCAACTGAATGTTTTCACTGTCAAAGGAGGTCAATGATTTCTTAGGAATGGGGTTTCCAGTGCTGTGTTGGTGCAGTCTTATCTCAGTGCAGTCTCTAGCACTGAGGTCACTGAAGTCAGGAGAAGCTTGGTTTGGTTTTTTTACCATACAGCACCTACAATAAGACATCAGTACATCTGAATGTGGACTAAGACGGTGAGCACAACTAGGGTATCAATAGGGTGCAAACCACACAATGCAGATAGATAGAACTGTTTCCTGTGTTACTGGTATAGGAGCAGGTACACAGACCAGGGAATGACATCATATTTGTGTGCCCCATCCGCACCACCACACTTCATGACATGATGCTAAGGCCGTAGCACATGTCATGTCAAGCAGAAAAACTAACTGGTTTGTTATGCCCTTAAAATCCACATGGAGTTCGATATATTTTTGTTTGTCATGATTTGGTGAGCTCATTTGGATCAGAGAAATATTTGGTGCAAGCAACAAGCGATTAAGGGTTTAGTAGGCCATCTTTGTTGATGTGGAACGGGAGGTAGCACAGCTCCTCCAACACACAACGAGGGAGTTTACAAAATGGCTTAAATAAACAGGCCAATTAGTGTTTATACTATCAATGGAAAAGCTGCACACTGTATCTGTACCACAGTAAAATATGTTGAAAACTAAAAGCCTGACCTCACTCTCAACAAGTATTCAGTATATGAGTTGAGACGGGCAACCTATCCAGTATAAGAAGGCTCTCCGACTACCATAAACTGACTGGTCATGCTGAGGCTTGTGGGTAACCAACAGATAAAAGCTGTAAACTACCAAAGCAGTTTTACTGCATCTTCATTCTGTATGAGTGAGCCCTTTATAGGGGGGAGGATGCAGGAAATGTGCTGAAGGACCACCTGAAGAATTTTTGTGTTGGCTGAGACTGACCCCCGCTGGCCACTGTAGATTTATACATAATAGTTCATATTTTCTGTCTTCCGCCCCATGTTTAGCAATCACATCACTGAAGCCCAATGTCATCCTTTCTCCAGGGTGAATGAAGGGGAAGAACGCTACTGCCACCTACTGTAAGGAAGCTCCATTTCCAAAATCTGATATTCTGTCAAGTCACATGAGAGTGTCTTTTCACATTTGTCTCATGATGTCTCACTGCAGCATTATGGTTACTGATTATGCTATGTTCCCTTTGACGAGATTAACCCAATTCACGTCACTCCTATGCCTCATAGTAACTTGTTTCATTGGGTTCATTAACGTTCCAGGCATGTGCATTACTTTGCGGTATTCTAGCAGTAGTATTGTTTTGTGGACAACAGATGGTCCATAGAATGTACTGTTTAGGGTCAGTTTCCAATTAGCCGCCGTGCATCCTGTGAGACGCGCAACGGCACTTCCTTGTTGTGCGAGGATGCAGCCGAATCCCAGAAGCCGTGCCATGTATGGCTATGGGATTCGCTGCCACCCACATGGAAAAATGCTGCTATGTCGGCCGAATCGCTATGGTAAGCGATTCGGACGATAGCAGCATTATTCCCTATGGCAGAGTTTTCCCCCGATTTGCCTGCGGGGAAACTGTGGATTCAGCCCGATTTCCACAGTAGTGGAAACGGGCCATACATCTCATCAAATCATGTCAGTCTGTCAAGATGGCCTCGCCAACAAGTCCTGCCATCCAGAATCTCGGAGGAAATAGT
This sequence comes from Hyperolius riggenbachi, assembly GCF_040937935.1. Taxonomy (NCBI): domain Eukaryota; kingdom Metazoa; phylum Chordata; class Amphibia; order Anura; family Hyperoliidae; genus Hyperolius; species Hyperolius riggenbachi. The sequence continues at coordinate 443,380,804 of NC_090649.1, forward strand.
TTCAAGAAATACTGCAGCATGAGCAGCAGTGGATTTACTCTTGCACCCTAAACTCTACAAACTCTGACATAAACACAGGTTTGCCTGCCAAACTGCACCACAAGTGTGCTGTCTGTGCCCATCTCCTGGCTGTCACCCCCCTCCCACCTTCCTCTGCCTATTGTGCCCAGGTGCATCATCCTGGACACGTGCTGACATCACCACCCCCAGAGCATAGAGAGCTGGAAGAGTATGCTAGATGGGACTGGCCATCTAACCCACCAATCCAGCTTTCTATGCTCTATGAGTGGTGAAGTCAGTGTGGCCCTAAGATGGTGAGTGCAGGCTTGTTAAACCCTGACAGCTCGTGCCTAGGGTACCTATTGCTAAGTCTGGCCCTGAGCGTGGACTAGTGATCCATAGAAATCATTTTCATTCAGAAATAGTTAAAAGAAGACTAACAGGATATGATACCTTTAAAGTGGTCCTACAGTGAGCAAGATATATTTTTATTTTTAAATAATGCCAGGTCACTGGCTGCCCTGCTTATTTTTTTGACTTTAGTGGTGTCTATATCTCACACCTGAAACAAGCATGGTCAGACTATAGTCAGCGCACCTCATTCTAGAATTCAGCAGAATTTAGCCTGATAACAGATTTATCAAAATGCAGCATGGATAATTCTTCAATTAATAAAAAAATATATAAATTAAAGGCTTGTGGAGTGGCAACTTTTTGGAACAATTGGGCAAATTCACAAAATGCTGGTAAGATCGCTGTGCGCAGGTAATTTTACCCTTATTTATGCTGAAAAACACACGATTGGTTCGCACGATGGCCAGGGGCCCCGGATCTCTCTCACTGGCCGGGGCCCCAAGGCCAATGCGCGATACCTGGAGGGGAGTGCAGGTGGGCCTGGACCTCTCACACCCAGGCTCTGGACCTCTCACATCCAGAAAACCCACCAACACTGCCTCCATACTGAATGCTAAATTCGACACACACAAGCAATAGAACACAGCAATACATGCATGCAGCTACATTTAAGTCGTCAGCAGGTGCTCGTCAGCCAATTAGGATGCACTGTCATACACCCTTTACCTGCCATACCACATCTAGCAGCCATTAGCATTCAGGTGGGAGGCTTCAGTTGGACGCAACTGACGACTTAAATGCACCTGCTGACGACTTAAATGTAGCTGCATGCATGTATTGCTGTGTTCTATTGCTTGTGTGTGTCGAATTTAGCATTCAGTATGGAGGCAGTGTTGGTGGGTTTTCTGGATGTGAGAGGTCCAGAGCCTGGGTGTGAGAGGTTCTGGCCCACCTGCACTCCCCTCCAGGTATCGCGCATTGGCCTTGGGGCCCCGGCCAGTGAGAGAGGTCCGGGGCCCCTGGCCATCGTGCGAACCAATCGTGTGTTTTTAAACGTTTTTTTTTTCAGCTCTAGGACATGGCAGACAGGTGAGCGGTTAGGGAGGGACCCCTGTGGGAGGAATGCCTGCACGGGGCGGTCCTGCTAGCGACGCAATCTTGCGATTTGCGTCCAACTGAAGCCTCCCACCTGAATGCTAATGGCTGCTAGATGTGGTATGGCAGGTAAAGGGTGTATGACAGTGCATCCTGATTGGCTGACGAGCACCTGCTGACGACTTAAATGTAGCTGCATGCATGTATTGCTGTGTTCTATTGCTTGTGTGTGTCGAATTTAGCATTCAGTATGGAGGCAGTGTTGGTGGGTTTTCTGGATGTGAGAGGTCCAGAGCCTGGGTGTGAGAGGTCCAGGCCCACCTGCACTCCCCTCCAGGTATCGCGCATTGGCCTTGGGGCCCCGGCCAGTGAGAGAGGTCCGGGGCCCCTGGCCATCGTGCGAACCAATCGTGTGTTTTTAAACGTCTTTTTTTCAGCTCTAGGACATGGCAGACAGGTGAGCGGTTAGGGAGGGACCCCTGTGGGAGGAATGCCTGCACGGGGCGGTCCTGCTAGCGACGCAATCTTGCGATTTGCGTCCAACTGAAGCCTCCCACCTGAATGCTAATGGCTGCTAGATGTGGTATGGCAGGTAAAGGGTGTATGACAGTGCATCCTGATTGGCTGACGAGCACCTGCTGACGACTTAAATGTAGCTGCATGCATGTATTGCTGTGTTCTATTGCTTGTGTGTGTCGAATTTAGCATTCAGTATGGAGGCAGTGTTGGTGGGTTTTCTGGATGTGAGAGGTCCAGAGCCTGGGTGTGAGAGGTCCAGGCCCACCTGCACTCCCCTCCAGGTATCGCGCATTGGCCTTGGGGCCCCGGCCAGTGAGAGAGGTCCGGGGCCCCTGGCCATCGTGCGAACCAATCGTGTGTTTTTAAACGTTTTTTTTCAGCTCTAGGACATGGCAGACAGGTGAGCGGTTAGGGAGGGACCCCTGTGGGAGGAATGCCTGCACGGGGCGGTCCTGCTAGCGACGCAATCTTGCGATTTGCGTCCAACTGAAGCCTCCCACCTGAATGCTAATGGCTGCTAGATGTGGTATGGCAGGTAAAGGGTGTATGACAGTGCATCCTGATTGGCTGACGAGCACCTGCTGACGACTTAAATGTAGCTGCATGCATGTATTGCTGTGTTCTATTGCTTGTGTGTGTCGAATTTAGCATTCAGTATGGAGGCAGTGTTGGTGGGTTTTCTGGATGTGAGAGGTCCAGAGCCTGGGTGTGAGAGGTCCAGGCCCACCTGCACTCCCCTCCAGGTGAGCGGTTAGGGAGGGACCCCTGTGGGAGGAATGCCTGCACGGGGCGGTCCTGCTAGCGACGCAATCTTGCGATTTGCGTCCAACTGAAGCCTCCCACCTGAATGCTAATGGCTGCTAGATGTGGTATGGCAAGTAAAGGGTGTATGACAGTGCATCCTGATTGGCTGACGAGCACCTGCTGACGACTTAAATGTAGCTGCATGCATGTATTGCTGTGTTCTATTGCTTGTGTGTGTCGAATTTAGCATTCAGTATGGAGGCAGTGTTGGTGGGTTTTCTGGATGTGAGAGGTCCAGAGCCTGGGTGTGAGAGGTCCAGGCCCACCTGCACTCCCCTCCAGGTATCGCGCATTGGCCTTGGGGCCCCGGCCAGTGAGAGAGGTCCGGGGCCCCTGGCCATCGTGCGAACCAATCGTGTGTTTTTAAACGTTTTTTTTTCAGCTCTAGGACATGGCAGACAGGTGAGCGGTTAGGGAGGGACCCCTGTGGGAGGAATGCCTGCACGGGGCGGTCCTGCTAGCGACGCAATCTTGCGATTTGCGTCCAACTGAAGCCTCCCACCTGAATGCTAATGGCTGCTAGATGTGGTATGGCAGGTAAAGGGTGTATGACAGTGCATCCTGATTGGCTGACGAGCACCTGCTGACGACTTAAATGTAGCTGCATGCATGTATTGCTGTGTTCTATTGCTTGTGTGTGTCGAATTTAGCATTCAGTATGGAGGCAGTGTTGGTGGGTTTTCTGGATGTGAGAGGTCCAGAGCCTGGGTGTGAGAGGTCCAGGCCCACCTGCACTCCCCTCCAGGTATCGCGCATTGGCCTTGGGGCCCCGGCCAGTGAGAGAGGTCCGGGGCCCCTGGCCATCGTGCGAACCAATCGTGTGTTTTTAAACGTTTTTTTTTCAGCTCTAGGACATGGCAGACAGGTGAGCGGTTAGGGAGGGACCCCTGTGGGAGATATGCCTGCACGGGGCGGTCCTGCTAGCGACGCAATCTTGCGATTTGCGTCCAACTTAAGCCTCCCACCTGAATGCTAATGGCTGCTAGATGTGGTATGGCAGGTAAAGGGTGTATGACAGTGCATCCTGATTGGCTGACGAGCACCTGCTGACGACTTAAATGTAGCTGCATGCATGTATTGCTGTGTTCTATTGCTTGTGTGTGTCGAATTTAGCATTCAGTATGGAGGCAGTGTTGGTGGGTTTTCTGGATGTGAGAGGTCCAAAGCCTGGGTGTGAGAGGTCCAGGCCCACCTGCACTCCCCTCCAGGTATCGCGCATTGGCCTTGGGGCCCCGGCCAGTGAGAGAGGTCCGGGGCCCCTGGCCATCGTGCGAACCAATCGTGTGTTTTTAAACGTTTTTTTTCAGCTCTAGGACATGGCAGACAGGTGAGCGGTTAGGGAGAAACCCCTGTGGGAGGAATGCCTGCACGGGGCGGTCCTGCTAGCGACGCAATCTTGCGATTTGCGTCCAACTGAAGCCTCCCACCTGAATGCTAATGGCTGCTAGATGTGGTATGGCAGGTAAAGGGTGTATGACAGTGCATCCTGATTGGCTGACGAGCACCTGCTGACGACTTAAATGTAGCTGCATGCATGTATTGCTGTGTTCTATTGCTTGTGTGTGTCGAATTTAGCATTCAGTATGGAGGCAGTGTTGGTGGGTTTTCTGGATGTGAGAGGTCCAGAGCCTGGGTGTGAGAGGTCCAGGCCCACCTGCACTCCCCTCCAGGTATCGCGCATTGGCCTTGGGGCCCCGGCCAGTGAGAGAGGTCCGAGGCCCCTGGCCATCGTGCGAACCAATCGTGTGTTTTTAAACGTTTTTTTTTTCAGCTCTAGGACATGGCAGACAGGTGAGCGGTTAGGGAGGGACCCCTGTGGGAGGAATGCCTGCACGGGGCGGTCCTGCTAGCGACGCAATCTTGCGATTTGCGTCCAACTGAAGCCTCCCACCTGAATGCTAATGGCTGCTAGATGTGGTATGGCAGGTAAAGGGTGTATGACAGTGCATCCTGATTGGCTGACGAGCACCTGCTGACGACTTAAATGTAGCTGCATGCATGTATTGCTGTGTTCTATTGCTTGTGTGTGTCGAATTTAGCATTCAGTATGGAGGCAGTGTTGGTGGGTTTTCTGGATGTGAGAGGTCCAGAGCCTGGGTGTGAGAGGTCCAGGCCCACCTGCACTCCCCTCCAGGTATCGCGCATTGGCCTTGGGGCCCCGGCCAGTGAGAGAGGTCCGGGGCCCCTGGCCATCGTGCGAACCAATCGTGTGTTTTTAAACGTTTTTTTTTTCAGCTCTAGGACATGGCAGACAGGTGAGCGGTTAGGGAGAAACCCCTGTGGGAGGAATGCCTGCACGGGGCGGTCCTGCTAGCGACGCAATCTTGCGATTTGCGTCCAACTGAAGCCTCCCACCTGAATGCTAATTGCTGCTAGATGTGGTATGGCAGGTAAAGGGTGTATGACAGTGCATCCTGATTGGCTGACGAGCACCTGCTGACGACTTAAATGTAGCTGCATGCATGTATTGCTGTGTTCTATTGCTTGTGTGTGTCGAATTTAGCATTCAGTATGGAGGCAGTGTTGGTGGGTTTTCTGGATGTGAGAGGTCCAGAGCCTGGGTGTGAGAGGTCCAGGCCCACCTGCACTCCCCTCCAGGTATCGCGCATTGGCCTTGGGGCCCCGGCCAGTGAGAGAGGTCCGGGGCCCCTGGCCATCGTGCGAACCAATCGTGTGTTTTTAAACGTTTTTTTTTCAGCTCTAGGACATGGCAGACAGGTGAGCGGTTAGGGAGGGACCCCTGTGGGAGGAATGCCTGCACGGGGCGGTCCTGCTAGCGACGCAATCTTGCGATTTGCGTCCAACTGAAGCCTCCCACCTGAATGCTAATGGCTGCTAGATGTGGTATGGCAGGTAAAGGGTGTATGACAGTGCATCCTGATTGGCTGACGAGCACCTGCTGACGACTTAAATGTAGCTGCATGCATGTATTGCTGTGTTCTATTGCTTGTGTGTGCCTTATTTATGCTGGCAAGGTAGTGCAAGTGGCGCAAGTTGCGTAACATGTTACGCTAACAATGCTCGCATTACCAGGTTAGCCTGGGTCACACTGGCTACCCTGTCAGCATAAGTAACGGTAAAATTGGCATGCGCTACCTGCTTATGGAAATCTTACCAAAGTTTACATCATACTTACCTACCATGTAGTCTGCTCATCAATCTCTTTCTCCAATCTCCTCTCCTGCATCCTGTTTGTGCAATGAGATCAATGGAAATCTCCGTCCCCCATTTTGAAAACGGCCAGTTCCCAATAGCAGCTTCCTGGTCAACACACTGTTAAAGTGTAATATTGCCCACTTGAGCCATAGGGAGATATGGACATTACCTTGCTAATCAGTTGCCCTTTCAGTTATAACTGACAGCAACTGACATATAACTGATATATTTCAGATCTGACAAAATCTTGTCAGAACTGGATGGAATTGTTGATGGAAGAAAATGGTGAGCGTCTGAGTAAGTATGTAATAATCATTTTCAGGTACAGCATGTGTTTATTTTAAATGATTTTACTCAGTTCAGGTTCACTTTAAAGAAATCGCCCAAATTTCCTTGATCGAGCCCGTCAATCATCGATGCAGTGTCTTCCAAAATGTTTCCCCACCATCATCCCTTTCTGAAGATCACCAACCCGGTGTCTGATCTCACTGACAGAGCTAATATATAGCCATATAATGATATACAGTAACTGATATAGGCGTATCACCACAAGGCAAACCAAGCTGTTTGGCGATCTTTAAAAAAAAAAAATGATGTTGTGTCTCTGCACTGCAGTCTCTCTTCACTTGTTTCAAAAACTTCAAAGGAAACTTTTGCCTTTGCAGGGCACAAAAGAACAATGGACCCCAACTTGCATAAATGGACAGATTGAGGGGGCAAGTGGGCAGTTCTGAAATCAGGAAATTCCTTAAGCCTGGAAATCAGACATGAGAAGATGTTAGACTGATGTGCAGAGAGGACTGTGCATTGATTGGGATGAAACACACTCTGCACTGTGTATGATATGCAGCCTGGATGGAGGATTTTCTGGATGAGGGATGAGATGAAGCTGTTGTCAGTGAATACAGGGAGGGGGCTGAGCTGAGAATGATGCTGCCGCTATCAGGACGATGATGCAACATTGGGGTGAGATTGCAGAGGATGGAGTAACTGGCTGACTCCCACCATCTCTTCATCTCCTGTCACTTTATTGTATGGTTCCCCTGCTGCTCTGCCAATCCTAATGCCAGGTGGTCTTTTCATCCTCATAACGTGCACAGGGGTGAGAGTGGGGTTGGCGGCAGGGAAATGGTGTGAAAATAAGCTAATGTGGTAAGGGTTTGTGGCAGGTGAGGTAGACCAGGGTTGGGGTAAGAGGAGAGTAAGATGAGGAGGTGACAGTAAGAGGAAGGCTGGTGTCAGGGAGGTGATGGCATGAGAAACACTGGGCTATCACAGGTGAAGTCCTCCTCACTCCTGGCCTCATCTGTACAGGAAGGATGACAGGAGATGGGGAGATGTTACTCACAGGACTCCTGTCTCCATATCTGCTACTCACCACAATAGGTGGAGGTTTGAGAAGTCAGGTGAGAGAAGAAGAAGTCAGCATGTCCTACAATGACATTACACAAGTGCACAGGCATAATAACCAACTGTCACAAACATTGCCTCACTGGTCGTAGCATTTGCTTGAGCTATTGTGGACTTACGCTTCACAACAGCAGATGACTCACTCCAGTCTATGGACCATCACTGCAGTTGTTTGGTCCACCTGTGGTTGGTAACTTGTATAGATTGTTGCTGCAGTTCTACAGCCTACCTGTGAGGTACCAGGAGTCCCAATTAATACACAGGTCAAGTCAAGTAGGACTGCCTATTTAAGGCCTGTTTGTGCTTCAGACCAGTGCCAGATTATTGAGTACCTGTGTCATTGATATTTGGATGCCCTAGTTTCTGTCCTGAACCTGTTTCTGTCCCTTTCTGCTTCTTATCTCTGCTATTGCCCTGACCTTGCTTTTGCCTTCTGAGTTTAGTTAGTTCGGATCCTTGGTGTTGGACATGCTGGGTTTTGTTGTCCACTGTGTGTGTGCGATAATTTCACTTGTACACAAATATACTATATAACCACCACAATATCAGTTGTCTGGTCTTCAGTATATACTACAAAATTTGGTTATGTGTTTGAGCAAACTTGCAGCAATCTGTCTGCACAGCCCATGACACTAACCATTCTTGATTTAAAGTATGCTTCATATTTTCGCCGGTTCCCCCACTATATCACATTGTCCCCTTGAGGTGACAGCAGTATCTGGCATACACCTCGAGGCATGGTGCCCAACGCAAGGCCCAGTCTCACCTGTGTGTCCCACCACTCATTCCATGACAGTGCTGCCCTACTGCTGAGATTAACATATAGAAGTTTCTGATAATCTACATAAATTCTCCATCAATCTTCTCTCCTCAATTCTGCAGTCACTGTGCCAGGACTGTCCTCCTGATGTGTTGGACCTTACCAGTTCCCCAACACTTAGGCAGGGGTACTGCAACAGAGGACACTATAAATGAGGCACTGCAATGGTGGATGTTATAGCTGATGTATTGGGCGACTCTATGGCTGAGGTGCATTCTGGGGAAACGTCATGTGACATGATGTTTCTGTGAGGTCCATCCACAGCTGGTGATCTGGGGAGGAAAGAGCGAGGTGATGACCTCCTCCTGTACATTTACAATATGATTATCTCTTCCGGAATATCGTGTCTACTCCAGATATAGTTATCGCATTCCTTAGGATTCACCAGACTCTTTTACTCACCCTGATTAATATGTGACGTTGCGGAAATTCCGGAAATTTCAGCATCTCTCGGATGAGGAAATTCAACATTGCTGCGCCGATGTATCACCTACAAAATGATGAAAACTGATCAAACAGTGATAAGACACGGCAGCTGGCAGTGATCTGTGCTGAGCAGTGATCTAGCTGGGTGGAGATAAGTGTCAGGCAGTGATCTATACCGGTATTAATCTGTGCTGCTACTAGTTACAGTGGGATGCGAAAGTTTAGGCAACCTTTGTTAATCGTCATGATTTTCCTGTATAAATCATTGGTTGTTAGGATAAAAAAATGTCAGTTAAATATATATCATATAGGATACACACACAGTGATATTTGAGAAGTGAAATGAAGTTTATTGGATTTACAGAAAGTGTGCAATAATTGTTTAAACAAAATTAGGCAGGTGCACAAATTTGGGCACTGTTGTCATTTTATTGATTCCAAAACCTTTAGAACTATTTATTGGAACTCAAATTGGCTTGGTAAGCTCAGTGACCCCTGCCCTACATACACAGGTTAATCCAATTATTAGCAAGAATATTTAAAGAGGTGAATTGTAAGTTTCCCTCCTCTTTTAATTTTCTCTAAAAAGTCGCAACATGGGGGTCTCAAAACAACTCTCAAATGACCTGAAGTCAAAGATTGTTCACCATCATGGTTTAGGGGAAGGATACAGAAAGCTGTCTAAGAGATTTCAGCTGTCTGTTTCCACAGTTAGGAACATATTGAGGAAATGGAAGACCACAGGCTCAGTTCAAGTTAAAGCTCAAAGTGGCAGACCAAGAAAAATCTTGGATAAACAGAAGCGACAAATGGTGAGAACAGTCAGCATCAACCCACAGACCAGCACCAAAGAGCTACAGCATCATCTTGCTGCAGATGGAGTCACTGTGCATCATTCAACCATTCGGCGCATTTTACACAAGGAGATGCTGTATGTGAGAGTGAGGCAAAGGAAGCCTTTTCTCTGCCCACAGCACAAACAGAGCTGCTTGAGGTATGCAAAAGCACATTTGGACAAGCCAGCTTCATTTTGGAATAAGGTGTTGTGGACTGATGAAACTAAAATTGAGTTATTTAGGCATAACAAGGGGCGTAATGCATAGAGGAAACAGAACAGCATTCCAAGAAAAACACCTGCTACCTAGGGTAAAATATGGTGGTGGTTCCATCATGCTGTGGGGCTGTGTGGCCAGTGTAGGGACTGGGAATCTTGTCAAAGTTTAGGGACGCATGGATTCCACTCAATATTCAGCAGATTCTGGAGCCCAACGTCCAGGAATCAGTGACAAAGCTGAAGCTGCGCCAGGGCTAGATCTTTCAACAAGACAAAGACCCTAAACATTGCTCACAATCTACTAAGGCATTCATGCAAAGGAATGAGTACAATGTTCTGGAATGGCCATCTCAGTTCCCAGACCTGAATATAATTAAAAATCTGTGGTATGAGTTAAAGAGAGCTTGACCTACCCAACCTACTGCCCATTGTCAGCAGTCCTGGCAGACGCCACATCCGAACGCAGTGGCGTAAACGCCCTGTCCAGCAAGGTCCATGTCGGGTCAAACCTGAGGGCAGCTGAAAGCGACCTGTCCAGGTGAACCGAGCCGCAGGCTCCAATGAGTTATCCCGCCGTACCGGCAGCTCAAGACCCGTCAGCCAGATCAGCGGCCACGCCACACATCTTGTAGATGCCTGGCTGAAGCCTTTTTTCTTGGGGGGGGCTGTCACGGAACAGCCGTGAGAAACGCAGGCGAAACAGGAAGATTTGCAGTCGATTTTCTGATCGCCCCGGTTAGGTTTGCTCAGTCTTTGCAGCGATCAGAAAATGACATTTTCTTTTTTTAACTTGATCAAAGAGCCCCCTTCCTGGCCAGTGACTTGTTAATTAGCATGTGACTGGTTTGTCCGTGCTGATCTCACTCAGATGTTAATTAAAACACCAAAAGTCCTTTTATTCAGAGGAAGCTCCCCCAGCCAGGGCTCAGACTTGCCAGAGCCAGGGAGCCAGTTTAGAATCACATGGAGTTTATGATTTTTAGCATGTTTAAGGAATACCGTTCATAGGAGAGATGTGAAAGTTATCTCATTTTGCTGGTCCGGATCTGGTGAATATTTTGGTATTAAATTGAGGCCACTGACATACCCAGAACCCAAGGTATTCCGCTACATCGTAACCGGCCATGCAAAAGCACCCAAGTTTGATTTCATATGAACTATCATATTCTGAGGAACATGAATCTGTGGCCGTTAAGTTTGTGCAGGTAGCGTAAGCTGAGATATGGAATATGTCATATTTGGTGCTCACCAGGCACCCACCCAGGGAGTTAACCGCACCCTGTCCAGCCCCTGGGCTGGACCTGAGACTCCGCCCAAAGATGGGGATCAGTCAAAAGTGTTTGCGAGGGACTCCTCCCTCATTCCTCCAAATTCCACCTTCATGGGAGCATGCTGCCACTCTGTGGAACAGTGGTGGCCATCTTGTCTGAACTTTGCTCCTGAACTGAACTGAAACCAAGAAGTTTTCCCAGAAGGACATATTTCCACGAACCGAAGTATTTTCTCCCTTTTATTTTCATACTTACTGGCTATTAATGTTTCTATAATTGTTGATTTTAATGATTTTCTGTATATATTATTTGTATTGCATTTTTAATAAACGACGCTACCGTCATTTATTCGTTCAGCTACCCTATTATTCAGCCGCACAAACTGAACCCTGGTCTCTGAAGAGTCGCTACTATTGTTGCTAGCTAGACAGAATAGAGTGTGTTTCGTTTTATTTGCAGGTCTAGAATCAGCCAGTCAGTGGGCTCCTCTGTCCCATGGTAACAGAGGTGGTGGCAGTTATACCCTGAAATAGTGTGTAAATTGCATTACCATAACTCTCAGGCTCCCTTCTAGTCAGTCTGCTGCTAAAATTCCAGCGGTTTCTGCGCACCGATTGCGACCACAGCTTGCATGGTCTGTGTGCTGAAACCGTTTGGAAGGCACTTTGCGGTCCGGCCACTAGGGGTCCTGTGACAGTGATCTGTGCCTGTGGTGATCTGTGCAAGGTGGTGATCTATGCTGGGCAGTGATCTTTGTCGGTAATGATCTGTGCTGGGTGGTAATCTGTGCCTGTGGTGATGTGTGCGAGGTGGTGATCTGTGCCGGGCGGTGATTTGTGCTAGGTGATGATCTGTGCCAGGCGGTGATCTATGCCGGGCAGTGATCTTTGTCGGTGGTGATCTGTGCCTGTGGTGATTAGAGATGGCCTGAACCTTCGATTTTAGGTTCGCGAACGAAGTTCCGCAATAGGTTTGGTTCGCGCGAACTTTTGCGAACCCACAATAGACTTCAATGGGGATGCGAACTTTGAAAACTAGAAACATTTATGCTGGCCACAAAGGTGATGGAAAAGATGTTTCAAGGGGTCTAACACCTGGAGGGGGCATGGATGAGTGGGATACACGCCAAAAGTCCCGGGGAAAAATCTGGATTTGACGCAAAGCAGCGTTTTAAGGGTAGAAATCACATTGAATGCTAAATTGCAGGACTGAAGTGCTTTCAAACATCTTGCATGTGTATACATCAATCAGGGAGTGTAATTGGAGTACTGCTTCACAATGACACACCAAACTCACTGTGTAACGCACCGCAAACAGCAGTTTGCGTAGTGACGGCCGTGCTGGACTGGTGCGCACCGTGGCCAGAGTGTAGGCCGTGGCGGTGTTCAAGCCCATATGGTGGCCGGGCTGTGGTAGCTCAATGATAGAACAACAGTGACTGTCCAGCTGATCAAATTTGGTCTGTCCACAATGAAGCAACGACCTTATTATCTTCTTGTATGTAGGTAGGCAGAGGTAGGTGCCCCAGTATAGGTCGGTAGGCATAGTAGGTAGGTGCCCCAGTAGTTAGCTAGGCATAGGTAGGAGTCCCAGTATAGGTAGGTAGGCATAGGTAGGTGACCCAGTATAGGTAGATAGGCATAGGTAGGTGCCCCAGTAGTTAGCTAGGCATAGGTAGGAGTCCCAGTATAGGTAGGTAGGCAGGCATAGGTAGGTGTCCCAGTAGTTAGCTAGGCATAGGTAGGAGACCCAGTGTAGGTAGGTAGGCATAGGTAGGTGACCTAGTATAGGTAGATAGGCATAGGTAAGTGTCTCAGTAGTTAGGTAGGCATAGGTAGGAGTCCCAGTATAGGTAGGTAGGCATAGGTCGGTGCCCTAGTATAGGTAGATAGGCATAGGTAGGTGCCCCAGCAGTTAGGTAGGCATAGGTAGGAGTCCCAGTATAGGTAGGTAGGCATAGGTAGGTGCTCTAGTATAGGTAGATAGGCATAGGTAGGTGCCCCAGTAGTTAGCTAGGCATAGGTAGGAGACCCAGTATAGGTAGATAGGCATCGGTAGGTGCCCCAGCAGTTAGCTAGGCATAGGTAGGAGTCCCAGTATCGGTAGGTAGGCATAAGTAGGTGCCCTAGTATAGGTAGATAGGCATAGGTAGGTGCCCTAGTAGTTAGCTAGGCATAGGTAGGAGTCCCAGTATAGGTAAGTAGGCATAGGTCGGTGCCCTAGTATAGGTAGATAGGCATAGGTAGGTGCCCCAGCAGTTAGGTAGGCATAGGTAGGAGTCCCAGTATAGGTAGGTAGGCATAGGTAGGTGCTCTAGTATAGGTAGATAGGCATAGGTAGGTGCCCCAGTAGTTAGCTAGGCATAGGTAGGAGTCCCAGTATAGGTAGATAGGCATCGGTAGGTGCCCCAGCAGTTAGCTAGGCATAGGTAGGAGTCCCAGTATCGGTAGGTAGGCATAAGTAGGTGCCCTAGTATAGGTAGATAGGCATAGGTAGGTGCCCTAGTAGTTAGCTAGGCATAGGTAGGAGTCCCAGTATAGGTAGGTAGGCATAGGTAGGAGTCCCATTATAGGTAGATAGTCATAGGTAGGTGCCCCAGTAGTTAGCTAGGCGTAGGTAGGAGACCCAGTATAGGTAGGTAGGCATAGGTTGGTGCCCTAGTATAGGTAGGTAGGTAGGCATAGGTAGGTGCCTCCGTATAGGTAACTAGGTGCCCCAGTAGTTAGGTAGGCATAGGTAGGTGTCCCAGTATAGATAGTTAGGCAGGGCCTGGCTGGCACAGTAATAGCAATTACCAAGGTCCAGCTGCAACGGATAGGGCTGTATAATGTCAATGTCAGTGGGCAACACAAAAAAAAAAAACACATCAGGAGAACATTATCTCTCAAAAGAGCTGTTGAGGGGTGCTATTTTAGCAATAATAATCAGCCAGGAGCAAGCTAACAAGCCTACAAGAGCCTAACTAATCTTTCCCTATGAGAGTCTGCCAGCAGCTGTCCCTTCACTAAGTAATGCAGGCACACGAGTGAGTGTAAAGCCCGGGACTGCCTGCCTTTTATAAGGGGGGGTGGGGCTCCAGGAGGGAGTGTAGCCTAGTTGGCTACAATGTGCCTGCTGACTGTGATGTAGAGCAGGGGTCCCCAACCTTTTTGAGCCCGGGGCCCACCGTCCCGCCCAAAATTTTCTCCGGGGCCCACCTGGGGGGGGAGGGGGGGGGGGGGTTGGAGGGGCGTGGCAGCGGCAGTTACCACAGTATAGCAAGTACAGTTAGCCCAGTATAGCAAGTACAGTAAGCCCAGTATAGCAAGTACAGTTAGCCCAGTATAGCAAGTACAGTTGGCCCAGTATAGCTAGTACAGTTAGCCCAGTATAGCAAGTACAGTTACCACAATACAGCAAGTATAGTTAGCCCAGTGTAGCAAGTACAGTTAGCCCAGTATAGCAAGTACAGTTAGCCCAGTATAGCAAGTACAGTTACCACAGTATAGCAAGTATAGTTAGCCCAGTGTAGCAAGTACAGTCAGCCCAGTATAGCAAGTGCAGTTAGCCCAGTATAGCAAGTACAGTTACCACAGTATAGCAAGTATAGTTAGCCCAGTGTAGCAAGTACAGTTAGCCCAGTATAGCAAGTACAGTTACCACACTATAGCAAGTACAGTTAGCCCAGTATAGCAAGTACAGTTACCACACTATAGCAAGTACAGTTAGCCCAGTATAGCAAGTATAGTTACCCCAGTATAGCCAGTAGTTACCACAGTATATCAAGTATAGTTAGCCCAGAATAGCAAGTACAGTTAGCCCAGTATAGCTAGTACAGTTAGCCCAGTATAGCTGCCCCAGTGCAGCTAGGATAGGTGCCCTCTCCCCCCCGCGGCCGCCGCTCCTGTTACCTTATGAGCGGGCGGTCGTTTCCTTCCTTATATTCCCCCAGGCGCTTCTCTCCTCGGTTGCAGCATCGCCATCTTGTAATACAGCAGTGCTTCCCGCGCGGCTGCTGTAAAGAAGGGAAGGAAACAGGGCAGCGGCTTCCTGTAGCGGCGATCGCCGTTACCATGGGAACCGCTGCCCCGCCTCCTTCCCTCCTTACAGCAGCCAAACAGGAAGCGCTGCTGTAATACGAGATAGGAGAGGGGCTATGGGGAATATAAGGGAGGAAGCGGCCGCCGCTCTTAAGGTAACAGAAACGGCGGCCGCGGGGGGGGGGAGAGGAAGAAAGGCCAGATCCTCCGCGGCCCGCCAGAAATTTGCCCACGGACCCCCAGGGGGCCGCGGCCCCCAGGTTGGGGACCTCTGATGTAGAGGGTCAAAGTTGATCCTAATGGCGCACTATGGGGGACGAATTGAACTTCCGCAAAAGTTTGCGTTTGCTTGTGAACCACCGAAAGTTCGCCTGGAACCGTTTGCATGCGAACCGTTCAGGCCATAGTGGTGATCTGAGCCAGGTGGAGATCTGTGCCGTTATTCTTGTCATTTTTATTTTGATGCAGCTGATGCATTTTATTATTTGATCACAATTACAAATTTTTGAACCACTGGCATTGTTGTGCAGGAATTCATTTGATTGCAGGATTTTTCTGCCACAAACTCCCGTGCCAAGCGTGGATGCAGTCTGAATGCTTTTCTTCTCTTGTTGCATGAGCCTTTTCATTACAATTTAACTGATACAGTTGTTCTGTGATTTCACCCTTTGTGAACAGACAGTCCCCATTACTGATTACACAACTATCACCTTGACATGTCACTGTGTTTCCTTACTCGGTTAGCTTCTTCACTGACAGAATATTGTTCTCTAAATCTGGAACATACAGAACATTCTTTGCTTGTATTTTTCTGGTGGTGTTACCCGAGATGGGACAGTGAAGAAAACCATCTCCAATTCCTTCTGAATTAATGACCTGTCCATTAGCTGTAATGATTGCATCCTTTTTGCTCTGATCAAGTTCAGTAAAGAAATTTCTGTCATTGGTCATGTACCAAACAAAACAAATGGGTCAGCTAAAAGTAATGTATAGCCCTTTATTCATAAGAGATAAGGCAGCAGTGACAGATTGCTGTTTCGGGCAATCCTAGCCTTTTTCAAACTGTTTTGGTGGTGCCGACCCATTTGTTTTGTTTGGTACTGTACCCCAAGAGACACTGGGGGTACAGTACCAAACAGTGCCAACCTTTTTGTACATCGGTGCTCCCAATGACCTTTTTGCATATGTCATGTAACTAGCTGCTCCTGAATCAATAAAGCATCCTTCTATGGACAATACTTTCTTAGATTCAAATGCATACTTTCTAAAGTAACATCTTTGTCTTGCTTTATATAACACAACAGGCTGCGCCACCTCATATATAGAAATAGTCCTTAGGGCTCTTTCACACCAGAGCCCTTTCCCTGCGTTTCAACGCAAAGTTGATACTTTGCGTTAACCAAGGTAAAATGAAAGTCCATAGACTTTCATTTTACCTTTCACACCCGACACTGCGCTTCGGTGCGTTGCGGTTCAACGCACCCAGGTCCATTGAACCGCCGGGAGCCGGCGTTTTCCCGTCGAGTTAATTAATAGCTACCGCCACTGATTGTGTCGCCCTTAAAGATACTTCTCTTCTCATATACAGTTCTGTGAGTTCGCTATGGTAAATCCCATCCAAGGTAATCAAAAATTCTAAAAATCCACTGCGCTCTCACTCTTCACGCTGTAAAAAATAAACAGACTGCACATTGCGTAACTCTGTCAGAGAGAAGCAGCACACAAACTCTGTGTAGTGTGAACCAAGTGCTGACACTCGTGCAACCGTCACCCACAAATAGAGAGGCTCACCGGATTTCAACCACCTCGTTTTCAGGTGGAACTCATGTTCAAACTGTGTTTCACCCGGGCACTTCAGTGAACCATATCAGACGACTTGGTATAAAACTTTTAATCTTCTTTAAAACTTCAATAAAACACAATAAAATGTAATTGCGTAAAGCAACTGTAACAAATAATTTGCTCAGTGTTCCTAGGGCCCTCTTCAGCTCTGCAGCAATTCCCGGGCGACGTCCCGCTCTCCAAGATCCCCACTCTGATCGGGCACTTTTCCGCTTTCTACCGCTCTTCCAAACATGATTGCGTCAGGCGTATTGGCTCTGCGTACTGGCAGCGGTGGCTCCTGCTTTAACTATTTTTTTTTTGGGGGGGGGGGGGGGCAGGGGGGAAGGGGAGTCACAAAGAGGGCATGATGGCTGGCTGGTGTGTGTATGGCGAGCTTTAGATATTTTTGCCTAACTCAGGTGATAAAGTCAAGGCTAACTGGTTCAGCCACGATATGAACCAAATGTAAACATCACAAACAGAACTCAGAGGATTTTGAGCACAGCAGATTGTCCAAATGATGGTGCTATTGTAGGAGAAATTACCTACACATGTACTTGGCTAGTTTGCAAGTTATCCTTACTTGCTAGCAAGCTGCTCCTGTGTGAACAGATCACAGAAAAATGACTCCAGCCCCAAGGCTGTGTCTGACGACTCTACAAGCAAGGGGGAAAGAGAAGATGCAAGAGGGAGAGCAACACGGTGTGTGTAATTCCTTATCTTAGTAGCTAAGCATTGCTGGAAACTAGAGCTTGTATTTTACAGACAGGAAGTGTTGAATCAGGATAAGAGCCTGTACACACTGCTGCGCTTTTAAAATCGCATGCGATTTTTAAATCGCAAGCCTTCATGAGAATAGGAAAAGCGCATTGCACCAGTGTGTACAGTTCTCCACGATTTTCATTATTCTTCAAAAGACCTTGCGATTAAAAAGCGCATGCGATTTGAAAAGCGCAGTGCAAGCGCAGCAGTGTGTACAGGCCCTTATTCAAAACTTCCTGTCTGTAAAATACAAGCTCTAGTTTATTGGCTAGTTTAAAGGACAACTGTAGTGAGAGGTATGTGGAGGCTGCCATATTTATTTCCTTTTAGGCAATACCAGTTGCCTGGCTATCCTGCTAATCCTCTGCCTCTAATACTTTTAGCCATAGCCCCTGAACAAGCATGCAGCAGATCAGGTGTTTCTGACATTATTGTCAGATCTGACAATATCTGCATGCTTGTTTCTGGTGTTATTCAGTCACTGCAGCAGCCAAATAGATCAGCAGGGCTGCCAGGCAACTGGTATTGTTTAAAAGGAAATAAATATGGCAGTCTCCACATACCTCTTGCTACAGTTGTCCTTTAAAAGAAAAACCGTAAGCTTTCAGCAGGGGCGTAGCAATAGGGGGTGCAGAGGTAGCGACCGCATCGGGGCCCTTGGGCCAGAGGGGCCCCAAAGGGCCCTCCCTTAACTACAGAATTAGCTCTCTATTGGTCTTATGCTCATAATAAAGACTTCTGTAAATACTTTGAATAGTGGTAATCATTAACAAACTGTTCCCCATTCCCTTCTTGCACCTCTGACACTGTAGTTGCCATTGGCAGATTTTGGTGCGCCGTATAAATTGTTATGTATAGAGTGCTTGTGGGGCCCCATTGTAAACTTGCATCGGGGCCCACAGCTCCTTAGCTACGCCACTGGCTTTCAGCTTGTAAGCCTTCTTCAGACCCTTTTCCTGTTGACTAACAATGTTAGAACAAGAGGTAGAGAGATTTTTTTTTTTGCAAATATAAGCGTCATCCACATACATTAATTATAAGGGATCTTGCAAGAATTGTGAGGTATTTATGGCAAATAGAAAAGATGCTTGGTTTACTTAACGCCTACATAGACTTTTTACAGACCCTATCCTGTTCACTATATGCTGCTGGAGCCTGGAAACAGTTAACCACCCTGGCGTTCTATTAAATGCACCAGGGTGGATGCGCAGCACTATTTTTTGAAATTTTGTTTTTCTATCATGTAGCTAGCCTAGCGCTAGCTACATAATTCCCCCCTGCCTGCGGTGTCCGCCCAGCCCCTCCGATCGCCGCCGGCGCGTCTTCCCATAAGGAAATCCCGTTCTGAACGGGATTTCCTTTAGGGCTTCCCCCGTTACCATGGCGACGATCGTGATGATGTCATCTACGTCATTGGGAGTCCCGATCCACCCCTCAGCGCTGCCTGGCATTGATTGGCCAGGCTGCGCACAGGGTCTGGGGGGGGGGCCCTCTAACACGGCGGGTAGTGGCGCATCAGCAGCGGGCGGCGGTGATTAGGTTAGACACGCAGCTAGCAAAGTGCTAGCTGCGCGTATTAAAAATAAAATGATGAAGATCGGCCCACCAGGGCCTGAGCGGCGCCCTCCGGTGGTAATGGGCGAGCTGAGCTTGTCATTACCGCCAAGGAGTTTAACTGTATGTTACTGAGCAGGGGAGGGGGCACATTGATCCCGGGGGGGAGGGGGCACATTGATCCCGGGGGGGAGGGGGGGGGGGGGCAGTGCGCCAGCCTACCTCAGTGTAGCAACGCCCATGCCTGATGGGTATAGAACCTAGCAGAGACACCTGGGAAACGGCAGTTACTGCGTTGGCTGTAGCCATCCACCTAACCATCCTTATTGGAAAACACAGCAGCAGAGAAATGTGTGCATCAAACACCTAGTTAAAGCCTGGTATATCTGGCTTTGCAAATTTGGCCTAATTGGCTTTATCATGAGGCATTGCTCATGAAAATTTGCATTTCCCTTCGTATGCCATAATATGCAGGGTCTAAAACGAATTTACCGCAAAACTATGCCCTGCGGGGATTAGTTTGTGCAACATTCGCAATAGTTTGCGCCTCTCAAACTCTCACAGTTGCTTTCTGCTGCCTGGCAACTAGAGATGTAGCAAACGGTTTCCCGGCGAACGGTTCCAGGCGAACTTTGGTGGTTCGCGTCCGCCTGGACCAGGCGAACTGTTGCGGGAGTTCGATTCGCCCCATAATGCACTATGAGGGTCAACTTTGACCCTCTGCATCACAGTCAGCAGGCACATTGTAGCCATTCAGGCTACACTAAGCCCTGGAGCCCCACCCCCCCTTATATAAGGCAGGCTCGCTGGCCATGACACTCACTCGTGTGCCTGCTGCAAATAGACAGACTAGGGACAGCTGCTGCTGATTTTTTCTCCTAGGGAAAGATTAGTTAGGCTCTTGGCTTGCTCCTGGCTGATTGTTATTGCTAAAATAGCACCCCTCAACAGCTCTTTTGCGAGCTCTAATGTTTTCCTGATGTGTTTTTTTGTTGTTGTTTTTTGTGTTGCTCAGTGCTCACTGACACTGACATTATACAGCCCTATCTGTTGCAGCTGGACCTTGGTAATTGTTATTACTGTGCCAGCCAGGCCCTGCCTAACTATCTATACCGGGACACCTACCTATGCCTAACTAACTACTAGGGCACCTACTTACCTATACGGGGACACCTACCTATACTAGGGGACCTACCTATGACTACCTACCTATACTGGGTCTCCTACCTATGCCTAGCTAACTACTGGGACACCTACCTATGCCTACCTACCTATACTGTATATCCTACCTATGCCTAGCTAACTACTGGGACACCTACCTATGCCTACCTACCTATACTGGGTCTCCTACCTATGCCTAGCTAGCTACTGGGACACCTACCTATGCCTACCTACCTATACTGGGTCTCCTACCTATGTCTAGCTCACTACTGAGGCACCTACCTATGCCCACCTACCTATACTGGGTCTCCTACCTATGTCTAGCTAACTACTGAGGCACCTACCTATGCCTACCTACCTATACTGGGACTCCTACCTATGCCTACCTACCTATACTGGGACTCCTACCTATGCCTAGCTAACTACTGGGACACCTACCTATGCCTACCTACCTATACTGGGTCTCCTACCTATGCCTAGCTAACTACTGAGGCACCTACCTATGCCTACCTACCTATACTGGGACTCCTACCTATGCCTACCTACATACAAGAAGATAATAAGGTCGTTGCTTCATTGTGGACAGACCAAATTTGATCAGCTGGACAGTCACTGTTGTTCTATCATTGAGCTACCACAGCCCGGCGACCATATGGGCTGGAAAACTGGCACGGCCTGCACTCTGGCCATGTTGCGCATCAGTCCAGCAGGGCCGTCACTACGCAAACAGCTGTTTGCAGTGCGTTACACAGTGAGTTTGGTGTGTCAGTGTGAAGCAGTACTCTAATTACACTCCCTGATTGATGTATACACATGCAAGATGTTTGAAAGCACTTTAGGCCTGCAATTTAGCATTCAATGTGATTTCTGCCCTTAAAACGCTGCTTTGCGTCAAATCCAGATTTTTCCCCGGGACTTTGGGCATGTATCCCACTCCGCCATGCCCCCCTCCAGGTGTTAGACCCCTTGAAACATCTTTTCCATCACTTTTGTGGCCAGCATAATTTTTTCTATTTTTCAAAGTTTGCCTCCCCATTAAAGTCTATTGCGCTTCACGAACTTTTCCGCGCACCGAACCTTGCGCGAAGGTTCGCAAACCGAAAATCAGAGGTTCGCGATATCACTACTGGCAACTGCTTGCTGCTGCCTGATAACTGCTCACTGCTGCCTAGTAACTGCTTGCTGAGCACACAGCTCATCAGTCCGTGGGAAAGAGGCCTTAGCACTATCTAGAGGCGCCATGGGGAGGCCCCCCATGTCCCCCATCAAACGGGGAGCCGTAGAGCTCCAAGCCCGCTCACTGCTCGGAAACCCTGCAGCAGCACCCCGGAGGGGTAGGCTGGGAAGTGCAGGCGACCCCTCCAAGTGTGGCCTGCGCCGGAAAGAGCCGCTCGCACCCGCCTCCCAAAAAACAGGCACCTACCTTACAACGTCCATATGTATCATTACAGGGGAGGGGGCACTCAGGAGGTACATTGATCCCCAGGGGGGTAGTGCCCCAGCCTACCCCAGTGTACAGTGTAGCTCCCCCCATGCCTGATGGGTATAGAACCTAGCAAAGACACCTGGGAAATGGCAGTTACTGCGTTGGCTGTAGCCATCCATCCTTCGGCCCCGTTTACACTTCATCAGTTGGTACGCGCTTTTCTTCTTCTCCATAGCAGTGCATTGTGAAAAAGATTTCAGTTAAAATGCGTTCAGTGTGACAGGTGCCATAGGAAAACATGGGCATTACTTTGAAAATCAGTTGACCTTTCAGTCATAACTGAGAGCAACTGATTAAGTGCAAACGGGGCCTTATTGGAAAAACACTGAGAATAATGTGACACACACTTGTTGCTGCTGTAAACTTTGCTTTATATATCAACATTTGTTACATAGCTTTGTTTATAGACAACAACAGCATCCCAAACTGGTGTAATGAGGAAGATATGTCGGGAACTGGCCTGGCTGGCATGGGGATTAGGGGATTAAGTCACAAGGGCCATAAGCAATGTGACCTTCTAACTAAATTATTTAAAAGTGTAACACTAACTATCGAGATATATTTTACTTTTAACACAAAAGAGTGAACCCCCCCTAGCAATGTCAGAGTGCCACCCTGAAACTTCCAGAGGGCGAGTAAAAATATAGCTGAATAGGTCCTTGATGAGTTTTTGTGTTGCTTTGCTTTTAATGATCTTTTTGCCACTTTCAGCTCCCTCTCTGCCACAGATTTAGCCACCCACTTCACCAACAAAATTATCTCCATCCGTCAGGAAATATCAAATCTTTAATCTTCACCTCCCACCCCTTCCCATCCAGCTCCTCCTCCACCCTATCCTCCCCTCACCACCTTCACTCCTACTACCACTGAGGAAGTCAACCACCTACTGCAGACTTCCCATACCACTACCTCCCCCCTTTACCCCATCCCTTCTGATTTACTCCAGCCTCACTTCACAATTTTGGCCCCAGTCCTCACTACTCTGTTTAACCTCTCCCTATCCACAGGCACCTTCCCCTCTGACTTCAAGCAGGCCACTGTACTACCCCTGCTCAAGAAACCCTCCCTCGACACCTCGCTACCCTCCAACTACCGCCCTATCTCCCTCCTCCTCTCTGCCTCAAAACTCCTTGAGTGTCTGGTTCACAAACGCCTGACCCAGTACCTCAATGCCAACTCACTGCTAGACCCACTGCAATCTGGATTTCAGCCTGCCCACTCAACCAAAACAGCTCTCACCAAAGTGGTCAATGACCTTGCCTTAGCTAAAGCTGAAGGTAAATACTCCATTCTCTTCCTTGACCTTTCAGCAGCTTTTGACACAGTAGATCATCCCCTACTCCTCCAGTCCAGTGTGCCCAGTATGGGCATTCACAACCTCGCCCTGACCTGGCTTTCATCCTACCTCTCCAGCCGCATCTTCACAACTTCCTTAAATGAGTCCTCATCCACCCCCAACCATGTCTCGGTGGGAGTCCCCCAAGGTTCGGTCCTTGGCCCCCTACTGTTCTCCCTTTACACATCCTCCATTGGTAAGGTTATCTCCTCCATGGGTTTTAACTATCATCTGTATGCAGATGACACCCAGATCTACCTCCACACCCCTGACATATCCCCCACTACCATGGTCAAGGTCTCCTCCTGCCTATCAGCCATCTCCTCCTGAATGTCCGCTAGGTTCCTGAAACGAAATAGAGACAAAACGGAATTTATGATCTTCCAACCCCGGCAATCCCTGAACCTCCCAGATGTGCATGGCACTGTTAAACCACACTACCATTCGCCCTACCGTTCAAGCCCACTCTCTGAGTGTCACCCTGGACTTCGCACTCTCCTTCACTCCCCACATCCAAAACCTCACAAAGTCCTGCAACTTCCACCTTTGTAACATCTGCAAGATCCGCCCTTTCCAGACCTCTGCCACCACCAATCTCCTCATCCATGCCCTCATAATTTTCCGCCTTGACTACTGCAATGCCCTTCTGTCTGGTCTCCCTATGACCCGAATTGCCCCGCTGCAGTCCATCATGAATGCGGCAGCCAGAATTATCCACTCCTCCCATCGCTCCACCAGGGCGGCTCCCCTCCGTGAATCCCTCCACTGGCTTCCTATCCAGTCCAGAATCAGATTCAAGATACTGTGTCTGACCTACAAATCCTTCCACAAAACCTGTCCAACCTACATTTCCGATCTTACTCACAGGTACACACCTAGCCGCTCACTCCGCTCCTCCAATCAACTTCGCCTGACCGCCCCCCCGCATCACCAAGTCCCATGCACACCTCCAGGACTTCTCAAGAGCTGCTCCAACACTATGGAACTCCCTACCTCCACCCGTTAGAGCAGCCCCCTCCTTCAACATCTTCAAGAAGGCCCTCAAAACTCACCTTTTCACTCTGGCCTACCACCCCTCACAAGTGCTCCAAACCCACAGCTAAATTCTGGACCCCTAGCTTTTGTGTCCCTACCTCTCCCTCTAGATTGTAAGCCTTTGGGCAGGGTCCTCCTCCTTTTGTGTCCTACCTGATCATGCACCTCTATTACTGTGCACCCATGCTATGCATTTGAGTGAACCAAACTTGCCTAATTTCCATGCTCCCATCCCGTGACTAAGCATTACCTTGTACTCATACTGTGCTGCATGATCTGGTTTTTCTTGTATTCCTGTATTTTCATATTGATGTATGTCACCCCTAAGTATTGTCTGTAACCTAAACTAATGTCCAGCGCTGCATAATATGTTGACGCTTTATAAATACAATAAATAAATAATAATAATGATGACAGTGACAATTAGAAAATTGCATTGCAGCTGGCAGAAGTTCCTCCCTAGTGTCTACCCAGAGGTGATACACAGCCTATGTTCCTGAACGTGTTGCATGCAAAGCTCAGGGAG
Source organism: Hyperolius riggenbachi (assembly GCF_040937935.1). Taxonomy (NCBI): domain Eukaryota; kingdom Metazoa; phylum Chordata; class Amphibia; order Anura; family Hyperoliidae; genus Hyperolius; species Hyperolius riggenbachi. The sequence continues at coordinate 443,405,416 of NC_090649.1, forward strand.
TAGTTCTGATGTTCCAGGGGGCACTCGGGCTTGATGTACTTAAAGTAATCCTGTAAGGGAAAAAAAGAGCCCGGGGGTGGACTTAATTCGGGAGGGGGAAGCCTCTGGATCCTAAAGAGGCTTCCCCTGTCCTCCGCAGCAGAGGGGATCCAACGCTGGGAACCCACGAAGATTTCCTTGTAGGCGCTTGTCAAAATGCGTACCGCAACAGGGATAGTATGAACTACCCCATAGATTAACATTAGGATAAAGACAAGAAATAGAGCGCACTCAGAGAACCAGTGGTAGGAAATGCAGGGATGCCTGGAGTAATCTCACCTTAGAAAGTTGCTGGCAAGCCTGTACAGGTTTGCCCAGCGGCTGCGCATGTGTCCCTCTGGCCGGGGACTGTGCTTGGCAGTGTCCACTTCTCCATAAGAAGGCAGGGCTGGAATCCGTGGTTGTGTCTTTGCAGGTCTCTGCATGGACTGTGTGCAAGTTCCGCACTATGCGGCCGCACCTCGGACTATGGCAGGTGCTTTTCCGCTGTGTACACTGCCCCCCTTCCTGCCTGCTACCCCTGCAGCATGGTGGCCACCTCCCCACCCATGACCAGGGCGGGGACACAGAAAACTGATCCGTTTCTGTGTCCAAAGCTGCCTTTGTAGAGGGGGATCCATTTTGCAATGAATTTCACTGCCCCTCCGTGTATCCGGGGTCCGTGAAAATCCTGCAAATACGGACCGTCCGTTCAGGTTTTCAGCCGTCCGTTTCAGGTTTATGGATCCCCATAAATGCAGACGTATGCGTTTTTAAATTGAGTAAAGAGGGGTGCTTTTTTAACATTGTTATCCGTGGCTCAGTTTTTGATCCGGGCCAAAAAACTGAGCCATGGATACATTTTTAAAACAAGTGTGAACCTACTCTTAGGAATGTGCACGTTGTGCTGGAAAAAGTAGTGAGTTGTCTGTTTTAAAGAGAATCTGTACTGTACTGTAATCTACAACTGTTTGTTGTCTTCTCCTAGCACCCTCTGTGACATTTTTGCATCTCCCCGCTGCTTTCTTGGTGATAAAATCACTGTTTTATTCATTGTTTTTGTAAACGATAAAGATGGCTGCCAAACAGGATATACAGTATGTCATCAGAGCAGTACTTCCTCTCAAGCCTGGCATGACTGCTGGAATGTTACTCCACTTGTTGCCTTAGCTGCTTGTCTGGGCTTTGAACTGATCTTTCTGCACTCACAGCTGTTTGAAATGTCAAAGATCTGTGAGGCAGACACACTGGCTGTGAGCTGAGACCTTGCCTGTGATTTTACACACAGCACACAGGAGAGCAGAGGGGGGCGTAACTTCTGCCTATCACAGCAGAGGCAGTGCATTCCTCTCTGGGTCGACAAAGCTTGACAAAGAAAAGAAGATTAGCTACAGAGGTAGTGCTAGAAAAGGTTGAATTAATCCAGACCACATTAGAACAGGTATAGGAACTTATAGGATAGAAAAAATAAGGCTGAAAATTTTGTTACAGAGTCTCTTTAAACGAGGAACCCTGGAACAAGGTTTTACCAGGCAGGAATTCTACAAATTCTAAATTTGGCTCTTCCGATCATCCCTAAATCACAATCCCTGTGCTCGTCTCCCCTTCCTGCTAAAAATGAATGCTGGAAAAACACATCAATCCCGTCCTCTACACATGACTGACGATATCTGTGACCCGGACACACAACCAATCAAACTGGCACTGACAGAACATGGCAGCTCTGTGCAGAGGTAATCTATGACTGCAGCAGGATCACTATTTATAGAAATGAAGTAAAGTCACCTACAAATAACAGAGAGTCATCCATCAGTGATGGTCATCATAGGAAGGACACCTCTATGACAGGATTGCTGCTTGGATGTTCTACAATGGCTGTGGATGGTAAATTCAGGTATTTTTTTTTCTTGTATAAATTAGATTATAGTCAGTGATTCAGAGAATTACATCTTGCCACCTTTAGATAAGGTAGTAGAATGTAGCAAGAAATGTGGGTGCCCATAGGAGCAAATGTTGTTAATACAGTGCTAAAAGCAGAAATTTGGGTGCCCAATAGATGTCATTTTCAGCATTAGAACATTAAAGTTTTTAAAATATGTTATTGTATTGAAACTTGCAATGTTATATTTTTGTAATATTATTGAAATTACTTGTTTGTATGTACAAATTTTATGTTATCAAATATTCTATCGTTTGTATGTACACATTTTATGTTTGTAAGGGTGTTTGTGCAGGGGGGGTTTGGGTTAGGCACCACCAAAGGGAGGGGGGTTCTTAGGGTAGGGCTCCACCAGGGGGGGGGGGCCTTAGGGTTTGGCACCACCGGGAGGTCTTAGGGTTAGGCACCACCAGGGGGGCCATTAGGGTTAGGCACCACTGTGGGGTCTCAGGGTTAGGCACCACCGGTGGGAGGGAGGGTCTCAGGGTTAGGCACCAGCAGGGGGGTACAATTAGACACCACTGGAGGGGTGGTCTTAGGGATAGGCACCACCAGGGAGGTCTTAGGGTTAGGCACCACCAGATAAAAATGGGGGTCTTAGGGTTATGTTCCACCGTGGGGGGGGGGGGGGGGGTTACAGTTAGACACCACGAGGGGGGTGGTTAGGGTTAGGCACCACCAGGGGGGTGGTTAGGGTTAGGCACCACCAGGGTGGTTAGGGTTAGGCATCCGTAGTGGAGTGTTCTGTGTGAGAGTAGGGTTAGGTTAAGCTGTAGTAAAGAAGTACCGTATTTTTCGCCATATAAGACGCTCCAGCATATAAGATGCACCCAGATTTAGAGGGCAAAAATCAGTAAAAAAAGAAAAAAACTAAACCTAGGTGTGTCTATGATGCAGGGGTGTCTTAACCTATTTTAGTTCCTGGACGTAGAAACTACGTCCAGGAACCATGCGCGCTCCCGCGGCCAATCGCGCACGTGCATGCACGCTCCCGGCCTGCGGTTCGTTAGCCAGGCAATCAGTGAATCGGGCTATGGTGCCCGATCACTGATTCCTCTCCCCCGCTGAAAAAGCGACACCTTCTCTAGGAAGCTGCGCTTTTTCTGGCTGTTACCTCCCCATGCGTCTCTCTAAGCGTATGTTACGCTTAGAGTGACGTCATGTAAACAAACTCATGTGGCCAAAAAGTAAAACTACAACTAAAAGTAAAAAAAATAAAACTCAAGACACATTTACATTATTAAACTATTGTTTACATCCCACCCTCCCAAAAATACCCAAATAAAATGTTTAATATAGAAAAAAAAAACATTACAATGAAAAAAAAAAAAATATGTAAATATTTACTTAAAGAGAATCTGTATTGTTAAAATCGCACAAAAGTAAACATACCAGTGCGTTAGGGGACATCTCCTATTACCCTCTGTCACACTTTCACCGCTCCCCGCCACATTAAAAGTAGTCAAAAACTGTTTTAAAAAGTTTGTTTATAAACAAACAAAATGGCCACCAAAACAGGAAGTAGGTTGATGTACAGTATGTCCACACATAGAAAATACATCCATACACAAGCAGGCTGTATACAGCCTTACTTCTGAATCTCAAGAGATCACTTGTGTGTGTTTACCTTCTGTCCCCTTCTTCTCTCATGCACTGAACATTACAGGCTTCCTGCAGACAGCTCTGCCTATGTCGTTAATTCCTTAGTATGGAACAGACCAGCTCCTTTCACAGCCTTCAGAGGAGGATTTTTATCCAGCTCTCTTCTATCACTGATAAGATAGCAGAGAAGCTGCTGGCTTATGTAAATAAAACACACACTGGAGTGTGCATAGAGGAACAGTTCAACACTGAAGAACTTGGCAGCCTTCCAGACACAGGCCGACAAGTCTGACATGGGAAAGATACATTGACTTATTACAGAGATGGTTATAGTAGAAAGAGCTGCAGGCAGCAAGCCAGATCACATTAGAATAGGTTTAGGAACTTGTAGGATGGTAGAAAAAACGTTGTAATTTTTGTTACAGAGTCACTTTAAGGGTCTAAACTTTTTAAATATCAATGTAAAGATGAAATATTTCTATATTTTTTTTTATTTTAAACTTGCAAATAGTGATAGATGCAAAACGGAAAAATGCACCTTTATTTCCCAAAAAAATATTGTCGCCATACATTGTGATAGGGACATAATTTTAACAGTGTAACAAACGGGACATATGGGCAAATACAATACGTGAGTTTTAATTATGGAGGCATGTATTATTTTAAAACTATAATGGCTGAAAACTGAGAAATAATTAATTTTTTCCGTTTTTTTTCTTATTCTTCCTGTTAAAATGCATTTACAGTAAAGTGGCTCTTAGCAAAATGTACCCCCCAAAGAAAGCCTAATTGGTGGCGGAAAAAAACAAGATATAGATCAGTTCATTGTGATAGCAAGGAAATGAACAGCGCTACTTAAAAACAGGCAAGTGCCTACCTGCAAAAGAGTGCAAGCCCCACTTGTGGAATATAATACACACCGAGCATACACATGACCTGTCTACCACTGGAGGAGGATGTTAGTTTCCTGTAACAGCTTGCATGCAACCTATTAAGTACTCGTCCCTCCCACTGCGAAGAAGTCGATCCTCCATGGGAGGGGCCTAACACTAACTAAATCCTAACCTATGTATATGCATAGCCTGGGTGCGGCTAATCAAATAAAGTTGAAAATTGCGCAATAGGTGGATCAGCGCAACACCAGGCCGCCTCCGAATGGCCTCCAATCAGAGGTGCGCTGAGCCCCCCCAGAAACTACAAACGCACCTTGAACCCAAACAGAAGCTCTGCATATACACCAAAAGCATGGCTGTTAAGTGGGAGCAGCTGACCAAAAACGAAATAAATTAGTACATAGCAAGGAAATGAACAGCGCTACTTAAAAACAGGCAAGTGCCTACCTGCAAAAGAGTGCAAGCCCCACTTGTGGGATATAATACACACCGAGCATACACATGACTTGTCTACCACTGGAGGAGGATGTTAGTTTCCTGTAACAGCTTGCATGTAACCTAATAAGTACTCGTCCCTCCCACTGCGAAGAAGTCGATCCTCCATGGGAGGAGCCTAACACTAACTAAATCCTAACCTATGTATATGCATAGCCTGGGTGCGGCTAATCAAATAAAATTGAAAATTGCGCAAAAGGTGGAAGCTCTGCATATACACCAAAAGCATGGCTGTTAAGTGGGAGCAGCTGACCAAAAACGAAATAAATTAGTACATAGCAAGGAAATGAACAGTCATTGTGATAAGTAGTGGTAAAGTTATAGGCTAATGAATGGGAGGTGAACATTTCTCAAGTGAAAACGACGGAACGCGAATGGGTTAAGGACTTTTTACCCCCCCCCCCTTTCCAGTTACATCTATCTCTATATATATATATATATATATATATATATATATATATATATATATATATATATATATATATATATATATATATAATAGAGTAAGTGCCTCAACCTTCAAGCAAGAAGAAGAAGTAGAGCCCTGCCCCCAGGGCCGGTCCAAGCAAGAAGAAGGGGCTGGTCCAAGCAAGAAGAAGAAGTAGTGTTATGTCAAACCAAGGGCAAAGAGGGATAATTTGCATATTCAGTAGCAGTGAATTGTGGGTAACCACAAATGTTCACTTATAGCTGAATTATTGTAGATTTGCTTCTGTTTTAAGAAGGAAAATTACACCAAGCTTTGATTTTTTTAGTAGGAGGACTTTTTGGTCTCTTTTATCCTCCTATACATTCTTAGTAGTTTGGGTCACCCTGAGCTGCTTGGTTACTGTGCTGTACTGGTCCAAGCCCTATCTCATACAGCCATATCAATCCCTGGCATGCACTGATGAGGACCAAATGTCTGAAATAGGTGGTCACATGTGGGTTTGATATGACTGTGTAAAACTTAAAGCTATAGGCTTGCTTGACTTACCAAGGGTGAAAAGCAATAATTTGCATATTTAGTAGCAATGCATTGTGGGTAATCACAAATGTTCATTTATAGCTGAATTATTGCATATTTTCTTCTGTTTTAAGAAGGCATATTACACCAAGCTTCGCTTTTTTTAGTAGGAGGGCTTTTTGGTCCCTTTTATCCCCCTATATACATTCTGAGTGGTTTGGGTCACCCTGAGCTGCTTGGTTACTGTGTTGTACTGCTCCAAGCCCTATCTCATACAGCTGTATCAATCACTGCCATGTACAGATGAGGACCAAAAGTCTGAAACAGGCTGTCACATGTGGGTTTGATATGGCTGTGTAAAATTTAAAGCTATAGGCTTGCTGTACACCAGTGGTTCTGGATGCTTGCTTGGCTTACTAAGGGTGAAAAGGAATTATTTGCATATTTAGTAGCAGTGCATTGTGGGTAACCACAAATGTTCACTTATTTCTGAATTATTGCAGATTTCCTTCTGTTTTAGGAAGGCAAATTACACCAAGCTTTGCTTTTTTTAGTAGGAGGGCTTTTTGGTCCCTTTTATCCCCCTATACATTCTTAGTAGTTTGGGTCACCCTGAGCTACTTGGTTACTCTGTTGTACTGGTCCAAGCCCTAGCTCATACAGCCGTATCAATCCCTGCCATGTACTGATGAGGACCAAAAGTCTGAAACAGGCTGTCTACATGTGGGTTTGATATGACTGTGTAAAATTTAAAGCTATATGCTTGCTATACACCAGTGACTCTGGATGCTTGCTTGACTTACCAAGGGGGGAAAGGGGTAATTTGCATATTTAGTAGCAGTGCATTGTGGGTAACCACAAATGTTCACTTATAGCTGAATTATTGCAGATTTCCTTCTGTTTTAAAAAGGCAAATTACACCAATACAGTGTGCGGCATTGCAGGAAGTGACGACAGTGGAACGCACGATGGAACACGGAAGAGGTGAGTCATCCCCGCCCGCTGCCTCTTACTAATAGTGGCGGCTGCTACTGTGCTTAACCAGGAGGGGGAGCGCACATGGGGGACCCAGGTGAGTGGGGGGGGGGGGGGTTCCTGCTGAGTTTAAGCTGGAGGTAGAGCACACATGGGGGACCCAGTTGAGGGGGGGTCCAACCCCCCTCCCCGCTGCTGTGCCCAATACCCCCTTCCTGCCCTCTTATGCTGCGTATGCTACGCCGCGGGTCGGCTAGTTACATACTATTACACCACATAAGGGGACAGTGTTATGATTGGTTGTTCCCATGTTGCCTGCCTATGTTCCTCTATGTGGTCAGTGTAGTGATTGGCTGTTCCTGTGTCCCCCTGTGCTGGTCCTGTGCTTTGTCCCCCTGTGCCTGCTGTGTCCCCCTGTGCTGTGTCTCCCTGTGCCTGCTGTGCCCCCCTGTGCTGGTCCTGTGCTGTGTCCCCCTGTGCCTGCTGTGTCCCCCTGTGCTGTGTCCCCCTGTGCCTGTTGTGTCCCCCTGTGCTGTGTCTCCCTGTGCCTGCTGTGTTCCCCTGTTCTGCCTGCCATGTCCCCCTGTTGTGCCTGCAGCCCCCTGTGTCAGTGTCCCCCTATTGTGCCAGTGTCCCCCTGTTGTGGCAGTGTCCCCCTGTGGCAGTGTCCCCCTGTTGTGGCAGTGTCCCCCTATTGTGCCAGTGTCCCCTGTGGCAGTACCAATACCCCCTTCCTGCCCTCTTATGCGGCGTATGCTATGCAGCGGGTCGGCTAGTTACATACTATTACACCACATAAGGGGACAGTGTTATGATTGGTTGTTCCCATGTTGCCTGCCTATGTTCCTGTTGTGGCAGTGTCCCCTGTGGCAGCGTCCCCTGTGCCTGTGGCCCCCTGTTGTCCGTGTGTCCTCCAGTGCCGGTGTCCCCCTGTGCAGGCAGCGTGAGTACACATAGATTACCTGCTCCTGCCGCCGCGCTCCTGGCTCCCCGATCCTCTTCTTCCATCTACCGCTGCCCGCTGCTGCCCCCGCCGAACATCGCTGGCCGGTCTTAGCCGCAGGGATACGCTATCAGCACACCACGTGCCGGGGTCACGCATGCCACCGAACAACGCTGGCCGGTCCTAATTAGCCGTGCAGGGATACGCTATCAGCGTGCGCCGGGTCACACATGCGTATGCGTGACCCCGGCGCACGTGTTGTGCTGATAGTGTATCCCTGCGCGGCTAATTAGGACCGGCCAGCGTTGTTCGGCGGCATGCGTGACCCCGGCACGTGGTGTGCTGATAGCGTATCCCTGCGCCTAATTAAGACCGGCCAGCGATGGTTCGGCGGGGGCAGCAGCGGGCAGCGGTAGATGGAAGAAGAGGATCGGGGAGCCAGGATTGGAGCCAGGAGCGCGGCGGCAGGAGCAGGCAATGTATATACTTCTTCCCTGCATCCCGAAATCCGTACCTTCGCCGCATCCCACTTTTCCCCCAACATTTTGGGGAAGAAAAAGTGCATCTTATACGGCGAAAAATACGCTAATATTGATGCACAGATTCCTCTTGTTATTGCATTAAGAGTTGTGACAGTCGTCTGACATCTCCATCGACAAGCAGATATGTCTTCACTGTGCGCACCGCTGATTCTTAGGTGTGATGGCGAAATCTGACACAAGCTGTGAAGAGTATCATAGCACAGCCTCTATACATTCGCAATCGGGCGTGAGAGATTTCTCACCTCAGCGCTTCTGCAGTGGAGCGCGTCGGCCCCATTATTAAATCCCAGTTAAACATTTTACAAAAGAAAATATCCCCTTCTTTGTTACCTAGTTATGTAACTTCCCAAAAGGTTTATCTTCCAAACACAGATTGCTTAATAGATAGAAAGGTCTTAAGGGGGACTCCACTCCATTGATTTCCCTAGTGAGCCATCCTGGATGGGCATAAGATCGGATTTGGGATCAGGCAACATTCAGACTAAGGTTAGGGGTGGACAGGCATTCTTACAGTATCTATACCAGTTTAGTCTGGGTTGTTGTGAGAGAAGCCTGAGCAGGAGGCCCCAGATGTGCTGCGAGTCGAGGTACCACCCATCCTTGGCTAGGTAAGAAGAGTCCACCATCACTGTTGTATGGTGGCAGTAGCATGGGCACGGGTCAGAGTTGCATGGCATGGGCATGGGTCAGAGTAGCATCACCTTATCTGTAAGAAAAACTTCATTATTCCTGGTACTGAGAATTGACCATAGAGGAGCAGATACAGTGGCTTGCAAAAGTATTTGGCTCCCTTGAAGTTTTCCACATTTTGTCACATTACTGCCACAAACATGAATCAATTTTATTGGAATTCCACGTGAAAGACCAACACAAAGTGGTGTACATGTGAGAAGTGGAACGAAAATCATACATAATTCCAAACATTTTTTTACAAATCCATCAGTGCAAAGTGGGGTGTGCGTAATTATTCGGCCCCCTGAGTCAATACTTTGTAGAACCACCTTTTGCTGCAATTACAGCTGCCAGTCTTTTAGGGAATGTCTCTACCAGCTTTGCACATCTAGAGACTGAAATCCTTGCCCATTCTTCTTTGCAAAACAGCTCCAGCTCAGTCAGATTAGATGGACAGCGTTTGTGAACAGCAGTTTTCAGATCTTGCCACAGATTCTCCATTGGATTTAGATCTGGACTTTGACTGGGCCATTCTAACACATGGATATGTTTTGTTTTAAACCATTCCATTGTTGCCCCGGCTTTATGTTTAGGGTCGTTGTCCTGCTGGAAGGTGAACCTCCACCCCAGTCTCAAGTCTTTTGCAGACTCCCAAGAGGTTTTCTTCCAAGATTGCCCTGTATTTGGCTACATAAATCTTCCCATCAACTCTGACCAGCTTCCCTGTCCCTGCTGAAAAGAAGCACCCCCAGAGCATGATGCTGCCACCACCATATTTGACAGTGGGGATGGTGTGTTCAGTGTGATGTGCAGTGTTAGCTTTCCGTCACACATAGCGTTTTGCATTTTGGCCAAAAAGTTCCATTTTGGTCTCATCTGACCAGAGTACCTTCTTCCACATGTTTGCTGTGTCCCCCACATGGCTTGTGGCAAACTGCAAACGGGATTTCCTATGCTTTTCTGTTCACAATGGCTTTCTTCTTGCCCCCCTTCCATAAAGGCCAACTTTGTACAGTGCATGACTAATAGTTGTCCTATGGACAGAGTCTCCCACCTGAGCTGTAGATCTCTGCAGCTCGTCCAGAGTCACCATGGGCCTCTTGATTGCATTTCTGATCAGCGCTCTCCTTGTTCGGCCTGGGAGATTAGGTGGACGGCCTTGTTTTGGTAGGTTTACAGTTGTGCCATACTCCTTCCATTTCTGAATGATCGCTTGAACAGTGCTCCGTGGGATGTTCAAGGCTTTGGAAATCTTTTTGTAGCCTAAGCCTGCTTTACATTTCTCAATAACTTTATCCCTGACCTGTCTGGTGTGTTCTTTGGACTTCATGGTGTTGTTGCTCCAAATATTCTCTTAGACAACCTCTGAGGCCGTCACAGAGCAGCTGTATTTGTACTGACATTAGATTACACACAGGTGCACTCTATTTAGTCATTAGGACTCATCAGGCAATGTCTATGGGCAACTGACTGCACTCAGACCAAAGGGGGCCGAATAATTACGCACGCCCCACTTTGCAGTTATTGATTTTTAAAAAATGTTTGGAATCATGTATGATTTTTGTTCCATTTCTCACGTGTACACCACTTTGTATTGGTCTTTCACGTGGAATTCCAATAAAATTGATTCATGTTTGTGGCAGTAATGTGACAAAATGTGGAAAACTTCAAGGGGGCCGAATACTTTTGCAAGCCACTGTAGTTTGTGAAAACCAATCTGAACATGTGTGGTTACCATAAAGCTGAATACTCACCTGAAGACGCTGGTAGATGGTTTGGGGAACCTCACAGCAACGGCTCCCGACAAACGAGCGGCATGTGATGAGCCCGAACAAGAGGACAGACAATCGTGGCACTTTGTGTGGGAGTTGGCGGGATCTTCATCGAATGATCATTCAATTAATCGCACGCATCATTCAATTAAGTCGCTAGATTGCAGAAATGATCACTAGTCCTACAAAAAAATGCCAGTCATCTGAAAAATTGTGCAAAAAGTAATGACGTGGGTACGAGCCTTAACAGATCAGTAACTGCTAAGGACATCCCCAGAGGAATTGTAAGATCACACAGTGGTCCTTACCTCGCCTGCCCAGAACAGGAACCAGAAACAACTGCGGTAGCGACTGGCTCAGGTGACCGGTCTGCTCTCTCAAAGGGAGTAGGAGCAAAGGTATCACCTAATCCTCTTTAGATATGGACAGAAGGCCAAGAAGCATACATATAATTAAGCCACCGGGAAATTTGGGCACAGGATAAACCTGAAAAATGGCTCTCCCTGCTCCTTTAAAAGTCCCGGCGGCATTAATTACTATTCCACCTCCAGGCCACCGTGGACTTATGCTGATTTTAAAGTAATTTGGGCTTTGTCTTTTGACGCTTCCCAAATTACTGTCTGAGCACTGCTGTAGTTGTAACTCCTATCACAGGTTATGGCGGCACCAAAATCTTTGGGGCTGTTTTCATCTGCTTCAGCCAAGGCCCTGGCTCCACCAAACACATCACCCTCAGGTTCTCCACGAAACACATCACCCACAGGTGCTCCACCAAACACATCACCCTCAGGTGCTCCACCAAACATATCACCCTCAGGTGCTCCACCAAAAACATCACCCACAGGTGCTCCACCAAACATATCACCCTCAGGTGCTCCACAAAACACATTACCCACAGGTGCTCCACCAAACATATCACCCTCAGGTGCTCCACCAAACATATCACCCTCAGGTGCTCCATGAAACATATCACCCTCAGGTGCTCTACCAAACACATCACCCTCAGTACTCCACCAAACATATCACCCTCAGGTGCTCCACCAAACATATCACCCTCAGGTGCTTTACAAAACACATCACCCACAGGTGCTCCACCAGACATCCTGCATGGCTGTAGTATAGGAGTGACATATTCCCTTTATTAATATGGATAAAGTCAGCAACTTAGCCAATAGCCTTACACACTCCTAGGAGTTCTGGTTCACCATGAGCTTGCTGGGCAATCTGTAACTCTGGGTGTTTCAAGTCCTACCCCATAAAAATACATTATTTTGGCGGTTCTGGAGGTGTGTTTAGCTATTACGGACAACAAAAGGGCGATTTGCATATTCAGCAGTGATGCATTGTGGGACACCTCAAATGCTCACTCCAACCTGAATTATTCCATATACGGTACATTTTGTTTAAAGAAGGCAACATTCTGCTTTACATAGCATTTTAGTAAGAGGGTTTTTTGGTCCTTTATAGCTTCTTACACACGCCTAGGAGTTCTGGTTCACCATGTGCTTGCTGGGGCTGTGCAATCTGTAACATATTAGCCATGTGATTTATGTCCACAATATGAGTAAGAAAATCAACAGTAGGAAACTTCTATAAATTATAGACCTTTATCTGCCTATAGGAAATGAGCAGAGAAAAGCCCTGGAGTAGCTGAAGCCATGATTGTCATATAACTGGCAGATTATATAGACATACAGATAAGAGCCTCCAGCTGGGTGTTGTGTAGAGTTCTCCTCTGTCACGTCCTGCACACACCTCTACAAATCCTCTGTGTGTCCACACCTGACTCACCACTAACAGTTACGGGAGGAGCAGGGCGGAGAGGACTACAAGGTTCATTCATGAGGACTGGCTGACACTTCCAGGACAAGTGATGGTGTCTCGTGGAAGAGGAGACTTGTGTCCATTCATGAGGTCTGAGCAGGGACAGTTCTAGCTACAATGGGCCCCATGACAGCCAGCACTCCGGCAGACCTGAGCCTTTGACACCCCCATCCCTAAAGCAGGATTTGGGACCCCATTGTTGATGCCGGATTTGCCTCCTTGGCCCCAGAACTGGTTGTCTTTGCCCCCCAGGTCTTCCCCCAATGTAACTGTTGCTGAGTGGGGCAGAGTCTTTGGCAGAGTTTGCGTGCCGCCTGTTCCGACAAACTCACTCCTTTGTCAGTCCGTAAGCTTCTAGTCTTAATCCACCACTGGTTGCATCTTCTCTGTGATCCGTAAATGGTCAGTAAATCGTTCAGAGAGGTACTCCGTGCAATTGTAATGGGTGCATAACCAAGGTGAGGAGAGAAGTGCGGTGATACATTAATCTGCCAAAGATACTGCAGGGATCCCGGGAAAGCAACTCTTAAGTTGGGGGGGGGGGGGGGGGGGGCTGAAAGCCAGATCAGACCCTGTGCAATTGCCCATATTGTCCCTATAGTAGCCCCGGTGCTGGTAACCATGGGTGTAGCAATCACCCCTGCGAGCCCAGAGGCTTTGGGGGCCCTCCCTCTCCCCAACTGCAAGTGCAGCCAATTAGCAACAAAAAAAATCCCCATTTGCTCACAAAAAACGTCCCTACCACCTCCTCCCACCATGCAGAGGTTATGGGGTTTGGGAATCAACCCCTAATGGGGTTTGGGAATCAAGGGGGTCCCAAGCAATAATTTTTGAAAGGGGGTCCTATTAAGTCTAGTTATGCCACTGGCTGGAACTGAGATTTCCAGGTACATTAATGGGTCAGAGGCCCCTTCCTGTTGCCCTGCACACGGCAGTTCTGAGTCCCCATGTACGCTGTATGGCGCCCATCTGTGGTGTGAGGAAAAACTGCAGCTGTGGAACTCTGGGACTAATATTTCACCCCAGCTGGAGAATTGTGGAGAACATAAGTGATGCAGCAGCCTCTGGGTCATATCGGAACATTACTATTATTTACCGGATTTATATAGCGCCAACATATTACGCAGCACTGGACAATAAATAAGGTTACAGGCAGTGATGATCGGGGTGACAGACAACACATAAGGGTGAGGGTTGCAGAGAGTTTGATGAAACAGCAGTTGTGAGATGTCAGTCATCTGCGCACGCCTGCTGTGAGAAAGTCTTATCAGTGTGAGGTGTCCACGTATCCATTATTACACCAGTCCTCACTGTGGTCCTAGAAGAGCAGGATCATCCACCAGGCAACCTAGGCAGGTGACTGGGGCCTAGTGGAGGTCAAGGGGCCCACCTGCCACCATATTTGACCTCTCTCCACTTCAGCTTACCAAAAGGACCTTAACGGGGGCCCAAATCTACTACCTTGCCTAGGGCCCAATTACATCTTACTCCATCTCTGGGTCCTAGCAGCAGATTGCCAAATCCCCAGCGAATAGCAGATGATTTCTACTACCATCAGTCCAGAATCTTCACCGGTCTCCAGCCTGAGAGCATCAGCCTGTTTATGTTGTTGTTTTTTTCAGGTGTGTTGGTCTGATTGTGAGCTCTGCGGTCCAGCCGTTATCGTCTCATCTTTGCGGGATTAGCAGTGAGAATTGGCAGTGAACGCGGGTGTAATAATCACACAGGAAATGTCTGTCATCTTCTGGCACTTGGACTCTCGCTGCTTGCTTAGTAGTAACACGAGCATTGTGTTTACCTGCAGCAAGACGGCCAAGTCCCTTCCCAGTAAGGTAAACAGCAGGACAAGCGCGCACCCATCCCACCTGTGCTTCTGCCCGCTGGGTAACACAGGGACAGCAGAGCCCCATCTGTGTGCTACAACAACATGTCTGCAGAGGAGGACTCAGATGCTCACTCTTCAGGTCACCTCCTTGCAAAGGCCCTACAGGAGAGGAGGAGAGGGGCCCACGTGTGGCACATGTAGGGGCATATTTACTCAATCTACTCAACTTTGAGAATACTTCCCAACTTTTTGAGATACGAAGGAGGGACACCTTAAAGCAAACCTGAAGAGTTTTTAAAATAAAAAAAAGATACCTAAGGAGGGGGAAGGCTCTGTGTCCTTTAGAGCCTTCCTGTTCTCCTCCTGGTCCCCTCGTTCCATTGCTGGCTTCCCTATGCAAATCTCCCACCGCGTAAGGCTATGGAATTCTTTGGGATCTTGAGTGCTCCGGAAGAAAGGGAGGTGCGCACTGCGCATGCGCTAGTCCTGAAGAGAGCGTGCTTATGCATGCGCACTACGGAGCCGCCCGTCTTCAGGAGTACTCAGGCTCCCAAACACTTCCGAAGCCTCCCACAGTGGAAGAGAGCAGTATCCAACCCATCAGTCAGAGACTGCTAATAGGGGTGACAGCACTGGGACGAGGGGACCAGGAGAGGACAGGGAAGGGTCTATAGGGCCCTTCCCTCTCCTTAGGTGTCTGCTTTTTTATTTTAAAAACGCTTCATGTTTACTTTAAAGACACTCCCCACCACACAAAGCAGATCCCCCATAGCAGTAATCTTATACTACGCAAGGGCGTAATAGTAATTCAGGGTTCTAGTGATCGCCGGACCTCATACGCCTGCAGCGTACATATGCGGAGGCTCACTGCACCTCTTATCACGTGCACCACATAGAATTTATTAGCAAACGATATCCATTTATCATTCAAATTACACTGTCCTTTTTTACCATCGTTAGTTTTGATTCATATTAACATTTGAAAATAAGAAATATAAATTCTTTGGATGGGAATAAATACCAGTGGCAGCAGCTCAAATGCAATGAGTCCACCAGGAGAAAAGAGCAATATAAATGTTATTTGTCTTGTCTTATTACACCCCTGCCTCCATTTTACCGGCAAATATATTACTGAGGGTCAGGGGTGTAACTAGAAATCATTGGACCCCCCTGGGAAACTTTGGATGCCCCCCCACCCCTCAAAACAGAAATTGGAGAGGCAGGCCAGGCGCGATATTAACCTCTTGAGGACCGCAGTGTTAAACCCCCTAGTGACCAGGCCATTTCTTTTTAAATAGACCACTGCAGCTTTAAGGCCAAGCTGCAGGGCTGCACAACACAGCACACAAGTGATTCCCCCCCCCCCTTTTCTCCCCACCAAGAGAGCTCTCTGTTGGTGGGGTCTGATCGCTCCCCCTGTGTTTATTTTTTTTTCAATATCTCTCCTTTTTTTAAATAATAAATATGACTATTTTTATTTTTCCTCCCTCCCCGCAGCCGTCCAATCATGGCGATCAGCTGTCATAGGCTTCGCTCTCTACTGTCCCCAGTACAGCGCTTCTGCAGATCGCAGCGCTGTGCCATGTAATTAGACGGCGGTTTGGTCGTCAGTCTCCCGCACGGCGATCGCCGCTCGGAGACTGGAGGCGGAGCACGGCTCCGCCCACCAACAGGAGATGCGCACGCAGCCTGCGCGCGATCTCCTGCACTGCGAGCCTCAAGGACCTTACGCCGATCGGCGTTAGGCGGTCCTGGGGCTGCTGCCGCAGCGGCCACGCCCATCGGCGTGACGCGATTGGCAAGCAGTTACAACAAACAAACATACTTACGGTATAGGTAGCCAGGTATAGGTTCCCCCAGTATAGGTAACCTAGTATAGGTGCCCCCACTATAGATAGCCTGGTATAGGTGCCCCCAATATAGGTAGCCAGGTGTAGGTGCCCGCAGTATAGATAGCATGGTGTAGGTGCTCCCAGCATAGGTAGCCTGGTATAGGTGCCTCCAGTATAGATATTAGCCAGGTATAGGTGCCCCCAGTATAGATAACCAGCTATAGGTGCCCCCAGTATAGTCAACCAGGTATCGGTGCCCCCAGTATAGCCAGGTATAGGTGCCCCCAGTATAGATAGCCAGGTATAGGTGCCCCCAGTACAGATAGCCCAGGTATAGGTGTCCCCAGTATAGATAGCCTGGTATAGGTGCCCCCAGTATAGCCAGGTATAGGTGCCCCCAGTACAGATAACCAGGTATAGGTGTCCCCAGTATAGATAGCCTGGTATAGGTTCCTCCAGTATAGATATTAGCCAGGTATAGGTGCCCCCAGTATAGAGAACCAGCTATAGGTGCCCCCAGTATAGCCAACCAGGTATAGCTGCCCCCAGTATAGGTAGCCAGGTATAGGTGCCCCCAGTACAGATAACCAGGTATAGGTGTCCCCAGTATAGATAGCCTGGTATAGGTGCCCCCAGTATAGATAGCCTGGTATAGGTGCCCCCAGTATAGATAGCCTGGTATAGGTGCCCTCAGTATAGATAGCCAGGTATAGGTGCTCCTAGTATACAGTAGGTAGCCAGTTATAGGTGCTCCAGGGTTACAGCATGAGAGGGGAGCAGCGGCCACACACAACAACAGGGAGGGAGCCCGTCTCCCCCCTCCTTCCTCAGCTCAGGCCCCCCCCCCCCCCCCCTTCAATGCTCCCAGAAATTACAGCAGCGGCAAATGGGCATGGAATGCAGACTCACCTCTTCTGCATTCCATGAAATGGAGATCCGGTCTTTTCTGTTGCAGCTCCTCATTCTACTTCCTGATAATCATTCATCAATTTCGGTGGCGATTGTCTTGTAGCTGCAGATGTTGGCAACACTACTCGTTATTCCATTATAACACATCTGACCTGTGTGTGTTGTGGGTGTACGGATCAGTCTGCTGCAGCTTACATTGTTGGCCCACATGCTAGAAAATCTGTGCAGTGTGAGCCGGCAATGGCTCTCCACTACAGCCTATGCAGTTATCCGCTCTCAAAGTAGGGAAAACTATTAGGTGATGTATAGAGTGTAAATCAGCCAAAAGCTGCTTAAAGGATACCCCAACTGAAATGTGACATAATGAGATAGACATTTGTATGTACAGTGCCTAGCACACAGATAACTATGCTGTGTTCCTTTTTTTCTTTCTCTGCCTGAAAGAGTTAAATATCAGGTATGTAAGTGGCTGACTCAGTCCTGACTCAGACAGGAAGTGACTACAGTGTGACCCTCACTGATAAGACATTTCAACTATAAAACCCTTTCCTAGCAGAAAATGGCTTCTGAGGGCAATAAAGAGGTAAAAAAGGGGAATTTCTTATCAGTGAGGGTCACACTGTAGTAACTTCCTGTCTGAGTCAGGACTGAGTCAGCCACTTACATACCTGATATTTAACTCTTTCAGGCAGAGAAAGAAAAAAAGGAACACAGCATAGTTATATGTGTGCTAGGCACTGTACATACACATGTCTATCTCATTATGTCACATTTCAGTTGGGGTATCCTTTAATAAATATGTCGACTGTGGATTTCAGCCCTGGATTTTCCCTGAGATTGATCATAAGAAACATAGTTGATTGCTGCTCATCACCACGGCTTTATTAAAGTGAACCCAAGGTGAGAGTCATATGGAGGCTGCTATTTCCTTGTGCAATACCAGTTGCCTGGCTATCCTGCTGATCCTCTGCCTCTAATACTTTTAGCAACACACCCTGAACAAGCATGCAGCAGATCAGATGTTTCTGACATTATTGCCAGATCTGACAGGATTAGCGTCATGCTTGTTTCTGGTGTTTTTTTCAGACACTACTGCAGCCAAATAGATCAGCAGGACTGTCAGGCAACTGGTATTGTTTAAAAAGAAACAAATATGGCAGCCTCTATATCACTCTCCCTCGGGTTCACTTTAAATTACCTGAAAGTATATTAATAAATACATTGCATCATTTGAATTGAGATGACTAAAGAAGACATTTTTTCTAATGTGACAGGTCCTCTTTGAGTAGACAGGACTTGTGTACCGCTGATGGGTACTAATTGTGCAATATCAACCAAACATATTTCCTGTAAAAGCACTCCAGTTTATTTAACTATTTCACATTCCTGGACGTGAAACTCACGTCCAGGAAGCCATGTGCGCTCCTGCGCGTCCACGCGGCCGATCGCGCGCGTGCACGCGCGCGATCGGCCGGCGGTTTGTTAGCCAGTGAATCAGTGAATCGGGCAACGGTGCCCGATCACTGATTCCTCTCCCCCGCAGAAAAAGCGACAGCTTCTCTCGGAAGCTACGCTTCTTCTGCCTCCTATGTCGCTCTAAGCGTACGTGGTACGCTTAGAGTGACGTCACTGTAAACAACTCATGGCTGCCATCTTGTGGCCAAAAAGTAAACTACATCTAAATGTTAAATAAAAATAAAAATACACATATATTTACAAAAAAAATACAATTTCAATCCCACCCTCCCAAAAATACCCACATAAAATGTTTAATTAAAAAAAAAAAAAAACATTACAATTAAAAAAAAAAAAAAAACACAAATATTTACCTAAGGGTCTAAACTTTTTAAATATCTATGTAAAGATGAAATATTTCTTTTTTTTTTTATTATAAGCTTGTAAATAGTGATGAATGCAAAACGGAAAAAATGCACTTTTATTTCCAAATAAAATATTGTCGCCATACATTGTGATAGGGACATAATTTAAATGGTGTAATAAACGGGACAAATGGGCATATACAATACGTGGGTTTTAATTATGGAGGCATGTATTATTTTAAAACTATAATTGCCGAAAAGTGAGAAATAATGATTTGTTTCCGTTTTCTTCTTATTCTTTCTGTTAAAATGCATTTACAGTAAAGTGGCTCTTAGTAAAATGTACCCCCCAAAGAAAGCCTAATTGGTGGCGGAAAAAACAAGATATAGATCAGTTCATTGTGATAAGTAGTAATAAAGTTATAGGCTAATGAATGGGAGGTGAACATTGTTCGGATGCATGAAGCGAAAAACGACTGAATGCGAACTGGTTAATCTCCTTTCCGGTTGGATAATCTTCTCCTCATTTTATACTGTTTGTTAAGTTACAGAACAGCGCAGGACCGCTGCTTGGTGCCAGGAGACTGGGGAGGGTGAATGACACACAATGGCATGGCAGCACCCGCTTTACTCATCCTGGAGACGAGGCCAGCCAGGCCCCTTCGTGCCAATGCTTGCTGGCGGCTGACCCACAAATCCATTTCCTGACACCGCACATTCCCGACTGCTCTCCAAACACCAAACTCCTGAGAAAATCCGCTCGCGTGCCCAGTGTGTGAACATGTCCACCTCCCGCAGGCCAGTGTGTGCCCAGGTACCACTGCTGGACCCTGCCCAGGGGCACTGTGCCCATCGCACCCCTTCTACCCACACCAGTCTGTGCCATACAGCACTACATATTCAATGCAACGGCAACCATTCCCACTGTGACTGGGTCAGACTATGCCTTTTTACTGTATACACTACACAAAGCCACTGTGCCCTTAAACTGTGCCCATCACTGTGCCCTATTATTATATACACTATGCTCATCAATGTGCCACATACCTGTGCCAGGTTGTGCCCTATTACTGTATACACTATGCTCATCATTCTGCCACGTACCTGTGCCAGACTGTGCCCTGCTACTGTATACACTGCGCAGAGCAAGTGTCCTAAACCTGTGCCAGGCTGTGCCCTATTACTATATACACTGTGCCAATCACTGTGTCATGTACCTGTGCCAGGCTGTTCCCTATTACTGTATACACTGTCCAGAGCCACTCTGTACCCTCACTGCCACTATACCTGTGCCAGACTATGCTCTATTACTGTGTACACTACGCAGAGTAAAACTAAGCGACTACAAGTCCATTCTGCATAAACGTGAGTAATTCTATGGTCATTTTAAACAGACAGATGGACCGCAGGACTATTCTACACAGACTGAGAGACTGACTACAGGGCCATTCTACAGACACTGAGTGACCACAGGGCCATTCTACACACATTAAGTGACCACATGACCAACCTACACATACGGAGTGACTGCATGGCCACTCTACACACATTAAGTAACCACAGGGCCATTCTACACACATGGGGTTTGATTCACTAAACAGTGACAACTCAGAACGGCAGCGCTAGCGTTTTCGCGCACAAATTCGCTGGCGCAGATTCGCGATTGCGCACAAAAATGCGAAAATCAAACGCTAGCGCGCCCGTGCTATGAGTTGTCATGGTTTAGTGAATCAAGCCCATTAAGTGACCACAGGGCCGTTCTAAACAGACTGAGTCACCACAGGGCCATTCTACACACACTGGGCTTGATTCAATAAACTGTGATATCACACCTTATCAAAGAGATGACACCTTACCAAAGATATCACACCTTATCAAAGAGATGACACCTTACCAAAGATATCCCACCTTATCAAAGTTAACACGCCTTATCAGAGTAGCAAAGCGAGCGCTGCGAACCCGCAGGGGTTCAGGACAGGACGAGTGCCATTGCCAATTAGCAGGCATAAGTTTGTAGCGCTCGCTATGCTACTCTGATAAGGCGTGTTAACTTTGATAAGATGTGATATCTTTGATAAGGTGTGATGTTTGAGTTATCACGGTTTAGTGAATCAAGCCCAAAGAGTGACCAAAGGGCCATTAAAGAGATTAATGAACATACAGATGGTCACAGGACTATTCTACACTGACTGAGTGACCACAGGGCCGTTGTACACATTGGGCTTGATTCACTAAACAGTGATAACTCATATCACGGCTGCGCAATCGCCAATTTTCACGTGAAAATTGTGAAAATTGCGTGCGAAAATAATTTGCGATTGCGCACAAAAACACTAGCGGTTTAGTGAATCAAGCCCTGTGTGTGTAGAATGGCCCTGTGGTCACTCAGTCTGTGTAGAATGACTCTGTGGTCACTCAATGGGCTTGATTCACTAAACCATGATAACTCATATCACGGATGAGCTAACGTTTTCACGTGCAACCGCAAATTTTCGTGCGCAATCACGAATTTTCGCACGTAAATTTCAAGAGTTTTATACGAAAATTTGTGATTGCGCGACTGCGTGCAAAAACGCTAGCGCGGCCGTGATATGAGTTATCACGGTTTAGTCAATCCAGCCCAATGTGTTTAGTGGCCCTGTGGTCATTCAGTCTGTGTAGAATAGTCCTGTGACCATCTGTATGTTCATTAATCTCTTTAATGGCCCTTTGGTCACTCAGTGGGCTTGATTCACTAAACCGTGATAACTCAAATCTCACACCTTATCAAAGATATCACACCTCACACATGCCTTATCAGAGTAGCATAGCGAGCACTACAAACTTAAGCCTGCTAATTGGCAATGGCACTCATCCTGCCCTGAGCCCCTGCGGGTTTGTAGCGCTTGCTATGCTACTCTGATAAGGCGTGTTAACTTTGAAAAGATGTGATATCTTTGATAAGGTGTGATAGTTGAGTTATCACGGTTTAATGGATCAAGCCCACTGAGTGACCACAGTTCCATTATACACAGTGTGCGTAGAATGAGCTAGTGATCACTTCATCTGAGTGACATCAGTTCCATTCTACACAGACTACAGGGCTATTCTACATAATTGAGTGACCACAGGGCCATTCTACACACTCTGAATGGTCACAGGGCCATTCTACACACACTGAGTGACCACAGATCCATTCTACACACATCGAGTGATTCCAGGTCCAATCCTACATAGATTGAGTGATCACAGGGCCATTTTTACATAGTTACATACCGGTAGTTATTTTGGTTGAAAAAAGACATACGTCCATCGAGTTCAACCAGTACAAAGTACAACACCAGCCTGCTCCTTCACATATCCCTGTTGATCCAAAGGAAGGCGAAAAAACCCTTACAAGGCATGGTCCTAATAGTCCCAAAAGGGAAAAATTCCTTCCCGACAATGTTTTACATATTTTACACCCACTGAATGGCTAAAGGGCCATTCTACACACACTGAATAACCACAGATCCATTCTACACACATCCAGTGACCATGGGGCCATTATACACACACTGGCCTCAATTCACTAAGCTTTATCAAACACTTTATCAAACGTTTGATAATTTACCTCATGGGTAAAAACTAATTTTGAATTCACTAAGGTGTTATATTATGTTATATATTTATTGAACGTTTTATCAATAAAATATTTGATAAATATTTAACACTTTAGTGAATTCAAAATTAGATTTTACGCATGAGGTAAATTATCAAACGTTTGATAAAGTGTTTGATAAATCTTAGTGAATTGAGGCCACTGAGTGACCCCAGGGCCATGGAAGAGATAAAAGAAAATGAAATAGTTAACATGCAAGACACACATCTTTCTTTCCTGAGTATTTTTTGTATTTAAACGTAATTAATTAAGACCTTGTGAGGATTTTACTGACTCCTGGATTTTTCTTTCTGCATTTTAATTTCTAAATGGGCAGCACGGTGGCATAATGGTTAGTGCTCTGGCCTTGCAATGATGGGTCCCTGGTTCAAATCTCAGCCAAGTCAACGTCTGCAAGGAGTTTGTATGTTCTCGCCGTGTCTATGTGGGTTTTCTTCGGGCACTCCGGTTTCCTCCCTCATCCCAAAAACATACAGATAAGTTAATTGGCTTCCCCCTAAATTGGTCCTAGAATGTGTTACATGCACTACATGATATAGACATATGATTATGGTAGGGATTTGATTTTTAGCCCACCTGAGGGACAGTTAGTGACAAGACAATATACTCTGTACAGCGCTGCGTAATAGTAATATGTCGGTGATATATAAATACATAAATCCTTTTTAAATGATGGGTGCCACCTGCAGGAGATGACTGGTAATAAAAAGGTGAATATGTCCCTTTATGCAATAATTCCTGATCATTTTGGTGGAGCTGGTCGCAACCTCTGGTGTGCAGGAAATGAGGATAGCCCGTTGTACGTTGTGGGCGGCTCATGTAGGATGTGATCCCGTCAGGCGATAGCGGGCACTGAGGCACGTGCAGTTAAACGATCGCCTTTTGCAATCCTTCTGCTTAGTAATGTAAGTATTACAGGCAGAGGATGGCGGGTGTGAAGAGAGCGGCCGGCTTGTCACGTACAACATGCAGAAGATGCTTCTGGCACAAACCTTCCTCTCACTTTGATGACAGAAGTGGCATTTCCTGGGCCGAGGGACAGATGAGCAGGGACAGCTGGACGAAGACGTGCGTTTCTGAACCTCCTCGCAGAATTCATGGCTGACATCACTGCGCAATGAATGAAGACACAGAAGTGTCTTGTGGTGCTAAATCTTAAGATGTGCAGACAAAAGCGCCATCTAAAGAGCGGCAGCGAGACACCTTCTGTGCCGGGATTCCACCACATCCACTGTGTCTATCTCAGCTACACAAAAAGATGCTGAACTGTGGCGCTACAAGTGGCAGCTCTAACTTCAGATTTTTGGGAGGCATGAAGGGGACACAATGAAGGGGCCTCATCTCATCTATCTGAGGGGGCCTATAGGGGCACATGACAGGAAAAAATTATATCAAGCAATAATTTATTACAGTGTGTAATGTGTATTCACCACACACACATTTACACTGGAGGGCGAGGCCAATACAGCGAAGGGGGAGAGAAATGCCAGTACCGAAGCTCGGCACGGCAGCAACTGAGGGGCTGGGAAGTGGGGCACAGTCAGAGCCAGATTAAAACCAAAAAGCCAACAGGTATAGCAATGAATTTGGGTCCCCTCCTTTCGGACTGGTCACATGAGAGACACTGCTGGAGCCATGGAGGAGAATGGCTGGATGAGGCTGGAGAGAGGTCAGGAGAGTAACCTCTTGAATACACTCCGTTCTCATCTTTATAGTACAGGGGGCCTCATAGAGACCCATGGTGGACCTCCTTATCACTGGTTGACCACGGCTGAGAGGGTACTCGGAAATAGGGGGCTCAGTGACTGCCAGGATTCTGGTGGGGAGGCTTCTAAAGTGTATCAACATGAGTACTAATTAACAAATCAATACAGTTTCCTGTTCCAAAACATAGGGACTGCTAATGAGCAGGAAGAGACCAGGTGAGGATGCTGGTGGTTCCCAGGGACACACACACACACATACACCACAGAGCATTCTACCATGCCTGATGCAAGAAATCTCCACTTGAATCCCCCCTACTTGCTTTTTGGGGGGAGTTGGAGGTGGCAATTAGGGTTTGTGGTGCTGGTCTGGTCAAAACAAAATGTCAACAGATATATGCTCCTACTCTATCTAATGAAGACATAGTCTTTTTAAGACTCCTTACCCATTGGTCATAAGCATAAAAAATAATTTAATAATAGTAATGTGTTTATGAATTACTCACTTTAATGCTTCTTTATATTGATGGACATCTTCAGGATACTTGTTCCAGGAGCCTGAACTTCCGCCTTATTCAGCACCTGGACTGAAGAATCTTCTCAGCTTGATTGCTGCCCGTTGGTGTCTAGTCTTCTGGGTGGGTTCGAAGAGTTCTGACAGCTTAACTAAGGGATCTTCTCAGCTTGATTGCTGCTGGTGTTCTCTGGTCTCCTTGATGGGCTTGAAAACTTCTGGCAGCATAGTTGAGAAATCTCCTGGGTTTAATTTGCTGCCAATGTTCTCTAGTCTTCTTGATGGGCTTGACGTATTCTTGCAGCATAATTGAGGACTCTTTTTGGCTTGATTGCTACTGGTGTGCTCTGGTCTTCTTGATGGGCTTGCAATGTTTACTGGTACAGTCAGATAAAGAGGACCTAGGCTGTTTTAGCAGCTTCTCTCTCCCTAAGTTTTAGAGTTCAGGGAGAATTTGAGCTCTGGCATTCCATGCCAAGTGCAAGCTGCAAGAGCCAACAACATTTTCTTAAAGGACATCAGAGGTGAAAATAAACTGATGAGAAAAGCAATTGTATCTATCCTCAGTCTCCTAAAAATTACTTTTTTAGATATCCCACAGTTTTATAATCTGAACATCCGAACATTTCTATTTTATATTTAAATCTAATTTTTAAGTTTTTACCGTTTTACTGTCTCTGCTCAATGACACTATCATTGAAGTATGTCAGAGCCCAAATCTATGAATTAGTGACCCTTTTTTATCTCTTTCCTGCTCTCAGAAGCTATTTACTGACAAGAAAGTGTTTTATGGCGGTAATTGCTTATCAGTGAGTGATCTCCTCCCCCACTTTTTCCGCCCCTAGGCCAAGTTTGTTCAGGCTTCCCTTCTATGTGATGCAGCGCCCCTCCCATTCCCTGTGCAGCCCCCTTGTCTATGAGTAACAGCCATGCACTGCAGCCCCTCTCTTTCATGTACAGTTCCCTTGGAAAGTCAGTTTTCATGTGTTAATTCGCATATTTCATGTCCAGGTGACCCTTGCGCTGGAGCTGCCCAAAGAACTGGGCCTTTGTGGTCTTTCCAGATATCCGGCCCTGGCGGTTTTGCCCTCACTGATGTACTGGAGTAGCACAATTCATGGACAGGGGGTCTCATTAGGCACAGGTGACTCAGATTGGTCACACAGCACCATCCAGTGTCCGCTCACAGAACCGCGCGGGAGCAGAACAAGGCCGGATTCCAGCGAACACATTGCCCGTCTCTCTTGGGCATTTGGCATGGAGAAAAAAGGGTCATTCTAGAGAGAAGTGAGCTTTGTCCCGGCCCCTCTTCCCCTGTATTCATGTGCTGGAGACAAGGCCCTGTGTTAGGCTGCCAGGCACACAAAGCCAATCTTGTTGGTGCGTACGCGGATACAGACACGTAGCATCCCTGAAACATGAGTCCCCAGGGCCAGAAACGCCACAAAACCAGGGAGACTTAACCCCTTCACTCTTACAATGCTGCCGACAAGAGGGGGATGATGCAAGCTGCACCCCTATTTCATCATTGCAGCATCCCGCCTGATTCTTATTAACATTAAGAGTATAAAAAGCTTCACACAAAGAGAAAGCGAGGAGAGCAGCAACAGCAATGAATCTGTCCTCCCAGCCCTCTATTCAGATCAGATCCAGCTACCCATTAGAGGCTGGGAGAAGAATGGACACCATGACCTAAAAGTTATTACTAGCTGTGTCATCCTTTGGCTAAATAGTGCAGCCAGGTCAGCAGGACCACAAGGCTGGCCGAACAGAATGATAAACCCTATGCCAAGAAACATATTATCATTGAGCATTTATGCAGTACTGACACATTACCTACAGCTTATTACAGAGAACATCTAATGTCACCACCATAGTCACAGTCTAATGTCCCTCCCTATTATTAGCATGTATTTATATAGCACTGACATCTTCTGCAGCACTTTACAGAGTACAACAACAACAAATAACAATTGTAACGCACTTTTCTCCCGCAGGACTCAAAGTGCATAAGCAAAGCTCAGACCAATAATTGGTTGATTGTTAAATCGTGGTACAGAGGAAGAATTCTATAAGTCCCGAAATGCCAGGCTAAACAGGTGGCTTTTCAGTCTGGATTTGAATAACTTCGGGGAAGGGGATGTCTTTACTGGGTATGGTAGGGAGTTCCAAAGAGTAGGGGCAGCATGTCTCTGTCTCCAAAGGTTTTGAGGTGCACTCTGGGAGTGACCAAGTTTATGGAACCTCCTGATCTGAAGCTGTGGGAGGTGTGGTGCAGCTTCAGCAAGTCCTTCATGTATCCAGGGCCCAGATTGTGCAGGGATTTGAATGTCAGCAGTCCAAGCTTGAAGAGTATTCTCCATTTTACTGGTAGCCAGTGCAGTGAGCGAAGGATCGGTGTAATATGACAGTGGCGAGGCTGGTTTGTTAGCAATCTGACAGCAGCATTCTGCACTAAAGGGCATTGCAGTAGTCCAGCCGTGATGTGATGAAGGCGTGAAGGAGGGTTGGAAGTCATGTCACTGACTGTCCATAGAGGAGCTCACAATCTAATCCCTACCATAGTCATAGTCTATTGTCTAGATGTAAATACAAGAAAAATGGTAGAATGTAGAATGGTAGAATTCAGGGTCACAAAGTGCAAGAAATGCAGGCACACAAGAATGCATAAAAAAAAAAACCATTGATGCATGCAAAATAATGTGCATGCAAAAAATGCAAATATGAGAAAGAATGTTGAGTGCAAAGATGCAAAAAATGCAGGCACACAAGAATGCATGTAATAAAATATGCAAGCAAAAAAATGCAAAGATGGACAAGCGCATAGATGAGCCGAAAACAAAACAAGTTTGACTGGAGTTGAAAAATACGGTATACACTTCATGTGACATAAATAAACAAACTGATGCATTACATCAAAAAGCCAGCCACTACAATTAAGCACCAGTTCTCCACTTATCAGTGACAGAGAAATAGCAATAAAAAGCTCCAAACAATAGAAGCACTGCAAAAATGCAAAACAAAACTTGATGAAGATTGGTAGAAATCTCACTCCACATGCTGCACACCAAAGCTGTACAGCTGTGCAAATTAGTCTGTCTGTCTGTTGTTTGTGTCATGCTAACCAGCAGGCATTCTGTCTGGCGAGGCTTAGCTTCGTGCAGATGAACTCCCAAAGATGCAGACGCCCAGGATTTGATGCAAAGTGATGTTTTATTTACAGTGAAGGTATGTACATGAAAAACGTTCAAAGTGGATTCCAAGCAGTTCAGGAACAAGCATGCAACCTTATGTTCAGGAAGCAGCTTTGCAGGAGTATTTACCCAGACAGTGATAATAGCTACAAGTCCACAAGCAGATATGAAGATATAACTCCAGGAACTCAGCATACAGGACAGGAGCAACACACGGTCATAACTCCACAAACTCAGCATACGGAACAGGAGCAAACACACAGGCCATGAGCAGGCAACAGGATTCTCTTGGCCAGGACAGGAACAGGGGCAGAGGCTGCACAAGCAGGGAGAACAATCAATGCAACAGCAAAGGCTGCTGGGAAGTCTGGATCTTAAGTACTCCACTAACGATGCACTCACCTTGCAGGTGTTCAGACACTCCCATGCAATCTCACTGCAGTAAGACTGAGCAAAATGCAAGGCCAGTCCATAACCGCTGTGAAAAACAGAACTGGGAATCCTCACACACACACATGCAATTCCATTGCAGCAATGTGCAGATAAAAATAAATGCAAAGTCAGCCCATCACTGCAATGACAGGCAGAACTGAGAATCCTCACAGACTTGCTTACAATTCCATTGCAGTAATGTGCAGACTGAAACAAATGCAAAGTCAGCCCATCACTGTAATGACAGGCAGAACTGGGGATCCTTACAGTTTGTCCTGTTACTCAGCCTGAGGATTAGTGCGGCGTCGCACTAAGCAGCCGTTGTATATTAATGCGACTTTCATTACTCAATTAATGTATTTCAATGCGACTGCCAGACTGACTTAGATACGACCTTAGCTTTACTGACCATTCTCTCGCCTAGTCCTTTGTACCACAGCCATCTGATTTAACGTGTATGACCTTAGCCTGTTACCGACTCTGATTCTGTCGAGTCCACTGTACCACTGCCATCTGATTTAACGTGTATGACCCTAGCCTGTTACCGACTACGTCTGTTGTGTATTGTATCACATTGCATCTAGCGTGATAGGTGGTATCGGAAGTCCAGAGCTGCAGTTGCTCTGGGCAATCTCGCTCCCTTGTTCATTACTCCTGTGGCCATCTGTGTAGCCTCTTCCATTACCCAGCTACATAGTCTTGAGCATACACGCTGACTCAGAAAGTATTCCCCCCAAGCATTACATTATGTCGGGCCAAACACAGACCCAAATGGAGGAGGGAAATGAAAAGCTTGACTGTGAAACAGCAAGCAAATCTGTGCCAGAATTGGTTAGATTTTTGTTAAACCCAGATTTTCAGGCTACACCTTTTTCTATCTGGGCTGATCAGATAGTTTACACACTGTTCAAAGGCAATCTTTTTGAATGGGCACTTGATGTTTTGGATCACACTACTCTAAGAGAAAAGCAACTAGAATTCTTGGCTTTTGTGATTCATAACTGGCTAAGAATATCACCATTACCATATCCTCTCAATGAACTCCTGATTGCTAGTCAATCAAATATGTCTTCAGCAGCTTTTAAAAGCAATCTGTATGCAAGCAATTCCATTAAAAGTATTGTTCCATCTTTGAAGTCACAGTCACCCAGTGCAGCAAAGTCTTGAATAGAGCTGAACATAAACATTCCAGAAAATGTTCACAACCCGCAGTGTCATTGCCCATAGCAACTGCGCATCAGACCCATAGTCAGACTCTGTCATTAGCAGATAATGAAATTCAATTGTCATTCATGGGTGTCAAATGGACATATGAAACTACCAGTGAACTCTCCTTGCTAGCCAGGGAGGATAAAGATTTTTGTTTAAAATAATTGTCTGAATATTCTTATGAGGAAATATTACAGAGTATTGAGCAAATCAATTTTTTTGTGCAGCAAGGAGAATTTGCATATTCAGCAGTGCAACAATTGTTGCAGGTTCTGCAAATTCTTAAGAATAGGAAATACCCTAGTAATGATCCAGTTAGTCAAGTTGTTTCTCTGTCAGGAGTAAACCAAGCCAAGTCCACTTTTGCTAGCTTCCTGCAGACTGTTCAAGCTGTAAATTATGCCCAGAATACATTTTTAGTTCCTGACAAGAATAAATGGGATCCTCCGTTTTAAAAATGGGAAATTGAAGCTTTGATTTATGAATTGGAGAATGATCGAGAATATTTCTATGAATTTTACACTGCTAAGAGTGACATAATTTTGCATGTATGCATTGAGTCTGCTTTTTCTTTGATTGAAATGAATCTGTGTGTGCATGACTTTGTGATTCCTCTAATTGATGCATGGAATGAGATCTTGAATGATCGCTCTGGGAGTCAGTGTGTGCAACACTTTGTAACCAGTGTTGATTCTGTCTCTCTGTTGCCCCTAGCAACAACATCACCTGCAAGCCTTGTTCCCCTACAACCAAGAAGAGATGCACACCTTGCTTCTCTAACCCGTTATAATGGAGGCAAGAAGTCTTTTTCAAATTTCTTGCAGAATTGCAAATTTTGAATGCATGTCCTTTCTTCAGATCAGCTACAGCATTTCAGCAGTCCCGGTTTATTATCTTATACCTGCTTGATAGCAAGATGAGAACTTGGGCTGAGGAAGCTGCAGATGAAAACGAGGAGGTTTTGTATAAACCCCTGGAATTTGTTAAATTGATTGCAAAGTGTTTTGTGAAAAAATATAAACAAATTACTTCTGATATGTTTTCTGCATCTTGCAAGCAAAGTGATCCAGCAGATACCAATAAATGCACTCCATCTGTTGCTGACTGCTTCAGTCCTACAGATTCTGAGTCTCAGAAACCCTGTTTGGGAAATGTTGAACCCAAGCATCTGAATGTTCCAGCATCACACATTGGGCTTGATTCACAAAGCCATGCTAAACAGTTAGCACGTGAAGTGCCATTCGCGGACTTTTGCACGCGCAAATTGCCACGATTCGTGCGAATCGCTGCACTTTGCGCACGCAAAAGTCCGTGAACGGCACTTCACGCACTAACTGTTTAGCACGCCCGTGCTAAACAGTTAGCACGGCTTTGTGAATCAAGCCCATTCTGTGCTCTGGACCTCCTGTTTCAGCACCTTGCTCTAGTTCAGAGAATGATTCTAAGCCTTTGTTATGTGAACCTGAAATCACAGGACCATTGCCTTATCCAGAAAATGTTCCAGTAAAATTCGCCCTGTACCATGAATTACTCAGTAATTCTGTCCAATGGAGCTCAGGTCACAGAATCATTATACTGTCCAACAGGTGCTTCTATGGTTCTGCCCTGCAAAATGGATTGTCCAGTGAAGCTGAAGTCGCAGAATCTTTAGCTTCACCCTGTACTTTGGATGTTTCAAGATCCCTAGCAGAGGACTCAGAGGGCCTGCTTACTTCAGTTGGTGTTGCAGTAATATTCACCTGTTTAGCAGCTTTCTTAGAATTACAGTCCAGTCTAGTAAAGCTTGACGAATCTCTGTCCAGTGAAGCAGAAACCATTGAAGCATTGTCCTCTTCAGTAAGTGTTTTAGATGCCCTACCCTGTACACAGTATGATTTAGCTAATGTTGTTGAATCCCTGTCTGATGTTGCAGCAGCCAGGGAACTTCAGTCCTGTCCTTTGAATGTTTCAGAAGTTTTGCCCTGTAACATGGATAATTCTGATTCTCTGGTAAAAATAATAGAAGTATCAGAATTTCAGTCCAGTTTAGTGAGTGTTCCTGAAATCCTGCCTTGTATCTTGGAAAATTCTGGTTCTCTGTCCAGTGTGGCAGAGGTTCCAGAGTCCCCTTCCTGTCCAGTGAGTTCCTCAGTCTTGCCCAGTTCAGTGGGGGTTGCTGTAATACTGACTTGTTTGGCAGCTCTTTTGGAGCTCCAATCCAGTGTAGTTAACAAGAATCTCTGGAGCTTGGCGGATGAGCTTTTTGTCCCTAGGCCTTCTCAAAGGACTAGAGGACATGAGATGTGCATGGAGGAAAAACGTTTTAGCCATTTATTTAGGAAAGGGTTCTTTACAGTTAGAGTGATTAAGATGTGGAATGCATTGCCACAGGAAGTTGTTATGGCAAACTCTATACCTGCATTTAAAGGGGGCTTAGATGCTTTCCTTGCGTTGAAAGACATCCATGGCTACAATTACTAGGTTATGCCTAATGATGTTGATCCAGGGATTTTATCTGATTGCCATCTGGAGTCAGGAAGGAATTTTTCCCTTTTGGGGCTAATTGGACCATGCCTTGTTAGGGTTTTTTCACCTTCCTCTGGATCAACAGGGATATGTGAGGGAGCAGGCTGGTGTTGTACTTTGTACTGGTTGAACTCGATGGACGTATGTCTTTTTTCAACCAAAATAACTATGTAACAATGAATCTCTGTTTCTATAGGCATCTGGAAGTCGCCTTTAAAGGGGGAGGGGGGGGGGGGGGAGGTTGGGGTACTGTCAGGATCTCTCCTGTAGCATGTTCTGTCAGTTGTAGTGGAACTGCAACCGGGCAGTTCTGACTTATCTGCTTGCATTCGGTTGCGCATTCGCAATAAGTCTCATTGGCCTCAATTCACTAAGCTTAACTCCTGTCTTTAATAACTCTTCTAAGCTGTTTTACAGTTATCACAATTATATCACCATGGTGATAACTGTAAAACAGCTCAGAAGAGTTATTAAAGACAGGCTTAGTGAATTGAGGTCATTGTCATTTGCAATCACTCTGCAGTTCAGAGCAGCTCAGGATGCTGTCATGATTCCTCCTATTGCTTGCTGCAGTTGAACTGCAGCCAGATAGTCCTGGATTTCCTACATGCATGTTGTTGCATAATATTGCATGTATTTGTTATGAGAGTCCTTTTTCACAGTCAGCTAGCAGCTTGTAATCAAGCCAGCTCAGGATTGAGTAATTACCATTCAGCTGTATGGGAATGTGTATGCCTGCATCCATTGGCTGATGGCGACATAAAAGTCTGCCTCCCATTTCAGACTCGGCCCGACATAGCGTACAGCTCCCTGAGTTGTTGCTGGGTCCATGCTGTGAATATGTTGTGTATTGCCTTGCTTTGTATTTCCATGCCTGCTGAATGTTTGCTGCACACGCGGCGAGTCAGTGAAGTCCACTAAACTGCTAATTTGAGACTGCCTTCACCACGCTGGTGACTGGTAGTTATCCTTCTTGCCTTGTTCCTGAGGACGTAACTGAAGCAGCAGTTGCCATTAGATACGCTCCTACCTGTTTGTCTTGTCAGTGTGAATATTTGCCGTTGCTGGGGCAGCGACTAGATTGCCAAAGCATTCCGTCTGTCTGTCTGTTTGTCCTGTTACTCAGCCTGAGGATTAGTGCGGCGTCGCACTAAGCAGCCATTGTATATTAATGCGACTTTCATTACTCAATGTATTTTAATGCAACTGCCAGACTGACTTAGATACGACCTTAGCTTTACTGACCATTCTCGCGCCTAATCCTTTGTACCGCAGCCATCTGATCTAATGTGTATGACCTTAGCCTGTTACTGACTCTGATTCTGTCTAGTCCACTGTACCACTGCCATTTGATCTAACGTGTATGACCCTAGCCTGTTACAGACTACGTCTGTTGTGTATTGTATCACATAGCATCTAGCGTGATAGGTGGTATCGGAAGCCCAGAGCTGCAGTTGCTCTGGGCAATCTTGCTCCCTTGTTTATTACTCCTGTTGCCATCTGTGTAGCCTCTTCCATTACCCAGCTACATAGTCTTGAGCATACACGCTGACTTAGAAAGTATTCCCCCCAAGCATTACAGACACCATTTGGGCACACCTCCCAACTTTTGGAGCCAGGAAAAAGGGACACTAAGACATGCCCCTGCCACACCTTTAACCACACCCCCATTTTTCTAAATCACGCCTTTCCCTTATACAGTTTCCCCCTCCATCCTATGCAGAGGTTGGCGCATGGAGCGATGTTAGGCAAGCTATTTAAAGAATAATGACAGCACACATATGCCATAAAGGATATAAATTGACTATATTAAATAAGAAAATAAAGACTGAAATGTGCAAAATATTTAAAAAAAAAATTCTCTGGCAAAAAACTTCACATATCAGAAATGTTAACACAGTGTCTTCAAGTGCATAGCTCTAGTCCCAGGAGTGTAAATGCATAAAATCACACAACTATCCCTAATTAAGGATCTTGTATCACAATATGGGTTATTTATAAAAGCAATAGCACAGAGGGATGCAACCAATATGATTGATACATACAGGATTTCTATCACTTCACAAGCATATTGGAAGATAAGATATCCACCTCACTATTCAGATGCTCTGTAACCAGATAGCCAGGGTAGAGATCCACCTCACTATTCAGATGCTCTGTAACCAGATAGCCAGGGTAGAGATCCACCTCACTATTCAGATGCTCTGTAACCAAATAGCCA
This sequence comes from Hyperolius riggenbachi, assembly GCF_040937935.1. Lineage (NCBI taxonomy): Eukaryota > Metazoa > Chordata > Amphibia > Anura > Hyperoliidae > Hyperolius > Hyperolius riggenbachi. The sequence continues at coordinate 443,439,841 of NC_090649.1, forward strand.
GGGTAGAGATCCCTGTTTCACTCCCTCTCAACTTCAAAGACATTCCTTGCCTGAGCCTGTAGTTTTATGTTATTGTGCTGCTGATGAAGTTCAGCGTGAGGCCAAGCTGCAGAGTGTGATGTGATGCATGTATTTTAGTGTTCTCTGCAAAGACTCTGGGCAGTGAAACAGTTAAATGAAACATAAACTGAGAAAGATATGGATTTTTCCTTTTAAAATAATACCAGTTGCCTGACTCTCCTGCTGATCCTGTGTCTCTACTACTTTTAGCCACAGCCCCTCAACAAGCATACAGATCAGGTGCTCTGACTGAAGTCACACTGGATTAGCTGCATGCTTGTTCAGGTGTGTGATTCAGCCACTACTGCAACCGCAGAGATCAGCAGAGTAGTCAGGCAACTGGTATTGCTTAAGGCTACTTGCACACCAAGACGTTGCGTTAGGTGCCACGTTAAGGTCGCATAACGTGCACCTAACACAACATATGGTGCTGCAAGAGAGGACGGTAGAGTGAGCCGCGTTAGGCGGCTCTATCCCTATAAGGTCTTCCAGAGTGGAGCTGATTGGCCGGAGGGGACCACGTGATGCAGAGCGAGACACTCCGCATCACGTGGTCCCGCCGGCCAATCAGCGGCCGCCAGTGCAGTGAATATTAAGTAGCCATGTGCGCGGCTACTGTAGCTGGCTCTCACCGCCTCCTCTCCGCCCCCCACTGAGCATGTGCAAACAGTCTAACGTGGCTATAGCTCTAACGCCGTAGCATGCTGCACTTTCCGGACAACGTGCAGCGTTGTAACATGTAACGCAACGTAGGCTGTGTGAACAGCCCACTTGTGTTACATTGCTGTGCGTTGGGGAGCGTTACAGGCTGCACTAACGTGCGCCTGTAACGTCCCTGTGTGTAAGCAGCCTTAAAGGAACCATCCATATCCCGCTCAGTTAAGGTTTCCTTTAACTGCTAACTCTCCTGCTCTGTGAAGAGGCCGGGACATTTAACCTGTGCCCCGTGATAGAGGCTGCAAATCGTTAGTGCCACGGAGAAACCGTGACACTTGGCTGGTCTGATTTGGGAGAGGACATGTGTATGGACGCAGCAGGTTTCGTTTATATTTTCTCCCCTGATTTTTGCCCTCTAAACCTGGGTGCGTCTTATATTCCGGAGCATCTTATATGGCGGAAAATACGGTATATGCATTTTTGAGTGCGTCTTTTGTGCATTTCCGTTTTGCATTTTTCATGAATATTCATATTAGGCAAGTGAAAAAATAATTTTAAAAGTGCCTCCCCCTACCCCCGTTATTTCTTCTAAAAAAACATACATGCAAGTCCAAATAAGTGTGTTCCCTGCCCCAAGGTGGCCATATACTATATACAGTGCCTTACAAAAGTATTCACCCCCACCCCTTGGCTTTGTACCTATTTTGTTACATTCCAACTTATAATGCTTCTTTATTTTATTTTACGTGATAGATCTGCACAAAATGGTCTAAGTTGGGGAAGTGAAATGAGAGAAATACATATAAACAGAATTAAAAAAAATATATAAACTTAAAATTAGCATATGCATATAACCCCCTTTGCCAGGAAGTTCCTAAAGAGTACTGGTGCAGCCAATTACCTTCAAATCTCACATCATTAGTGAAATGGAAAAAAAAAAAGGTACCACATTAAGGCTAGGTGCACACTTAGCAGAAATGCTAGCATTGCGGAAACACTGCGTTTTTGTCGCTAATGGAAGTCTATGGGCCGCAGAAAAAAACGCATCAGTTTTGTATGCATGCATTTTTTTTAAAACGCTGCTTTTGTTGCATGATATGCAAAAACGCATCAAAAACGCACATAATGAAAGTCAATGGAAACACAATGCTATGCATTTTTATATGCTTTTTTTTTATTGTATTGTGATTTATTTCTGCTTCATGTTGTCTTCCTAGTTATTTGCATAAAACACAATTGAAAAACGCATGAAAAACACATAATTGCGAAACGCAAATGCATTAAAACGCACTCAAGTCGCTTGAAAAGTGCATATGTGGTAAAAAAAACGCTAACACAAACGCAGTAAAAACGCACACACAAAAAAATCAGACATGACATAAAACGTGACCTTTCGCGTTATGTTATGTGTGCACCTACCCTTAACCTGCGAAGAGAGGGCATCCCACCAAGGAGTTCAATACTTTTTCAAGACAGTGTCATTTGTTTCTTTTTTCTTCAGAGCTATTAAATTCAATACATTTTCTTGATTGATTGTATTATTTGTAAAATCAAACCAATCCACTATACTGATGTTTGTACACTGTAACCTCTCCTACCATATATGCAATGCCCAATGGCCATAAATCTGCTAGTTACATTTCAAAATCGTAATTATGTGTGGCTGTAATTATGACATTTTAAGTGAATGTCACATGATCGTAATTAGCAGATTAAGTTCATCACTAAAGGTTCGTATACACGTCCGATAAAGATCATTCGTTCGGAACGATTCGTGACGTTTACACGATATTCAAATTAGACCGAAAAGATCGTTCGTAATGAACGATTGTGTACACACGTGAACGATATAAGTATAAAGTACTGAACGACAAACGATAAAAAAATGCGTGCGCAAACGGAAGTGACGTTATGACAGGCAATAAGAGCATGCGTACTACTCCACAGATAATCATTATCGGACGATCTTTGTAACATTGCAACGATTGAACGATTATCTTTCGAAAAAATCCGCCAGGTTGGATCGGTCGGATTGAACGATAACGGTCATTATCGTCCAAAAAAAGATCGTTGGAAAATTTGGAACGCACGATTATTGGTCCGATTGTCGTTATCGTTCGTTTACGAACGATCGTTATCGTACATGTGTACTCAGCTTAATCAAAAGGATTGATTGAAGAATCTAAGAGCAGCCCCATGTTACAGAACTATTTCAGGGTGGCGTGTTTGGGTAGAGTTCCTCCTTATTATGTCCACCATAACGTCTAGACAGAATTATCGGCTCTGCAGTAAACTGGCACTTCTCCAGCCCCCAGCAGGTCAGACTGGTGAAGTTGGGCATTGGATGTTAGTGTGAACAGTGGTCCATTCACTTGTGGCTGCAGATCTGTGTGAATTTAATGGTGGGCATACACGGTGCGTTTCTTTCTTATCAATCGAGCCGCTGATGGGCTCGATTGATAATATCCGACAGGTCCGATCACGAATGGATCGATTCCCCGCTTGATTCCCGCCCGCAGACAATGGCAGGGAATCAAGCGGAAGATAAGCGGCGCCAGCGGGGACGAGCGGTAATCGATTCGGGCGCACGAGCTGACACGCGGAGACGCGGCGGGAGTCGATCCGGCGGCTAATCGAGCCACCGGATCGCACCGTGTATGCCCACCATAAGGTGGGTACACACATCAGGTAAAAGTCTTTGGAAAATGAAAGATCACAGACCAATTTTACCCCGTTCCATGTAGTATGAGAGCCATACTCTACACAGTCTATTCTATGGAGCTGAACTTCCCATCAGATAAAATCTTTGCAAGATGCTGCACACAAAGATGCTGTACACATTCAAAAGATCAGTACCTGTAAGGGTACGTTTCCACTTGTGCGGAGCGGTTTGCTCGCGGAAAACGCGTCAACAAATCCGCATACGGTTGCGGATTCGTCATAGTTTTCATGCGGATTTTCACACGGAATCGTTCGCGATTTTAACAACGCGATTTTAACCATGTCAATGCCGGCAAGCATTGACATGGGTTTTTAAACGAAATCGCACGCGGAAACGCCGGGAAAACCGCAAGACTCAAGTGCTTGCGGTTTTCCTATTTAGTTACATGACCGACGATTTGCGTGCGGCGTGCGAATTCTGACGGCTCTGCTGTGCAGATTTTTTCTGCAGAGCGAGCCGCACAGAATTCCTGACAAGTGGAAACGGCGCCATCCACTTGTATTGGTTGAGCGAATCTGCATGCAGGAAACGAATGCAGATTCGCTCTAGTGGAAACGAGCCCTAAAAGATCCGTTCTTGCAAAATGCATTCTTAAGGCTCATACACACATCAGACCATAGTCTTTTGAAAATGAAAGATCACAGACCAATTTTACCCCCTTCCATGTAGTATGAGAGCCATACCTTCACAGTCTTTTCTATGGAGCTGAACTCCCCATCAGACAGAAATCTTTGCAAGATGCTGCACACAAAGATGCTGTACAGACACAAAAGATCTGTAGCTGCAAAAGATCAGTTCCTGCCAAAGATCCGTTCCTGCAAAATGCATTCATAGTCTATGAGTCTACGGGCAGCACGGTGGCGTAGTGGTTAGCTCTCTCGCCTTGCAGCGCTGGGTCCCTGGTTCGAATCCCAGCCAGGGCACTATCTGCAAAGAGTTTGTATGTTCTCTCCGTGTCTGCGTGGGTTTCCTCCGGGCACTCCGGTTTCCTCCCACATTCCAAAAACATACAGATAAGTTAATTGGCTCCCACTAAAAAATTAGCCCTAGACTATAGTACTTACACTACATAATACAGACATATGGCAATGGTAGGGATTAGATTGTGAGCTCCTTTGAGGGACAGTTAGTGACAAGATATATATATACTCTGTACAGCGCTGCGTAATATGTCGGCGCTATATAAATACTAAATAATAATAATAATAATAATCTGCAGATCATCATACACACCTTGTTTAACTGACATTCATCTGCAGATCAGATCCACCAGGATGGATTTTCAGATCTGCAGATGATTGTCTGATCTGCAGATGAATGTCAGTTAACCACTTGCCGACCGCCCCCTGCCGATGGGCGGCGGCAAAGACTGGGCCCAAACGACCGCAATACGCCCATCGGTGGGGGCGGCTGCGGGAGTGGCTATGCGGCGATCGCGTCATTTGTGACGCGATCAGCCGCCGGGGACTCGCTCCGCCCACCGCTCGTAGTAACCCGCCGGCCGTTCGGAAGTGCCGGCGGGTTACTAGCACCCGGATCGCCGCTGAACATATGTATAATAGGCTTTGTAATGTATACAAAGCCTATTATACTGGCTGCCTCCTGCCCTGGTAGTCCCAGTGTCCGAGGGACCACCAGGGCAGGCTGCAGCCACCCTAGTCTGCACCCAAGCACACTGATTTCCCCCCCCTGCCCCCTGATCGCCCACAGCACCCCTCAGACCCCCCCTGCCCACCCCCCAGACCACTGTTTGCACCCAGTCACCCCCCTAATCACCCATAAATCACTCCCTGTCACTATCTGTCAACGCTACTTTTTTTTTATCCCCCCCCCCTGCCCACTGCCCCCTCCTGATCACCCCCCCACCACTCAGATTCTCCCCAGACCCCCCCCCCCGTGTACTGTATGCATCTATCCCCCCTGATCACTTGTCAATCACCTGTCAATCACCCGTCAATCACCCCCTGTCACTGCTACCCATCAATCAGCCCCTAACCTGCCCCTTGCGGGCAATCTGATCACCCACCCACACCAATAGATCGCCCGCAGATCCGACATCAGATCACCTCCCAAGTGCAGTGTTTACATCTCTTCTCTCCTCTAAACACCCACTAATTACCCATCAATCACCCCCTATCACCACCTGTCACTGTTACCCATCAGATTAGACCCTAATCTGCCCCTTGCGGGCACCCAATCACCCGCCCACACGCTCAGATTGCCCTCAGACCCCCCTTATCAATTCGCCAGTGCAATATTTACATCTGTTATTCCCTGTAATAACCCACTGATCACCTGTCAATCACCTATCAATCACCCCCTGTCACTGCCACCTATCAATCACCCCCTGTCACTACCACCCATCAATCAGCCCCTAACCTGCCCCTTGCGGGCAATCTGATCACCCACCCACACCAATAGATCGCCCGCAGATCCGACATCAGATCACCTCCCAAGTGCAGTGTTTACATCTCTTCTCTCCTCTAAACACCCACTAATTACCCATCAATCACCCCCTATCACCACCTGTCACTGTTACCCATCAGATTAGACCCTAATCTGCCCCTTGCGGGCACCCGATCACCTGCCCACACCTCAGAACGTCCTCAGACCCCAGCCCTGATCATCTCGCTAGTGCATTGCTTGCATCTATTTCCCCCCTCTAATCACACCTTGAGACACCATTCAATCACCTCCTGTCACCCCCTAGCACACCTACCCATCAGATCAGGCCCTAATTTGCCCCGTGTGGGCTCCTGATCACTCGGCCAAACCCTCAGATCCCCTTCCGATCACCTCCCCAGTGCATTGATTGCATCTATTTTCCCCTCTAACCGCCCCCTGAGACACCCATCAATCACCTCCTGTCACCCCCCTAGCACTCCTATCCATCAGATCAGGCCCAAAACATCCTGTCATCTAAGAGGCCACCCTGCTTATGACCGGTTCCACAAAATTTGCCCCCTCATAGACCACCTGTCATCAAAATTTGCAGATGCTTATACCCCTGAACAGTCATTTTGAGAAATTTGGTTTCCAGACTACTCACAGTTTTGGGCCCGTAAAATGCCAGGGCAGTATAGGAACCCCACAAGTGACCCCATTTTAGAAAGAAGACACCCCAAGGTATTCTGTTAGGTGTATGATGAGTTCATAGAAGATTTTATTTTTTGTCAAAAGTTAGCGGAAATTGGATTTTTATTGTTTTTTTTTCACAAAGTGTCATTTTTCACTAACTTGTGACAAAAAATAAAATCTTCTATGAACTCACCATACCCCTAACGGAATACCTTGGGGTGTCTTCTTTCTAAAATGGGGTCACTTGTGGGGTTCCTATACTGCCCTGGCATTTTAGGGGCCCTAAACCGTGAGGAGTAGTCTAGAAAACAAATGCCTCAAAATGACCTGTGAATAGGACATTGGGCCCCTTAGCGCACCTAGGCTGCAAAAAAGTGTCACACATGTGGTATCGCCATACTCAGGAGAAGTAGTATAATGTGTTTTGTGGTGTATTTTTACACATACCCATGCTGGGTGGGAGAAATCTCTCTGTAAATGGACAATTGTGTGTAAAAAAAATCAAAAATGTGTCATTTACAGAGATATTTCTCCCACCCAACATGGTTATATGTAAAAATACACCACAAAACACATTATACTACTACTTCTGAGTACGGCGATACCACATGTGTGACACTTTTTTGCAGCCTAACTGTGCTAAGGGGCCCAAAGTCCAATGAGTACCTTTAGGATTTCACAGGTCATTTTGAGACATTTGGGTTCAAGACTACTCCTCACGGTTTAGGGCCCCTAAAATGCCAGGGCAGTATAGGAACCCCACAAGTGACCCCATTTTAGAAAGAAGACACCCCAAGGTATTCTGTTAGGTGTATGATGAGTTCATAGAAGATTTTATTTTTTGTCACAAGTTAGCGGAAATTGATATGTATTGTTTTTTTTTTCACAAAGTGTCATTTTCCGCTAACTTGTGACAAAAAAAAAATCTTCTATGAACTCACCATACTCCTAACAGAATACCTTGGGGTGTCTTCTTTCTAAAATGGGGTCACTTGTGGGGTTCCTATACTGCCCTGGCATTTTAGGGGCCCTAAACCGTGAGCAGTAGTCTAGAATCCAAATGCCTCAAAATGACCTGTGAATAGGACGTTAGGCCCCTTAGCGCACCTAGGTTGCAAAAAAGTGTCACACATGTGGTATCGCCGTACTCAGAAGAAGTAGTATATTGTGTTTTGGGGTGTATTTTTACACATACCCATGCTGGGTGGGAGAAATCTCTCTGTAAATGGACAATTGTGTGTAAAAAAAATCAAACAATTGTCATTTACAGAGATATTTCTCCCACCCAGCATGGGTATGTGTAAAAATACACCCCAAAACACATTATACTACTTCTCCTGAGTACGGCGGTACCACATGTGTGGCACTTTTTTGCACCCTAAGTGCGCTAAGAGGCCCAAAGTCCAATGAGTACCTTTAGGATTTCACAGGTCATTTTGCGACATTTGGTTTCAAGACTACTCCTCACGGTTTAGGGCCCCTAAAATGCCAGGGCAGTATAGGAACCCAACAAATGACCCCATTTTAGAAAGAAGACACCCCAAGGTATTCCGTTAGGAGTATGGTGAGTTCATAGAAGATTTTATTTTTTGTCACAAGTTAGTGGAAAATGACACTTTGTGAAAAAAAACAATTAAAATCAATTTCCGCTAACTTGTGACAAAAAAAAAAATCTTCTATGAACACACCATCCTCCTAACGGAATACCTTGGGGTGTCTTCTTTCTAAAATGGGGTAATTTGTGGGGTTCCTATACTGTCCTGGCATTTTAGGGGCCCTAAACCGTGAGGAGTAGTCTTGAAACGAAATTTCTCAAAATGACCTGTGAAATCCTAAAGGTACTCATTGAACTTTGGGCCCCTTAGCGCAGTTAGGGTGCAAAAAAGTGCCACACATGTGGTATCGCCGAACTCAGGAGAAGTAGTATAATGTGTTTTGGGGTGTATTTTTCCACATACCCATGCTGAGTGGGAGAAATATCTCTATAAATAGACAATTGTGTGTAAAAAAAATAAAACAATTGTCATTTACGGAGATATTTCTCCCACCCAGCATGGGTATGTGTAAAAATACACCCCAAAACACATTATACTACTTCTCCTGAGTACGGCAATACCACATGTGTGGCACTTTTTTGCAGCCTAACTGCGCTAAGGGGCCAAAAGTCCAATGAGCATCTTTAGGCTTTACAGGGGTGCTTACAATTAGGCACCCCCCAAAATGCCAGGACAGTGAACACACCCCACAAATGACCCCATTTTGGAAAGTAGACACTTCAAGGTATTCAGAGAGGAGCATAGTGAGTCCGTGGCAGATTACATTTTTTTTTGTCGCAAGTTAGAAGAAATGGAAACTTTTTTTTGTCTTTTTTTTGTCAGAAAGTGTCATTTTCCGCTAACTTGTGACAAAAAATAAAATCTTCTATGAACTCACCATGCCTCTCACTGAATACTTTGGGATGTCTTCTTTCCAAAATGGGGTCATTTGGGGGGTATTTGTACTATCCTGGAATTTTAGCCCCTCATGAAACCTGACAGGTGCGCAGAAAAGTCAGAGATGCTTGAAAATGGGAAAATTCACTTTTGGCACCATAGTTTGTAAACGCTATAACTTTTACCCAATCCAATAAATATACACTGAATGGTTTTTTTTTTATCAAAGACATGTAGCAGAATAACTTTCGCGCTCAAATGTATAGGAAATTTTACTTTATTTGAAAAATGTCAGCACAGCAAGTTAAAAAAGTCATTTTTTTGCCAAAATTCATGTCTTTTTTGATGAATATAATAAAAACTAAAACTCACAGCAGCAATCAAATAGCAGCAAAAGAAAGCTGTATTAGTGAGAAGAAAAGGAGGTAAAATTCCTTTAGGTGGTAGGTTGTATGACCGAGCAATAAACCGTGAAAGCTGCAGTGGTCTGAATGGAGAAAAAGGCTCTGGTCCTTAAGGGGCGAAAAGACTGTGGTCCTTAAAGAGGAACTCCAGTGAAAATAATGTAATAAAAAAAAGTGCTTCATTTTTACAATAATTATGTATAAATTATTTAGTCAGTGTTTGCTCATTGTAAAATCTTTCCTCTCCCAGATTCACATTCTGACATGTATTACATGGTGACATTGTTACTGTGGGCAGATTATGTAGCTGTTTCTAGTTGTTCTGGCTTTAACAGACAGCTATAAACAGCCATTTCCTGTCTGTGAACATTGTTACATTGTGGCAGTTTGCCCAGACTACCGTATGGTACCAGAGCCTCTTGTGGGAGGGGTTTCAGCACAAAATCAGTCATACAGCGCCCCCTGATGGTCTGTTTGTGAAAATCATTATATTTATCATGTAAAATTGGGTATCAGCTACTGATTGGGATAAAGTTCAATTCTTGGTCGGAGTTTCTCTTTAAGTGGTTAAACAAGGTGTGTATGATGATCTGCAGATCTCATAGACTATGAATGCAATTTGCAGGAATGGATTTTTGGCAGGAACAGATCTTTTGCAGATACTGATCTTTTGTGTCTGTACAGCATCTGTGTGTGCAGCATATTGCAAAGATTTTTTTCTGATGGGGAGTTCAGCTCCATAGAAAAGACTGTGAAGGTATCGCGGTACTTATCCGTTAGCCGGGCGCATCCGGCAGGTGGCGCTAATAACTATTCCCCCTCCAGGCCGACATGGATAGTAGGGAAAGATGTAACTCTGGTGGAGTTTTGTCGCCACCTGCCGGATGCGCCCGGCTAACGGATAAGTACCGGTATGGCTCTCATACTACATGAAGGGTGGTAAGATTAGTCTGTGATCTTTCATTTTCCAAAGACTATAGTCTGATGTGTGTATGAGCCTTAAGAGTGACATAATTTTGCATGCATGCATTGAGTCTACTTTTTCTTTGATTGACATGTGTGCATGACTTTGTGATTCCTCTAATTGATGCATGGAATGAGATCTTGAATGATCTCTCTGGGAGTCATTGGGCTCGATTCACAAAGCGGTGATAACCCAGTTAAAGACTTTGGGCCTGATTCACAAAGCGGTGCTAACAGTTAGCACGCTGGTGAAAAGCCCTTTATCATGCCTAAACTCAGTTTAGGCATGATAAGTTTAGGTGTGATAAGTTTAGGTGTGATAAGTTTAGGCATGATAAGTTTAGGTGTGATAAGTTTAGGCATGATAAGTTTAAGCGCCAACTGCGTTAGCACCGCAGTGCACAGCTGATCAAAAGTTTTACGCTAGCAAAGACTGGTGCACTTTGTATAAAGTTTAATGGCGCTGCTTTGCGTGCGGGACTTTGCAAGCGATCTAAACTTATCTAAACTTATCATGCCTAAACTTATCACACCTAAACTTATCACACCTAAACTTATTACGCCTAAACTGGCTTTTCACCAGCATGGTGCAATGGTTATCATGCCTAAAGTCTTTTAGGCATGCTAACTGGGTTAGCACCGCTTTGTGAATCGAGCCCTAGGCGTGATAACCATTTTTATCATGCCTAAACTCAGTTTAGGCATGATAAGTTTAGACATGATGGGCCTGATTCACAAAGCAGTGCTAACAGTTAGCACGCTGGTGAAAAGCCCTTTATCACGCCTAAACTCAGTTTAGGCGTGATAAGTTTAGGTGTGATAAGTTTAGGTGTGATAAGTTTAGGCATGATAAGTTTAGGTGTGATAAGTTTAGGTGTGATAAGTTTAGGCATGCTAAGTTTAGATAAGTTTAGATCGCTTGCAAAGTCCCGCACGCAAAGCAGCGCCATTAAACTTTATACAAAGTGCACCAGTCTTTGCTAGCGTAAAACTTTTGATCAGCTGTGCACTGCGGTGCTAACGCAGTTGGCGCTTAAACTTAGCATGCCTAAACTTATCACACCTAAACTTATCATGCCTAAACTTATCACACCTAAACTTATCACACCTAAACTTATCATGCCTAAACTGAGTTTAGGCATGATAAAGGGCTTTTCACCAGGGTGCTAACTGTTAGCACCGCTTTGTAAATCAGGCCCCAACTGCGTTAGCACCGCAGTGCACAGCTGATCAAAAGTTTTGTGCTAGCAAAGTCTGGTGCACTTCGCATAGAGTTTAATGGCGCTGCTTTGCGTGCGGGACTTTGCACGCTATCTACACTTATCTAAACTTAGCATGCCTAAACTTATCACACCTAAACTTATCACACCTAAACTTATCACGCCTAAACTGGCTTTTCACCAGCATGGTGCAATGGTTATCATGCCTAAAGTCTTTTAGGCATGCTAACTGGGTTAGCACCGCTTTGTGAATCGAGCCCCTAAAGTCTCTAACTGGGTTAGCACCGCTTTGTGAATCGAGCCCGATAAGTTTAGGCATGATGGGCTCGATTCACCAAGCGGTGCTAACCCAGTTATCACGCCTAAAGGACTTTAGGCGTGATGACCTCTTCACCACTGAGTTAGCACCGTTTTTGCCTGCACTTCGCGCGAAGTTATCGCGCGTAAAGTTTTGCGCGCGCACCCGCACAGGCGCGCGCGCAAAGTCCCATAGGGTTTAATGGGCGCATCGCGCGAAGTGCGGGGCGCTTCGCGCGCACGCACGCGGGAGCGCGCGCAAAACTTTACGCGCGGAAACTTCGCGCGAAGCCCTTCTTATCATGCCTAAAGTGACTTTAGGCGTGAAGAGGGCCTTTTCACCACGGTGCTAACACTTTGCACCGCTTAGTAAATCGAGCCCGATAAGTTTAGATAAGTTTAGATCGCGTGCAAAGTCCCGCACGCAAAGCAGCGCCATTAAACTCTATGCAAAGTGCACCAGACTTTGCTAGCGCAAAACTTTTGATCAGCTGTGCACTGCGGTGCTAACCCAGTACTTATCACGCCTAAAAACTTATCACACCTAAACTTATCATGCCTAAACTTATCACACCTAAACTTATCATGCCTAAACTGAGTTTAGGCATGATAAAGGGCTTTTCACTAGCGTGCTAACTGTTAGCACCGCTTTGTGAATCAGGCCCTTTGTGTGCAACACTAAAGGTGGGTACACACGTCAGATAAAAGTCTTTGGAAAATGAAAGATCACAGACCAATTTTACCCCCTTTCATGTAGTATGAGAACCATACTCTACACAGTCTATTCTATGGAGCTGAACTCCCCATCAGATAAAAAGCTTTGCAAGATGCTGCACACAAAGGGCTCGATTCACAAAGCGGTGCTAACCCAGTTAGCATGCCTAAAAAACTTTAGGCATGATAACCATTGCACCATGCTGGTGAAAAGCCAGTTTAGGCGTGATAAGTTTAGGTGTGATAAGTTTAGGCATGATAAGTTTAGATAAGTTTAGATCGCTTGCAAAGTCCCGCACACAAAGCAGCGCCATTAAACTTTATACGAAGTGCACCAGACTTTGCTGGCGTAAAACTTTTGATCAGCTGTGCACTGCGGTGCTAACCCAGTTGGCGCTTAAACTTATCATGCCTAAACTTATCACACCTAAACTTATCATGCCTAAACTTATCACACCTAAACTTATCATGCCTAAACTGAGTTTAGGCATGATAAAGGGCTTTTCACCAGCGTGCTAACTGTTAGCACCGCTTTGTGAATCAGCCCCAAAGACCGCTGTACACATGCAACAGATCAGTATCTGCAAAAGATCTGTTCCTGCAAAAGATCCATTCCTGCAAAACGCATTCATAGTCTATGATATCTGCAGACCTCATACACACCTTGTTTAACGGACAATTATCTGTAGATCAGATCCACCAGGTTGGATCTTCAGATCGGCAGATAATTGGCTGATCTGCAGATGAATGTCCATTAAACAATGCAGATATCATAGACTATGAATGCATTTTGCAGGGATGGATCTTTTGCAGGAACAGATCTTTTGCAGATACTGATCTGTTGAATGTGTACAGCATCTTTGTGTGCAGCATCTTGCAAAGATTTTTATCTGATGGGGAGTTCAGCTCCATAGAATAGACTGTGTAGAGTATGGCTCTCATACTACATGAAAGGGGGTAAAATTGGTCTGTGATCTTTCATTTTCCAAAGACTTTTATCTGACGTGTGTACGCACCTTAAGGCTGGTTTCACAGTGGGACGTTACAGGCGCACGTTAGAGCAGCCTGTAACGCAGCCCACCGCACAGTAATGAAAAATCAATGTGGCTGTTCACAGTGCCCACGTTGCGTTACATTGTAACGCTGCGTCACAAGGCAACGTACTGCATGCAGTACTTTAGACGCGGCTGAGCCGCGTTAGACTGCTTGCACATGCTCAGTAATGTTGTGGAGTAGCGGAGAGCGGCCAGGCACATGGCTAATTAATATGCACTGCACGTTGTGACGTGCAGTGTTTACTTCCTGGAGCGGCCGCTCTGTGCGGCGATTGGCCGGCGGGACCACGTGATGCCGCATGCGCACAAGAGTGCGCATCACGGCATCACTGACGCCAGAGTGAGCTGCACAACGCGGCTCACTCTGACGTCCAGATCCGGCACCACCAGGCGTTGCGTTAGGGGGACGTTATGCGACCTTAACGCCCCCTCTAACGCAACGTCCTGGTGTGAAATTAGCCTTAAGGTGCGTACACACATGCGACTATGGTCGTTTGAAACGATCGTTCCCCGATCGTTTCAAACGACGATCGTTTAAAAAAAAGCAGCCAACGACCATTAAGTCTAACGACGGACGAGTTGGATCGTTAAAAACGAACGATCTAGCTTGGCGGATTTTTTCCAACGACGATCGTTTGCAAAAGTAGTACATCGTTGAGAACAGTCATTCGTACTAGGCTTGACATGCGCATTTCACTATTTCTCCATGGAACTTTTCATTTTTATGCGCAGGCACAATAGTTGCTTTATGTGATGTAACGTTCGTTCTAACGATCTGATCGTTACACACCTTTTAAAACTAACTTTACTTAGGTCGTTCTTTCATCAATTAAAAGTTCGTTCGTCGTTGACAACGAACGATCGTTGTCGCATGTGTGTACGTAGCATTAAGGTGCGTACATACATGTGACTATAGTCGTTTGAAACGATCGTTCCCCGATCGTTTCAAATGACGATCGTTTAAAAAAAAGCAGCCAATGACCATTAAGTCTAACGACGGACGAGCTGGATCGTTAAAAATGAACGATCTATCTTGGCGGATTTTTTCCAACGACGATCCTTTGCAAAAGTAGTACATCTTTGGGAACGGTCGTTCGTACTAGGCTTGACATGCGCATTTCACTATTTCTCCATGGAACTTTTCATTTTTATGCGCAAGCGCAATAGTTGCTTTCTGTGATGTAACGTTCGTTCTAACGATCAGATCGTTACACACCTTTTTACAACTAACTTTACTTAGGTCGTTCTTTCTTCATTTAAAAGTTCGTTCGTTGTTCATAACGAACGATCGTTGTCGCATGTGTGTACGTAGCATTAGGCTTCTTTCACACTAAAGGTGCATACACACATCAGACTATAGTCTTTGGAAAATGAAAGATCACAGACCAATCTTACCACCCTTCATGTAGTATGAGAGCCATACTCTACACAGTCTATTCTATGGAGCTGAACTCCACATCAGAAAAAATTCTTTGCAAGATGCTGCACACACAGATGCTGTACAGACACAACAGATCAGTATCTGCAAAAGATCTGTTCCTGCCAAAAATCCATTCCTGCAAATTGCAATGATAGTCTATGAGATCTGCAGATCATCATACACACATGATTTAACTGACATTCATCTGCAGATCAAGCAATCATCTGCAGATCTGAAAATCCATCCTGGTGGATCTGATCTGCAGATGAATGTCAGTTAAATCATGTGTGTATGACGATCTGCAGATCTCATAGACTATCATTGCAATTTGCAGGAATGGATTTTTGGCAGGAACAGATCTTTTGCAGATACTGATCTTTTGTGTCTGTACAGCATCTGTGTGTGCAGCATCTTGCAAAGATTTCTATCTGATGTGGAGTTTAGCTCCATAGAATAGACTGTGTAGAGTATGGCTCTCATACTACATGAAGGGTGGTAAGATTGGTCTGTGATCTTTCATTTTCAAAAGACTATGGTCTGATGTGTGTATGTGGCCTTAGACGTTGCGTTAGGTGCTACGTTAAGGTCGCATAACGTGCACCTAACGCAACGCATGGTGGTGGTGGCAGAGGACGTTAGCAAAGAGCCGCGTTAAGCTGCTCTTTGATGTGTCTGTGATGTGTACTATAGTACGCATGCGCTGGTGGAGACCACGTGAGCGGAACACTCCGCATCACGTGGTCCGGCCAGTGACTTCAGCACAGTGCAGTGAATATTAATTAGCCATGTGGCTAATCACTGCGCCTGTGCAAGCTGGCTAACGCGGCAAAGCCGCTCTAACGCCGTAGCATGCTGCACTTTAGATTGCCTTGCAGCGTTACAATGTAACGCAACGTGGGCACTGTGAACAGCCCATTGCAGTTACATTGCTGTGCGTTGGGGAGCGTTACAGGCTGCACTAACGTGCGCCTGTAACGTCTCACTGTGAAAGCAGCCTTAAGGCTCATACACACATCAGACTGTAGTCTTTGGAAAATGAAAGATCACAGACCAATCTTACCACCCTTCATGTAGTATGAGAGCCATACCTACACAGTCTATTCTATGGAGCTGAACTCCCCATCAGAAAAAAATCTTTGCAAGATGCTGCACACACAGATGCTGTACAGACACAAAAGATCAGTATCTGCAAAAGATCTGTTCCTGCCAAAGATCCGTTCCTGCAAATTGTATTCATAGTCTATGAGATCTGCAGATCATCATACACACCTTGTTTAACTGACATTCATCTGCAGATCAGACAATCATCTGCAGATCTGAAAATCCATCCTGGTGGATCTGATCTGCAGATGAATGTCTGTTAAACAAGGTGTGTACGAGGATCTGCAGATATCATAGACTATGAATGCATTTTGCAGGAACAGATCTTTTGCAGATACTGATCTGTTGAATGTGTACAGCATCTTTGTGTGCAGCATCTTGCAAAGATTTTTATCTGATGGGGAGTTCAGCTCCATAGAATAGACTGTGTAGGTATGGCTCTCATACTACATGGAAGGGGTAAAATTGGTCTGTGATATTTCAGTTTCCAAAGACATTTATCTGATGTGTGTACCCACCTTACGTCTCATCACACCTCCAGCATGAATTAGCGACCACTTGTGAGGAGGCCACAGTGGGGCTCAGTCCACAGATGCCCCCTGTGTGTCCCAAATCCCACAAAGATGGCACAGCCAGGCTACTGAGACATGTAATTCACTCCGGTAAAATTCAGTACCTGGTCTATCAGAGGAAGCACTGATCTCACAGGAGGTACATAGGCCTCAGTATACAGAATTCACTAAAATGGCAGAGTACTACAAGATAGAGTTAAGATAGAGTTTTTTTACTTAAAAGACAACTGAAGTGTGAGGTATATGGAGGCTGCCATATTTATTTCCTTTTTAAGCAATACCAGTCGCCTGGCTAACCTGCTGATCCTCTGCCTCTTATACTTTTAGCCATAGACCCTGAACAAGCATGCAGCAGATCAGGTGTTTCTGACATTATTGTCATATCTGACAACGTTAGCTGCATGCTTGTTTGTGGTCTGATTCAGAAACTACTGCAGCCAAATAGATCAGCAGGTTTGCCAGGCAATTGGTGTTGTTTAAAAGAAAATAAATATGGCAGCCTTCATATTCTTCTCACTTCAGTTTTTTTATGTAACTGACCACCTAAGATAGGAAATAGCCAGACATCAGGGTCTTATAATTATAATAATGCAATATGTGAAAATAAAATAGACGTCTAGCAATGTCCTATGCAGGGCTCCGCCCTTCAGCCATCGCTCTTTATAGACCCTAATCGTGTGTGATTTTTATTTATTTTTTAATCTTTTGTGGTCATTAACGTGCAATGGTCTTCTGTGAGCATTTCAAATGGCAGCGGCACCAAACTAAAAACATTGGTGCGCAAGTACAGTAGCGTTAAATGGACCACCGAGGATGGATATGTCCATCCATGATTCGTAGTTTGCCATTTGTGGTGAGTCATTAGATGTTAGAATGGATCCCGGCAATGTGAGTATCTGTGATTACCTGCTCTGCGTGTGCCTGCCGCTGCTCTCCCTCCCCCCACTTGGCTACCTATACCTGAATACCTATACTGGAGATACCTATTTTAGGCTACCTATACTGGAGGCACCTATACCAGACTACCTATTCTGGGGGCATACTTGAAAAAGACAGATGAGGCACTAATTGCTGCAAAAAGAAATACCTTTAATCCACGGTGTAGGATCACAGCAGGGTACACAGGGTACACAGTGGGGGTGAGGGAGGCCTGACAGCTGTTTCGCTTTACAAAAAAGCTTCCTCAGAGGCCAGTAAGATGAAGTGCACAATAGGGCATGGTATACATAATCCGGTGACCCAGTAACGGCTTTGGCCGGTCTCTAGAGCCAGTCTGCTCTCTCTTGGACACTATTCTGGGGGCACCTATACCAGGCTACCTATACTGAGAGCACCTATACCTAGCTACCTATACTGGGAGCACCTATACCTGGCTATCTATACTGGGGGCACCTATACCTAGCTACCTATACTGAGAGCACCTATACCTGGCTACCTATATTGGGGGTACCTATAGCTGTCTAACCTATACTGGGGCACCTATACGTGGCCAGCTAGACTGGAGGCACCTTTACCTGGCTAGCTATACTGGAAGTACCTATACCTAGCTACCTATACTGAGGGCACCTATGCCTAGCTAGCTACACTGGAGTCACCTATACCTAGCTACCTATACTGAGGGCACCTATGCCTAGCTAGCTACACTGGAGTCACCTATACCTAGCTACCTATACTGAGGGCACCTATACCTAGCTAGCTACACTGGAGTCACCTCTACCTGGCTACCTATACTTAGAGCACCTATACCTGGCTACCTATACTAGGGCACCTATAGCTGACTAACTATACTGAGGGCACCTATACCTGGTTAGCTTTACTAGAGGCACCTATACCTGGCTACTACATGAGGGGGGGGGGGAGTGGGGCACATCTAGCTACCATGCTGGGGGGAGCCTAACATATGTAATATGGGGGGCTGGGTCCATATGCTGCATCAGATCAGGGGCCCCAGGTATTTAGGTGCAGCTACACCACTGCAGAGGCTGCCATCTGTATTCTCTATTAACCAGTGTTTGTTGCCTGACATCTGTGCTGATGCTCTGCAGTCACTGGCCCAGAATGAGCATACAGATCAGGTGCTGTGGCTCTGGTGTATTTGATATATGTTGCGTGTGAGTTTTGGTTTGTGTGTTTTTGCCTTGGGTAAATAGGAGAGCGAGGCCGTGGCTGTACACAGGGGTATATGTAGAGATTCCTGTGGTCAGGCGGATTAATGACACCTCTTCATGGCCAGAGGTGCAGGAATAGATGAGGTTTTGGTGTGACGGAGGAGCTGATTGGCGGAGGACCGAGATTACAGCACGACTTGTAATCTTGTTACAGTTTCTGTAAGGACGGCCTGACGTCTCCAGTGACACATCTAATGTCACTGTCCAGGGAAGAATAAAAAAAATTGCGGAGATTAAAAATATGCCGCTATAAACAGCCACTGTCCGCAATGTTTACCGGCTATTATTGCCACCTCTGTAAGCCTGAATTACACGCGGTTTGGCAGGCACATGGGCACAGCGTGTAGCGTCCACAGCCCAGCCTTCTCTTCCAATATCAGGCACAGCGAGAGAGCAGCATCTGCCTCTAGTGTATACAGCCGAGACCGACCCACCTGTACAATGCAGCACCCCAGCCCAGGAAATTAGCAGATATTCTGTAATATTACCCCACTTCCTGTTACTTCTGGAAGCAACACATTTATAAGCACCCTGTGAGGGCAGAGATATCGGAGTACATTTCTCATTCTGTCCCTGAACAGCCACCCAGCACATATAGATGGAGCAAAGTGGTCTGTGCATGTAGATAGGCATCCAGTATAGGTTAGAACACTTTACTGAAAAAAAAAAACATGCAGAGATAAAACATACACTCCCATCAAGTAATGCAGATTACTTAGAACAGAGAGGACCACAGAATGAATACCAGAAATCATAATACCATAAAGATCATTGCAGCACTTTGCATACACAGTGACATTTTGGAGTTGCTTAACTATACTGCAGTTTAGCTAATAATGTTGTTAAACCTCTAAAGCCTCATCTACACGCGTAGATGAGGAGGCGATCCGGCGGCTCGATTAGCCGCCGGATTGCCTCTTCCACATCCCCGCCGCGTACCTGCTCACCGCGTGTGCGTCGGATTCGATCCGCCCTTGTCCCCGCGCCGCGCATCTTCCTCTCGATTCCCTGCCATTGTCCCCTCGTGGGGAACGAGCAGGAAATCGGCGGCGGCAAAATCGGACCTGACGGATCTTATCAGCAACATCGGAGCCTCATCTACGCGTGTAGATAAGGCTTAACACATATCTTATTCTCTCTCTGCACAGCCACCCAGTAATATAATAATAATCCAAACATTTGTATAGTGCTTTTCTCCTGTCGGACTCAAAGCGCTCAAGAGCTGCAGCCACTGGGACGCGCTCAAGAGGCCACCCTGCAGTGTTAGGGAGTCTTGCCTTGAACTCCTTACTGAATAGGTACTTGACCTAGCCAGGATTCAAACCCGGGTCCCCCATGTCAAAGGCAGAGCCCTTAACCAGTACACTTTCCAGCCACTGTGCATTTCTCATTCTTTACCTGCACAGCCACACAGCGCTTATCTCATTCTCTCCCGGCACAGCTGCCCAGCACTTATCTCATTATCTCCCTGAACAGCCACCCAGCAGCTATCTCAATCTGGAAGCAAGAGATTTGGGCGCATGAGACAAGTGGACAAAAAGGGCGCCCCATTCACTCCCATTATAAATATCGTTTAATGGGCGCCGAACAGGGAAAAAAAGGCGCCGGAGATTATTAACGTTTTACAAACGGCGCCCAGAGATTTTTAAGGTTTTATAACTGTGCTAGTGATGATTTCACTTTACAAAATGAGCCCGTGACGAATAACGTTTATAAAGATACTAAATCACTATTTGTAAAACATTAATAAAACATTATTATCCACCCCAAAAAATTATTTACATTTTTTTATTTACATTTTTTATTTATTAATGTTTGTAAAACATTATTATCTATAGGGGGTCTTAGGTTTAGGCACCACCAGGGGGGTCTTAGGTTTAGGCACCACCAGGGGTCTAGGGGTTAGGGTTAGGTACAGGGAGGGTTTTTAACAAACGTAATTATAAGTTTCAGTTTAGAAACAGGGAAGATTAACGTTTTAAGAATTGCCGATTTTATACACATTATTTAATGATTTATAAATTCTTAAAACACTATTTGTAAACGAAATTCTACACAATATTTTTATAAACGATAAAACTGCTTATCGTTTACACCACGCGCCCTTTTTTCCCGACGCCCTTTTTTTATGTACGCCTCAATCTCTCCCTGCACAGCCACCCAGCTTTTATCTCAGTCTCTCCCTTAGCTGATTACAATTATCACTAGATAAGACTAGAAAACATCATCAGACCGAGTACCCCATCTTCTAAATAAAAATGGCAACAGTCCCAGAACTTTTATCATCAGTTACTGGCAGATTCACTCACATGGACATGACTGTCTATAGAGTGTTTGTAGAAGTTACCGGCAGATTAGGTCACAGTGATATGACTGTCTGCAGAGTGATTGTAGAAGTTACGGGCAGATTCGGTCACAGTGATATGACTGTCTATAGAGTGATTGTAGGAGTAACCAGCAGATTCAGCCACAGTGATATAACTGTCTATAGAATGTTTGTTGAGAATACACGGTGGCTGTGTATTGCATTGCACAGGCAGATTTGTATTATATTTCATACATCTGCCTGCGTCTGGCCGCCCATCAGACACAATCTCCCCTGAGATATTTCTGTGGTTCTGCGGTCGTCACAATGCCCAGGCTGGGATCTGGATGGTTCAGGTCTTGGTTGGTCTCTAATGTTTTCAGTGTAAACAGATTAAGCACAGCGGCCGCAGGGAGGGCGACACCCCAAATGTCCCGGCCACCTCAGGATTAGCTAGGATTATTTTCTGCTTCAATAAATAACTGTGGTCTTCCCAGCTGAGCTGCTTGTTTTGTGTTTATTTGGTGGCAGCTGCAGGGTGGGGCCCAGAAGATGTATATCTGCCCATAGGAATACATCCAATATATGTGTCTGCCTATAGTAATATGTACCATATACCATGTTTTTTGCTGTATAAGACATACCTTTTCTCCCCAAAAAATGGGGAGAAAAAGTCCCTGCGTCTTATACAGCAAAGGCAGGGAATGCCCGACTTCCAAACGCCCGCCAATAGGAAGCACCGACGCGCCGCCATTGGGGATTCCCTACCTTGTCCCCTGCTGTGCCTGGCTTTCCCCCACATGCCTCGCCTCCATCCACCTTGTGTCTCTGCCCCCCCTCCTCCCCCGTGCGAGCAGCGGCAGCGGCTTACCTCCTCCATCATGCCTGCAGTGATTGAAGACATCCGGCTTCTCTGTGCGGCTTCCTCTAGTGCCGGCTTTAAATGACGCGTCATCGCACGAGGGGCCCCAGATACACAAGGGGGAGGGAGGAGAGGCACGTGGGGGGGGGGGGGGAATCCCAGGCACAGCGGGACACATGGTGGAAATATGGGAAGACTGGAGGAGGCATGGGGGGTGATAGGAGGAGGCATGGGGAGACCAGAAGAGGCATGGGGGACTCGAGGAGACATGTGGGAGACTGGAGGATGCATTGGGGAGACAGGAGGAGGCATGGGGAGATGTAGAGGACACATGGGGGAGACCGGGGGACACATGGGGGAGACCGGAGAAGGTATGGGGAGACTGGAGGAGACATGGGGGAGACTGGAGGATGCATTGGGGAGACCGGAGGAGGTATGAGGAGACCGAAGGAGGTATGAGGAGACCGGAAAAAGCATGAGGGAGACAGGAGGAGACATGGGAAGACCAGAAGAGGCATGAGGGAGACAGGAGGACACATGGGGGAGACATCGGGGGTACAGGAGGAGACACAAGAGGACACCATTTGGGGGAGGAAATTTATAAGACGCTCCTGAAATATGGACATACCAGGTTTAGGGTTTTTTTCCCCCCTGGTTTGTGCCCTTTAAACCTAGGTGCGTCTTATATTCCGGAACGTCTTATACGGCAGAAAATAAAGTATGTGTCTGCCTATAGAAATATGTCCCATATGCCTATAGCAATACATCCCATATATGTGTTTGCCTATAGGAATACATTCCATATGTTTGTCTGCCTATTGGTGTACATCCCATGTGTGTGTCTGCCTATAGGAATACATCCCATGTGTGTGTCTGCCTATAGGAATACATCCCATGTGTGTGTCTGCCTATAGGAATACATCCCATGTGTGTGTCTGCCTATAGGAATACATCCCATGTGTGTGTCTGCCTATAGGAATACATCCCATGTGTGTGTCTGCCTATAGGAATACATCCCATGTGTGTGTCTGCCTATAGGAATACATCCCATGTGTGTGTCTGCCTATAGGAATACATCCCATGTGTGTGTCTGCCTATAGGAATACATCCCATGTGTGTGTCTGCCTATAAGAATACATCCCATGTGTGTGTCTGCCTATAGGAATACATCCCATGTGTGTGTCTGCCTATAGGAATACATCCCATGTGTGTGTCTGCCTATAGGAATACATCCCATAGGTGTGTGTGCCTATAGGAATACGTCCCATATATGCATCTGCCTATAGTAATACGTTCCATATATGTGTCTGCCTATAGAAATACATCCTATATATGTGTCTGCCTATAGGAATACGTCCCAGGGGCTTGATTCACTAAAGCGTGATAACTGCTATCACAGCAGTTATCATGCGATTTCCCGCGCACGGCGATTTGCGTGTGTAAGACCAGGGCAGTGGAGTTGGTACAAAAATTTACCGCCTCCAACTCTGACTCCAACTCCTCAGTTTCTGAAACCACGACTCCGACTCCGGGTACCCAAAATTGCTCAGACTCCTCGACTCCGACTGCTTAGTCTAATACTTAACAGGGCTGTGGATTTTGTACAAAAATCATGCGACTCAGACTCCCGACTCCGACTCCTCAGTTTATGAAACCTCAACTCCGACTCTGGGTGCCCAAAATTGCCTCGACTCCGACTCCAACTCCGACTCCACAGCCCTGCGTAAGACATTGCTCCACGCGATAAACGAAGTTTTGCGCGCATGTGAAACAAGCGCCTGATCGCACGCAAACCTTCGTTTATCACGCTGAGTAATGTTTTACGCACGCAAAGCGCCGCGTGCAGGAGATCGCGTGATAACTGTTATGATAGCAGTTATCACGCTTTAGTAAATCTGCCTATAGGAATACGTCCCATTTGTGTTTCTGCCTATAGGAATACGTCCCATATATGTGTCTGCCTATAGCAGGGGTCTCAAACTCAATTTACCTGGGGGGCGCAGGAGGCAAAGTCAGGATGAGGCTGGGCCGCATAAGGAATTTCACAATCGCGGCGCATCGCCGCCTCTGCCCGCCCCCTCTCACTCTTCCTTCACAGAGAGGGGCGGGCAGAGGCGGCGATGCGCCGCGATTGACGTCAGGAGGGGCAGAGCTGAAGCTAAAAGCTCTGCCCCTTCCAGGAAATGCCTACGGATTGCCCCCCGGGCGATTTGGATCGTTTAGCGGCGGGGATGCGGCGGATTACTTGGGAGCACTGAAGCGAACTATAAGGAAGCTTTTGCCGGCGAGGGCCACAAAATATTGTATTGAGGGCCGCAAATGGCCCGCAGGCCACGAGTTTAAGACCCCTGGCCTATAGGAATACATCACATATGTGTGTCTTCCTATAGAAATACATCCTATATATGTGTCTGCCTAGGAATAAGTCCCAGGGGCTTGATTCACTAAAGTGTGATAACTGCTATCACAGCAGTTATCATGCGATCTCCCACGCTTGGCGATTTGCGTGCGTAAGACATTACTCCATGTGGTAAACATTCCATATGTGTCTGCCTATAGGAATATGTCCCATAAACAGTATGTGTCTGCCCATAGGAATATGCCCCATATGTGTGTCTGCCTATAGGAATATGTCCCATATATGTGTCTGCCTATAGGAATATGTCCCATATATGTGTCGGCCTATAGGAATACATCCCATGTGTGTCTGCCTATAAGAATATGTCCCATATGTGTGTCTGCCTGTAGGAATATGCCCCATATGTGTGTCTGCCTATAGGAATATGCCCCATATGTGTGTCTGCCTATAGGAATATGCCCCATATGTGTGTCTGCCTATAGGAATATGTCCCATATATGTGTCTGCCTATAGGAATATGTCCCATATATGTGTCTGCCTATAGGAATACATCCCATATGTATGCCTTCCTTATTCTTCCCATATGTGTGTCTGCCTATAAGAATATGCCCCATATGTGTGTCTGCCTATAGGAATATGCCCCATATGTGTGTCTGCCTATAGGAATATGTCCCATATATGTGACTGCCTATAAGAATATGTCCCATATGTGTGTCTGCCTGTAGGAATATGTGCCATATATGTGTCTACCTATAGGAATATGTCCCATATATGTGTCTGCCTATAGGAATACATCCCATATGTATGTCTTCCTTATTCTTCCCATATGTGTGTCTGCCTATAGGAATACATCACATATGTGTGTCTGCCTATAGGAATACATTCCATATATGTGTCTGCCTATAGGAATACATCACATATGTGTGTCTGCCTATAGGAATACATTCCATATATGTGTCTGCCTATAGGAATATGTCCGCCTGTTCCTCTTTTGAAAGTAGAGTCCCAATTTTTCCCATAACTCTCTCTGTCTCTGTACCTTGTTGGTCTGTCGTTGGGCAGTGCTGCAGAAATCAGTGTATTATAACTGAGCTCGGGATCGCAGCATGGCTCGTAGTGCCAAGTCTCTTATTATTAATTATCTGTACATTTTGCTGCTTGTGTGAAAATTTGACTTTTTCATGAGTTTTGAATGCTCAGCAACAGAGGGGACACTGAGACTCATTCAGCTAAACCCAAAAGTGAAGTTGCTAAAATATGAAAGTACACATGCCGATTACTGTAATTTAAAAGTATTGATTATGTTGTTACATTTTCTAGTTTAACCACTTCGCAATCCTGGGTTTTTACTCTGTACATTTTTGACAATTTTGACACTTCAGCTTTGTCGCTGCGATACCTTTTTATTGCTAATTTCATCAAGGTGACAGTTGGCAGCAGTTTCAATATTCCCCTTGAAAATCAATAGGTGAATTTTGATTTGCTATTGTAGGCTCCACCAACTTTTCTGAATATTATTCCCAGTCACCCAATGACCAAGTGTGTCAAGTTTGAGAACCCTGCCATTAACAGTGTAAGAAGGGCTGCAGTTTATATTTTCCCATATAAAAAGTTAGTTATTTTTGGCTCTGCCCACTGTTTCTAACCTTGACATACAGTCACTCAATGACCAAGTTTGAGTTTTGGGGTCCTTGGCATCAATAAGTTGCATTTTCCCATTAAAATTAAACAAATGTGATTGGCGGTTTGTGGGCCGTGGCCTGCCCCTTTTTTCAGAATTCAAACCCCAGTCTCCCAGTGACTGACTGTACCAAATTTGAGGCCTCTGCCATTAAAAATGTAAGAATGGCAGCAATGTAAATATTCCCCTTGGAAATCAATAGATGAATTTTGATTTAACTGTTGTAGGCTCCATCCAATTTCCTGAATATTAATCCCAGTCATCCAGTGACCAACTGTGTCAAGTTTGAGAACCCTGGCAATAACAGAATGGCTGAAATCAATCTAAAAATCTGATTGCCTGTTTGTGGCTCCACCCCCTTTAGTAAATTTGGACCCCAGTCACCCATCGACTGCCATTAACAGTGTAAGAATGGTAGCAATGTAAATATTCGCCTTGAAAATTAATCAGTGAATTTAGATTGGCTGTTGTAGGCTCCACCCATATTTCTGAATATTAACCCCAGTCATCCAGTGGCCAGCTGTGTCAAGTTTGAGAACCCTGCCATTAACAGTGTAAAAATGGTTGCCGTTTATATTTTCCCATGTAAAAAAATGTAGTTGTTGGCGCCACCTACTTTTTGTAACCTTGACATACATTCACTCAATTACCAAGTTTATGAGCTTTGGGGTCCTTGGTATCAATAATTTGTAGATTCCCATTGAAATTAAACAAATCTGATTGGCTGTTTGTGGATCCGCCCCCTTTCTGAATTTGAACCTTAGTTACCCAGTGACCAACTGTACCAGGTTTGAGGCATCTACTAATAACAGTGTAAGAATGGCAGGAATTTTAATATTCCCCTTGAAAATCAACAGGTGAATTTTGATTGGTTGTTGTAGACTCCACCCATTTTCCTGAATATTAATCCCAGTCACACAGTGACCAACTGTGCAAAGTTTGAGAACCCTGCCATTAACAGTGTAAGAAAGGCTGAAGTTTATATTTTCCCAGTGAAATTTGTTTTTGGCTCTGCCCACTTTTTGTAACCTTGACACACAGTCACTCAATGACCAAGTTTGTGAGCTTTCAAGTTCCTGGCATCAAAAATGTGTGAATGGAAGCAGTTTATCCACCAAGTAAATCTGATTGGCTGTTTGTGGCCACGCCCCTTTATTGAATTTTAACCCTAGTCACCCAATGACCGACTGGTGCAAGTTTGAAGCTTCTGCCATTAACAGTGTAAGAATGGCAGCAGTTTAGACATTCCCCTTGAAAATCAATAGGTGAATTTTGATTGACTGTTGAAGGCTCCACCCATTTTCCTGAATCTTAATCCCAGTCACCCTGTGACCAAGTGTGCCAAGTTTGAAAGCCCAGCGATTAACAGTCTAAGAATGGCTGCTCTTTATATTTTCCTATTTAAAATACATAGCTGAAATTAGATTGGCTGTTTTATGCTCCACCCACTTTTCCTGGATTTGTAACCTCGGTCACCAAGTGACCAACTGTGCCAAGTGTGGCTTGATTACTGTGAGAATGGCAGGTTTTTACATTTTTTTTCCATTGACATGAATGGGTGAAATCTGATTTGCTGTTTGTAGCTCTGCCCAGGTGTTAAGGGGGAACGCGAGACCCTCAGAACATATCACCCAGGTAGTAAGGGATCTGTATACCAAGTTTCGTTCCAATTGGTCAAGGCATTTGAGTGATCGTGGTGCATACAGTGCTGCCCATAATTATTCATACCCCTGGCAAATTTTGACTTAGTTACTTTTATTCAACCAGCAAGTAATTTTATGACCGTAAATGACATAGGTGTCTCCCAAAAGATAAGACGATGTACAAGAGGCATTATTGTGGAAAAAAAACATTTCTCATCTTTTATTTACATTTGAGCAAAAAGTGTCCAGTCCAAAATTATTCATACCCTCCTCAATAATCAATAGAAAAGCCTTTATTGGCTATTACAGCAATCAAACACTTCCTATAATTGCAGACCAGCTTTTTGCATGTCTCCACAGGTATTTTTGCCCATTCATCTTTAGCAATGAGCTCCAAATCTTTCAGGTTGGAGGGTCTTCTTGCCATCACCCTGCTTTTTAGCTCCCTCCACAGATTCTCAATTGGATTCAAGTCAGGACTCCAAAACATTAATGTTTTTGTCTGCTAACCATTTCTTCACCACTTTTGCTGTGTGTTTTGGGTCATTGTCATGCTGAGATGTTCACTGGTGCCCGAGGCTGTTAGGATTCCTCCTGTGACGTGTTCTGTCCATTGCAAGTGGAGCCGCAAATTGACAGTTCTGGCTTGTCAGTCTGCATTAGGTTGTGCATTCGCAGTGAGTCACATTGTCATTTGCAATTGCTCTGCAGTTCTGGACAGCTCAGAATACTGTCATTATTCCACTAATGGTTAGCCCTGGATTTCCTGCATGCATGTTCTTGCATAGTACTGCATGCATTTGTTATGATGGTCTTTCAGCTAGCAAATGGTATTCAGTTACAAATGGTGTTGCGCCTAGAATTAAATGATGCTGCTGAGTCTGAATAATTGAGTATTCCAATCTCAAAAGGAGAAAAATTGTAGTTCTAATGTATATCAGACTGCGCTCAGGTTGAATTAAATGAACCTATTTATTATAAAAAATAAAATTAAAATCAAATTTGATACTAGAAATCACTAATAATTGACATTGTATAAAACCTTAAAACTTGCTGACATTTGACCAGCTAGTGGATCTCCCGGCAGGTTACTGCCCCTAGACCTGATCTGTCAGGGATCAATATCCCTCATTAAGAGTCCTCTTAATTGCTGTATAACAGTGAGTGTCCACTCTTCATAGAAGTTGAATAACTGGTACTGTGTTGATGTGGTCTGGGATTAGTAACTGGTTGGTTCACAATGGGAACAGTTGTGTCCTGTTGTTGGAAGAGATTCTCCCTAAATCTTCTATGTAAAGTGTTAAATTATGGATAGTCTCCTGCCGCTTCGTAATCCTTTAGTATATGTCCTGCTCGAAAGCGATCTTTAGCAAGTGATCTAAGGAAGATGTCCTTGATCCTTCTTATAAACATACACTCTTGGATCTTAAGTTTCCAATATAGTTAGCAAAGCATAAATTGCAGTTAGTCATATGACTGGGGTACCCCTGGATGGAAACTCACGGTCCCGGCGTCTTCTTAATTAGATAGGATGCGTGTTCCGGAGTCGCTCAATCCCACCGGCCCCGGCCGGCGGCTCACAGTGGGAGAGTCTAGACGTAGTAGAAAGTTCTTACGTCGGGCTGGCACGCCCGGCTCCAATTGCTGACGTGGCGCCGTAAAGGTGAGAAAAGTTTTCCTGCCGGAGTTCCGTCTCTAACCGGCAAGATTCCGCGCTCTGTACTGTGGCCACAACTCCTTTCAAGATAGCTGCTCCCTCAGAAACCCTGATGCTTTTGGCTGCTGAAGTCCAGGGCCAGGGAACACCTCAGTAGCATCATAAATAGTGAAGGTCATGTCTAGAAAAACTAATGGAGAAGCATGCGGCTCCGGAACACGCATCCTATCTAATTAAGAAGACGCCGGGACCGTGAGTTTCCATCCAGGGGTACCCCTGTCATATGACTATCTAACTGCAATTTATGCTTTGCTAACTATATTGGAAACTTAAGATCCAGGAGTGTATGTTTACAAGAAGGATCAAGGACATCTTCCTTAGATCACTTGCTAAAGATCGCTTTCGAGCAGGACATATACTAAAGGATTACGAAGCGGCAGGAGACTATCCATAATTTAACACTTTACATAGAAGATTTAGGGAGAATCTCTTCCAACAACAGGACACAACTGTTCCCATTGTGAACCAACCAGTTACTAATCCCAGACCACATCAACACAGTACCAGTTATTCAACTTCTATGAAGAGTGGACACTCACTGTTATACAGCAATTAAGAGGACCCTTAATGAGGGATATTGATCCCTGACAGATCAGGTCTAGGGGCAGTAACCTGCCGGGAGATCCACTAGCTGGTCAAATGTCAGCAAGTTTTAAGGTTTTATACAATGTCAATTATTAGTGATTTCTAGTATCAAATTTGATTTTAATTTTATTTTTATAATAAATAGGTTCATTTAATTCAACCTGAGCGCAGTCTGATATACATTTGAACTACAAATGGTATTCAGGCCAGCACAGGATTGATTGATTACCATTCAGCTGTGTGGATATTTGCAGGCTTGCATCCATTGGCTGATGCCAGCATAAAGGCCTGCCTCTCCTGCTAGACCCCGACCTGTCATAGTTCCAGCTCTGTCTAAGCTGTTAATGGGTCCCTTGATATTGTAAAATATATTCTTTGTCTTAGTTCAGTTATCCTGTGGAGCTACGTTATATATACGTACTCCTTCTAGTATAGAGATTTGTATTGCCTAGCCTTATTCGCGGTATTGCTCCTGATCCTAGCCAGTCTTCCTTGCTTATGTTATATATCGGTTCATTGCCGATATATACATATGTTAGTCAGTCGTTTGTAGTTTCTTTGATAGCTGTAAATTGTAATACGCTAGGAAATCATATCTATTGTATATTTGTCTATGTATTACGTTTGCCTGCCTTTTGATTCTGCTATTTCCTGACTATTCTGTCCTGTCCTTGCGAGGTAGCCATTGCTGTGGTTGCTATTGGTTACCTCACTATTGTCTTTGTGAATGCTTGCTGTCACTGAGGCAAGTGACTAGATTAGCAAGCATTAATTCTGTCAGCCTCTGTCCTCCTAGTCCTGTCCTTGCAGGTAGCCATTGCTGTGGTTGCTATTGTCAACCTCACTCCAGTCTGTCTTGTATCTGTCTGAATGTTTGTATCTGCAAAAGTGGCATGCTTCTTGGTTTGCATTCGTGGAACCGAGCAGTGTGCAGTGTCCGCTGGATTGTCTTCCTGGAGACATTGCCACCAGCAGAGCTCAGATTCATCAGGATGGCCTTGGTGGTGATCCTTGGATTCTTTTTCACCTCTCTCACTATCCTCCTGGCCAGCACAGGTTTCACTGTTGGCTTCTGACCACGTACGCCGAGATTTTCCACAGTGCGGAACATCTTTTATTTTTAGTAATACTTTGCACTTTAGCCATTGGAACTTGAAAACATAAAAAATGGCCTTGTAGCCCTTTCCTGACTTATGAGCAGCAACAATGCGCAACCGCAGGACATAACTGAGCTCCTTTGTCTTAGCCATGAATGTCCACAAACCAACTCCAGAGAGCTGCTGTTTTTCACCGGTTGAGTTGATTAAAACAGATGGTCCCAATTAATCAGGGTAATTAGAATGCTTTAGAACAGTTTGGACTATTTGGAATAGTATAGAGGTTTTGATTCTCCCACAGACAGTTTGTGAAGGGTATAAATAATTTTGGACAGGACGCTTTTTGCTAAAATGTAAATAAAAGCTGAGAAATGTTTTTTTTCCACGATAATGCCTCTTGTACATCGTCTTATTATCATTTGGGAGACACATATGTAATTTCCCGCTCTGGCGCTTTGAGTACGCCAGGATAAAAGTGCAATATAAATGTTCTGTGTCTGTCTGTCTGTGTATAATAGGCTAGGTGTACCTAGGGGCAATCAGCAAATAATGGGTTTCATTTCCCCGAAAAGTCACTGTTCAGAAAGTCACCTAACTGACTGGGACACTGGCACAATGGGTGATACCCAGTGGCGTAGCTAAGAAGCTGTGGGCCCCGGTGCAAGTTTTACATTGGGGCCCCCTAAGCACTTTATACAGTGAAGTCACCAATACCTGCCAAGGACAACTACAGTGTCAGAGGTGCAAGAAGGGGATGGGGAGCAGTGTGTTAATGATCACCACTATTCAAAGCATCTATAGAAGTGAATATTATCAGCACAGGATCAGTAAAGGGGTAATACTGTGGTTGAGGGTCCCTCTGGCCCAAGGGCCAGGATGCGGTCGCAACCTCTGCATCCCCTATTGCTACACCCCTGGTGATACCTCAATAGACAATGGAACCTCAATAGACAATGGAGGGTTGAAACCTTCACCACAGAGACTGCATGGGTGGTGGATTAGTCTAAGGAGGCAATCTGGAAGGTGGAGAGTAAGGGGGAAGGTTAAAGGGAACCTGAAGTGAAATAAATATGGAGGCTGCCGTCTTCATCTTCTTATGAATAATGCCAGTTGCCTGCCTGTCATGCTGAGCTTTTGGCTTTAATTGTGTTTGAGATACAACCCTGTAAAAATCATGCAGCCAGTGGAGTCACACCAGAGTCACAGAATCTGATCTGCATACTCATCAGTGCAGTTTCTAGGCTAAAATGCACCCAGGGCGAGGGTGTAAAAATTGCGCCCCCCCCCCCCCTAGGTTAGATAGGTAGGTGCCTCTCAGTATAGGTTAGATTAGGTAGGTGCCCCCTAGTATAGGCTAGATTAGACAGGTGCCCCCCAGAATAGGTTAGATTAGGTAGCTGCCCCCCAGTATAGGTTAGATAAGGTAGCTGCCCCCCCAGTATAGGTTAGGTAGGTGCCCCCCAGTATAGGTTAGGTAGGTGCCCCCCAGTATAGGTTAGATAGGTAGCTGCCCCCCAGTATAGGTTAGATTAGGTAGCTGCCCCCCAGTGTAGGTTAGATAGGTAGCTGCCCCCCCAGTGTAGGTTATATTAGGTAGCTGCCCCCCAGTGTAGGTTAGATAGGTAGCTGCCCCCCAGTGTAGGTTAGATAGGTAGCTGCCCCCCAGCGTAGGTTAGATTAGGTAGGTGCCCCCCAGTGTAGGTTAGATAGGTAGCTGCCCCCCAGCGTAGGTTAGATTAGGTAGCTGCCCCCAGTATAGGTTAGATAGGTAGCTGCCCCCCAGCGTAGCTTAGATTAGGTAGCTGCCCCCAGTATAGGTTAGATAGGTAGCTGCCCCCCAGTGTAGGTTAGATTAGGTAGGTGTCCCCCAGTGTAGGTTAGATAGGTAGGTGCCCCCCAGCGTAGGTTAGATTAGCAGCTGCCCCCCAGCGTAGGTTAGATTAGGTAGGTGCCCCCAGAATAGGTTAGATAGGTAGATCATGCCCCCAATAATGGAGGGGGGAGCCGCAGGGAGGGCAGCCCGACCTCTCCCTCCCTCTCCTCTCCCGGGCGCCCTCCGTGCTCCCCCCTCAGATGCAGAGTTCGTGAGCAGCAGGGAAGCGCTGTTTACAACTCACCGGCTGCCTGGCTCCAAGCGCTGCTCTCTCGCCGCTGGTCTCCTCTCTCTGTATACATACTGATACACGCTGCTTCCGGCTACAGGAAGCAGCGTGTATCAGTACGTATACAGAGAGAGAGAGGAGACCAGCGGCGAGAGAGCAGCGCTTGGAGCCAGGCAGCCGGTGAGTTGTAAACAGCGCTTCCCTGCTGCTCACGAACTTTGCATCTGAGGGGGGAGCACGGAGGGCGCCCGGGAGAGGAGAGGGAGGGAGAGGTCGGGCTGCCCTCCCCGCGGCTCCGGCTCCCCCCTCCATTATAGCGCCCCCCTCCCAACAGCGCCCCGGGCGGCGGCACGCTCCGCACGGGGCAAGAAACGGGGCTGATACTCATTCTGGGCAATGACTTATTAAAGAGAACCAGAGATGAAGCACCCTCTTGTATTTTACCTTATAAATCAGTGGGAACATGACAGTAAACACCTAATCTGCCCTTTGTTTCATTGTTCTCTGTGTAATCTGACTGTTATCACCTCTGATAAGAATCCCCGACTGAGCAGTCAGGCTGCTCCGTCTAGCTTTGCTACAGAAAGATTATAGCTAAGTCTGTCTTCTGTGGTGTTATTTCAAGCCCAAGCCTGCCCCCTTGTGGCTTTGCTATAATGACTCAGCAGTAATCATTCCCAGCAAAGCCAGATTTAATTGCTCAGTCTGGGATTCTTGTGACTGCTGATAACAGACACTTTTAGCAGTGAGGGTGAAATAGAGAGCATGGTAAGTGTTTTCTCTAATGTTCTTACTGATATACATGGTAAAATACACAAGGGTGCTTCGTCTCTGGTTCCCTTTAAATAGTATTAGAGGCGGAGCATCAGCACAGAAGCCAGGCAACTGGAATTGTGTATTAGAGAAACTTCATCCTAAACAAACATACTGTCATTAAAGGGAACCAGAGACGAAGCACCCTTGTGTATTTCACCATGTATATCAGTAAGAACATTAGAGAAAACACTTACCATGCTCTCTGTTTCACCCTCACTGCTAAAAGTGTCTGTTATCAGCAGTCACAAGAATCCCAGACTGAGCAATTAAATCTGGCTTTGCTGGGAATGATTATTGCTGAGTCATTATAGCAAAGCCACAAGGGGGCAGGCTTGGGCTTGAAATAACACCACAGAAGACAGACTTAGCTATAATCTTTCTGTAGCAAAGCTAGACGGAGCAGCCTGACTTCTCAGTCGGGGATTCTTATCAGAGGTGATAACATTAAGATTACACAGAGAACAATGAAACAAAGGGCAGATTAGGTGTTTACTGTCATGTTCCCACTGATTTATAAGGTAAAATACAAGAGGGTGCTTCATCTCTGGTTTTCTTTAAGTTACATTAGTTATGTTAATTAAAATAGAAAATAGATAGGCAATAGGCAATATAATCTCTTACCCACCCTGTTTTAAAAGAACAGGCAAAGGTTTGTGATTTCATGAGGGCAGCCATCTTTTTGGTTGAAAGGAGGTGACAGGGAGCATGAGACACAGTTCTAACTGTCCTGTGTCCTTATCACCCCTCCCAGTGGTAAGGCAACTAGAACAACTACATCAGAAAACCCATCATGCTTTGCACAGCATCAGGAGAAAAATGCCCGGGCAGTTTTCTTTGATGGGGTGGAGCTTAGCTTCTGTGCAGCTAATAAAAAAGCTTTGATAAAAAAAAAAAAAAAACTTCTGATGCTGTGAAACTGTTAAAGAAACACCAAGGCTTTTTAGTGCTGCTGAGTATATTTTTTATTATGGAGGTTCACTTTAAGATGGCAGATTCCTTATTACCCCTCATTTCAGGTTCCCTATAAGATGCCCCAGCAGACCATCTTCTATGTGGAGGAGGCCTGGGTGCGTGGACCACCATGACATAGTCCCAGAGGCGTAGCTAAGGAGCTGTGGGCCCTGATGCAAGTTTTACAATGGGGCCCTCCAAGCGATCTATATATAGCAATTGATACGGCACTCCAAAACCTGCCTATGGCAACTACAGTGTCAGATGTGCAAGAAGGAGATGGGGAACAGTTTGTTAATAATTACTACTATTCAAAGTATCAATAGAAGTGATTATTATGAGCACAGGACCTAATACTGTAGTTGAGGGATGGCCCTTCGGGGCCCCGATGCGATCGCAACCTCTGCAACCCCTATTGCTACGCCCCTGCATAGTCCCAGTTTATATTGCTTGCTATCCTGACGCTGTTATGGGTCACTGACACATTTCAAAACATGCAATGCATCACACTCCATGGAGCAACAGATTGCTACACACACTGCCTCTCCCATCCAGGCTGAATCATTTCCAGAAGAGGCACCATGACTGGTCATCTACAAGCTCAAGGGTCATCATCATGTGGCTCCTGTAGTTTATGAAGTCACAGAACAGATGTGCAAGGAAAATATTTGGTCATTCTATGCCAGGGGTCAGGAACCTTTTTGGTTGAGAGAGCCATAAACGCCACATATTTTAAAATGTAATTCTATGAGAGCCATGTGTTTCAAACTGGGACAGTGAGCATGCGCAGCAGAGGGCCATGTTGCCATGGTTATGTGTATACAGTTGATCCGCCGGGCAGCAGAAGTGTCAAACACGTCTCCAGCTTCTATTGGGTTTCAGCAACATTTCCAATTTCCCCGAGAGCCAGACAGGAGAAATACCGACTAACAGCTTGTACAATTAGCTAGCTGACTTTGGGGTTGATTTACTTTGTAGGACGAGATCCCCGCACTTTGGCCCAATAGGCTGCTTGTCAAGTGACAGGCAGCCTTTTGGGCCAATCAAAGTGCGGGGATCTCGTCCTACAAAGTCACTGGACCTGACAGGGGTCCAGAGTGGGACAAATGGAGCAGCTGTTTTGGGAGGAGCGCAAGTAAGTTAGTAGCACATGCAACAGCAGTAGCGTACCTACTTTGAATATTTTACTTGCGCTGTCACACTAAGTGGCGCTGCTTGAGCAGTGTAACTTAGTGAATCAACCCCTAACTGTGAGCCAGATGCAGCCATCAAAAGAGCCACATCTGGCTCCTGAGCCATAGGTTCTCTACCCCTGATCTATGCTCTTCCAGATACAGTGATGATGACCCCAGATGCTCCAGCACTGCAGTTTTACTGTTTCACCACCAGGTGGTGCTAGGCTGATGGGCAATCTCCCTAAAAGAGAACTAAAAAAAAGTGTGGTCTTTAAATTAAGGTAGCCTGGGTACAGCAGGCTGGCAGGAAATTTTGGGACTTGCAGTTCCTTTTATGGAATTTTTCCAAGCCTAATCGGGAAGATGGAAATATTTTTGGGCAGAAAGTAGAGGTTGGCTTGAATCCTGCACAGCAGATAATGGTACATAACCAGGCTGTCACCATGCTAGACTGCATTGTTTATTTCACAGTCTCTGTATCAGCAAGGAATCCACCAATGTCTGTGTATGTGCGAGGAGATAACCAATGTCTGTGTATCCGCAAGGAAACTACCAATGTCTGTGCACCTGTGAGGAAAGTGTCAATGTCCGTGGTATCTGTGAAGTATAAACTAAAGAGGAGCTGTTAGGTATAGGGTCTCAGAGAAAATAAACACATATATCAGTAGCTAAATATTGGCTGTACTTACATTACATATGCATTTCACTGTCCACGTTTGGATTTCACAGAATTTGTATATAGTATATGCAGAGATTGATGCTCCTGACAGCTCATGGCAGGTTCCATGTTTGTCTGTCTCCTATAAAGCCAAATGTGTCGTCATGTCCTGCCTGCTTCCTGATGATTCCACTCACAGAAAAGCTCGTAATGAATAACACTACTGTGCAGTGAATATTAATTAGCCATGTGGCTAGGAACAATAGCGGACTCCTGCAGTGTACTCTGCCCGGAGATTTATCAGTGCTGTGCGCTGGACTGAGTTACATGCTGTTGTAACTTGACCCTGTAACTTCTCACTAGCAGCCGAGGGGAGGGCCCCAGAATGCTTTGTTGTAGGTTATGCGGCCTCTCGTCCTTTTAAGAGCTTGGGAATACAGAGCCTTGCTGTCAGCACACATCAAAAGTAAGAGATATTTTTAACTTCAGTATTGCCTTTTTGGCTTCCTTCTAAACTGTTTAACACAGGAGAATAGAGGTTTAAATTAGCTTTTGCAGCCTGACAGTTACTCTTAATGTCTGAGTATCTGCGAGGAATCCACCAATGTCTGTGTATCTGTGAGGAAAGTACTAATGTCAGTGCCTCTGTGGGGAACCCCCAATGTCTGTGTATCTGTGAGGAAAGTACTAATGTCAGTGCCTCTGTGGGGAACCCCCAATGTCTGTGTATCTGTGAGGAAAGTTCTAATGTCAGTGCCTCTGTGGGGAACCCCCAATGTCTGTGCATCTGCAAGGAAAGTACTAATGTCAGTGCCTCTGTGGGGAACCCCAAATGTCTGTGTATCTGTGAAGAATACACAAATGTCTGTATATGTGCAAGAAATCCACCAACGTCTCTATAATATCTGCAAGGAATCCACCAATGTGTGTATCGGCAAGACAACTTTCCAGCATCTGTGTGAAATTCATCAATATGTGTATTTGCAAGTAATCTACCGAAGCCTGTGTATCTGTGAGCAAACTTCAATAAAACTGTGTATCTGTGAGGAATCCACCATTGTCTTAATCTCTACGGGGAATCCACCAATGCCTGTGGTGTAACTGGACAGTATCCACCAATATCTGTATATCTGCAAGGAATCCACTGATGTCTGTGTATATCTGCAAGGAATCCACTGATGTCTGTGTATCTGCGAAGCATCCACCAGTGCCTGTGTATCTGCGAGGAATACACTGTATGTGTATCTGCAAGAAAACTTTCCCTAGTGTAGGTTAGCCAGCTATAGGTGCCCCTTGTGTTGGTTAGCCAGATATAGGTGCTCCCTCCTCCTTTCTAGGAAGGACTGATGCCCATAATGTTTCCTGTTCTGAAGCCTGTGAATACATCCCTAGTTGATAACATGTGACGTTCCCAGCAAAGCAGGTGAGTCTTTGTTTTCCTGTATTTTGGATGTACCTGCTGTACCTGGATGTACTGTAATCTCCAGGAGCTTCTGCCCTGATCTGCAAAGTTTAGTCACTCCCTTGCTCCACATTCGTGTTTGAATCAAAAAGGGAGCCTCGTCTCTGCTTCAGTCTATAAAAGATTTATTCTCCCAATTTGTGAAACTTGTGCAATTTAAAGTTACGGTACGCATTTGTATAAACAGTAATAAAATGGACAGCATGGTCTAACTCCTCCTAAGTACTCCTTGGGTGCAGAGCCAGAGACTGATCAGTGCTGTGGAATAGGTGAGAGCTAAATAAATGTACTGTATAATAATACTGTGTGACTGCGGTGAGTACATTAGAGTGTAGATTTTTTATTAGAAAAATATTATTTACAATTATAATACAAATAAATAAATAAAATAATTTGATCAATTAATCATACCAACTGTAACAAAAAACAAGATCAAAGAAACAAGAAAAAACAATCAATTCTGCATATATATGCGCAAACAAAAGCAGGACTTCTATGTCCAAAACCAACAAAATCAACATAACATTATAATACAACAGGGGTCTCAAACTCAATTTACCCGGGGGCCGCAGGAGGCAAAGTCAGGATGAGGCTGGGCCGCATAAGGGAGTTCACGTGTCCCCGCCGCAAAACGAGGGCTGCAGAGCCCCCAAATCGCCCCGGGGGGCAATGCGCCGGCATTTCCTGGAAGGGGCAGAGCTTTCAGCTTCAGCTGACCCCACATAATTAAAAAAAAAAATTCCCACACTCTAAACATAATTTTTTTTGGGGGGAAAATAGGAAAAAATGCCAGGAATCTTCATACAGCCATATTGTGGCTGTATAGCGATCCCTGGCCAAAGTGCTGCGGCTGCGTATGGACCCCCTGGAAACCCTGTCAGGAAATGTATTGCTCTTTCTTTTGATACATGTAAAATTACACTACCGTTAGGTTTGCTACTAAAAGTGACATTTACCGCATTTAAAAGTATACTATTTTCCTTTGAAACTTTAAAATCGATTTTCTCAAAAACTATAAGGTCTTTTTGAAAAATTGTTTTTTCTTCTTATTCCTAATGATCTCCATAACATATCCTGCAAATTTAGGGTTTCTAGCATTTAAGGTGGATTTGCTATTAACCATTAAAGTCGGCGGGTTTTTAAATGTGTTTTTTTCCTTTGCAACTTTAAAATCGATTTTCTCAAAAACTATAAGGCCGATTTGAAAAAATTTTTTTCCTCTTGTAGCCACTGGGGGCCCCTACAAGCTCTGGGGCTCTGGGGCCACAAAATATTGTATCGAGGGCCGCAAATGGCCCTCGGGCCGCGAGTTTGGGACCCCTGTAATACAATATTAATCTGTTATGAAGACCTGAGCAGAAGAATGCTCAAACATACCACCGATTCAAACAACGAGACATGACTAAACAACACAGACCCAACACCTGAACGTATGCAACAAATAACAATAACCAACACTCATCTCCAATACAATAAGAATAAGCTGAAAGGAAAACACCTCCAGTATGTCTGCGGCCAGTCATTTACAAAAAATGTAGAAAAAGATTCAAAATCTAAGTAGTCTGTGATGAGAAATAGAAAGCTCACCCAGAAGAGACGTTAATAGGCTAAGGAGGCCTGATGTTCTGCCAGGCAAGAACCCAGGCACCTCTGCCCATCCTATGCCTCTCCAAGCACCGAATCCTAGAAACCTCACCCAGAATACTGTCCACCACCACCTGAACAGGGAGGAATTTCTGCCTAATGCAAAGCTGACACCGTGCTAACCATGTGTGATGTCTGACAGCTAAACTAACTAAATACAAAGTGCACAAATCAAAACCCTGGCGACGTTTGAATGCTCCGTATGCCCACTCAGCATAACTCAGATGCGCCAGGAAAGGAATACCTAGGCTCCCACCCACCTGTTTACATACTTCCACATTAAAGGGGCAGTGAAGCAAAAAGTGGTCCATGGATTCCTCAGCACCACCACACTCCTCACGAGGACATCCACGTGCTTCCACCTTTAGACATTTCACGTTACCCTTAACGTAAAGCTTGCCTTGAAAGGAGAGCCAAGCGATGTCCCACAATTTGTTGGGAATCCGCGGCGAATTAATAAGCCGCAAACCCTCCTCCAGATGCGTGCTTGGGCAATCTCTCAAGTACAGTGAGTCATGAAAGTGTGAGTCTACCACCCGGACCGTGAGGGCACGCCTCCCGACCGATTTGATATCCTCCACAGTCAATCCCCACTGCCTTAGCTTTCTCAGACACGGGGCAACATAGGCCGGAAGATAGTCACGACGTGATGCCAAACTCTTCACTGGACCACTACTTTCCCAACTCGTGAGAGAAGTCCCAAACCAGTCACGAAAAATGCCTACCCAGTCAGGCGGGTTCTCTGAAAGCATGTTACCAAGATTATGTTTGATAAAAAGCAGAGAAAAGAAAACAATCGGGTTGACCATACCTAAGCCACCCTCCTGCCTGACTTTGTAGGTAATGTTTCTGCGCACAATGTTTAACCTGTTTTTCCAGAGCATCTGGAAAAACAGGTCGCATATTCTCGAATACAGGGATTGAGGCAAAATTGCAACATAGCTAACATATAACAGTATTGGTACCAGATGGCTCTTGACTAGATCAACCCTTTCTCTGAAGGTCAGATGCCAACCTTTCCAGCGAGCCACCTTAGCGCCGACATCATTTAGTCTACAAACCCAACTTTGATGGCTGTAATCACCAGGACTGAATTCGATGCCAAGGATCTTAATTTTCGGTTGGGGTACAGGAAAGGAGCCAGGAAGTACAAAGCTCTCTCCATCTTTTCCCATCCAGAAAATTTCACACTTGTCCTGATTGACCTGTGATCCTGATGCTTCTGAGTACCTGGCAATCTCCGAGACAACCACCTTTGCCTCCTCTGTCCCAGAGACTATCACAGTTACATCATCGGCATAGGCCACTACCTTGAAGGATGAGACACCAGGGATGCCCGCAGGAACTCCACTGAGCATGCTGTTCTCTAGCCTCCTCACGAAGGGGTCGATCGCAAACACGTACAGGAGGGAGCTCAAAGGGCAACCCTGACGGACACCAGAACTTACTTCAAAAGGTTTGCCAACCCAACCATTGACAAGCATGAAACTCTCTGCCCCTTTGTACAATGTACAGAGTCAATCAACAAAACCACCCTGTAGACCATAAACGCAAAGTAACTGCCACAGGTACTCATGGTTGACCCGATCAAAAGCCTTGGACTGGTCCAATGCCAGCAAGTACTTTCCCCAACCCTCAGCCCTGCACCGCTCCAAGACTTCCCGGACAGCTAACAACGCTGAGAAAGTGCCTTTACCCGGAACTGAGCAGTGCTGATGGCGAGAAAGCATACATGTTGCCTGAGTCAGACGCCAGAACAAAATTTTTGCCAAAATCTTTCTGTCGACGTTGAGAAGGCTGATGGGACGCCAATTCTCAATCATCTCGGGATCTTTACCTTTTCACAGAAGGATCACAGCCGATTGCCTCATGGACGATGGTAACACACCCTCAGCAAGGCAATGATTAAAAACATCTGCCAATTGAGGTGCCAAAAATGACTTGAAAGTCTTGTAAAATTCAGCCGTCAAGCCATCTGGACCAGGGGTCTTTTTAGGTGTAAGGCTATCAATAGCTCTTAGTACTTCCTCGGTAGTGATTACCTCTGTCAAATTTATGCCAGAAACATCAACATTATCGAGACCTGGTGTAGAGACCAGAAAATCTTTTATCCTTGCTTGATCAAGTGACTTTCTCCCAAGCAAATCAGCATAAAAACCTCTAGCGATGGACAGGATTCCCAGCCTGGACTTTGCTACAAATCCTGAACCATCTCTGAGACCAATGACCATTTTAAGCGCTGCGCCTTGTCTGCAGTTCTGGTAGGGATCAGGCGAGTGGTATTTGCCATAATCCCTTTCCAGACACAGAGAGGACCGCCGGTCATACTGCTGCTGCTTGAGTTGAGTCTTGACCTCAGAGATCTCCCCCTGATCTCCGCCTTCCGAAACAAGGACTTCAAGTCTTCTTCTCAGTCGTTGGTAAGCAACATATCTACCAACGTGTTTTTTCTTGGCTAGGCCCTTGAAGAGTCCAACAACCCGCTTTTTGACTACCTCCCACCACCCTGACCTGTTGCCAAAGCAGTCCAGGATGGTAACCTGCGCCTGAAAAAATTCCTCAACAGATTGTCTTATACTCTCCTCCAGCAATAGAGTCGAATTAAGTCTCCAGATACCCCCTACCCCTGGGAGGACCATCCGAAACATTCAAGTCCACCGACAGAATACAGTGATCAGAGAATTCTACCGCCTGTACCCTAGGGGACGAGGTAGCAAGACTCTCTGTAACAAAAAACCTGTCTATTCTACTCTGACTAGTACCTCTAGAAAAAGTGAACCAAGTGAGGTTTGGTGAATGTCGAACGTGAACATCCACCAAACCAGCCTCACTAACTATTCTATTTAATGAAATACTATCGCAACCCAGCCGAGTATTGGCACCTCTCCTGTCCATTGACCTAACAATGGTGTTAAAATCACCACCAAATACTACATGCCGGGTTGTAAAAAGGAAAGGCCTGATCACTGTAAAAAGGCATTTCCTCTCCCATTTGGACTGGGGGCCATAGATGTTAATTAGCCTGAGGTCCTGCCCCTTCACAACGACGTCTAGGACCAGACATCTCCCCATTTCTATCTCAAACACTCGCCGGCAAGTTACTGAACCAGTTCTAAAAAGCACTGCCACACCACTGTAAGGCTCAGCGGCAAGAGACCAATAACTCGGACCAGATCTCCAGTCCCTCTTGGCCAGGTGGATATCAGCCAAAGAGGTGAGCCTAGTCTCTTGCAAAAACAAAATGTCAGCATCAAAACGACTGAGAAAAAATAAGGCTAACTCACGAGCTCTTACTGATTTTATGCTGGCAACATTAATGGTTGCCAGCTTTAGTGGTGGGAGAACAGCCATTAGAGTGGTTGTAATAGAATCCTTCCAACTTATTCATCACAAAAGAAAAAAAATAAAGAGAAAAACATAGTGACAAGACAGACATCTAGGAAGCATTCTCCTGCCTAGAGTCTACCACTTCCATACTTTCCTCTGAGGAGAGATTTCCCTGATCCTCCTCAAGGGCAGCAAACCTATTAGATAAATGAAGACCCTGCCTCCTTGCAGTAGTCTCAATTTGTTTCTCTTCACGTCTTTCTTTAATGGTTTGTGGTCTCCGTTTTTTTGTTTTTTTTTACGTTTCGGAGCTTATTTTCTAGGTATAGTCGCTCATCAGGAGAAAGACTCTCCCAATTGACTACCTGATTTGATTCTCTCTTTTTCAGGAGAGGTTCTTTTTTAGTTTTGGGAGGGACAGAAGAAGTGGTCAAGAGGGAAGAATCAGAAGGAGGGGGAGGCGGGGTAGTTATGTTAGGGGGGGCTGAGGGAGAAGGTATGACAGGGGGGGCAGGAAGGGAAGGTTTGACAGGGGGCCAGGAAGGGAAGGTTTAATAGGGGGGGCAAGTAAGGCAGGAAAGGATGTAGAAGAAGATTTTATAGGAGGCAAGGAACAAGGTTCCGTACCTCTGGAAGAAGTCTTGGAGGAAGAGGCAATGGTCCTACCTCCCCCAGATGTAGAGGATCTGAAAGAGGAAGAACCTCCTCCACTAGTCCTAGAAGAGTCCCTTAGCTCAACC
The DNA here is from genome assembly GCF_040937935.1 of Hyperolius riggenbachi. NCBI lineage: Eukaryota > Metazoa > Chordata > Amphibia > Anura > Hyperoliidae > Hyperolius > Hyperolius riggenbachi. The sequence continues at coordinate 443,483,828 of NC_090649.1, forward strand.
TGTCTGGACGGGGCATGAAGAGAGGAGGCTTAAGCCAGCACTGCAGTTAGGGTACTTTATTGTAAAAAACACTTACAGTTTGGTAGCAGCCAAATGTCAGAGCAGGTTAAGTGGGCGCCAGGTCTGTGTCCCCCTGCGGACACAGGGGGACACAGACCTGGCGCCCACTTAACCTGCTCTGACATTTGGCTGCTACCAAACTGTAAGTGTTTTTTACAATAAAGTACCCTAACTGCAGTGCTGGCTTAAGCCTCCTCTCTCCATACCCACGAATTTACTGTTTATTCCTGCCGGAGCACGCAGCCAAGAGGGACTCAAATCCTCAGGGGTGCAGCTAAGGTTTTTGTGGCCCCAAGCGGACTGCAGGCCGAGGCCCACAGCCGCGCCGAAAAAAGGGGTGTGTTCATTGCGCGGGAAAGTGGGTGTGACATGACATGTGGGTGGAGCCAGGGTGTGGCCATGACATGTGGGTGGAGCCAACTGCATGATGCTTACATGTCAATATGGACCAGAAAAACAAAACAAACATTTCAATGTAGAAAGCGGTAGACTTTACCCCCCCCCCCCCTAAAAAAGAAAAAAAAATACATAAACAACAAATACATAAGTAGGACATTAGACTATGGTAGGGATTAGATGGAGAGCTCCTCTGAGAGCAGTCAGTGACATGGCTATGTACTTTGTAAAGTGCTGCACAAGAGGTCACGGCGGTAGTAATGCACTAGCACAGAACGCTGTGATATGCAGGAGCAAACACGGCCAAGCATGCACAACAGAGCACACAGCCAGCCCGGTACACCAGCCCCAAGCCTGATCGCAGCCAACAGTATAGGTGCCAAGGTACCGTACGTCAGTGCGGCGCCACTGCAAAGAAATGGGCATGGTCATGACATCATGTGAGCGGGGCTAACATAGGTAACGCATAACAGTGAGGCGGCAGGCCAGAGTTTCCTCCCACAACAGTTAGGCAAAGTTACTCTAATGCTGGGTACACACTGAGATTTTCTGGTCGATTTACTGTCAGATGGATTATTTCCAACATGTTCGATTTGCTTTCCGATCGTTTTCCGAGCATTTTCCGATCGATTTCATATTAAAGTGCACGGAAATCGATCGGAAAATGCTCGGAAAACAATCGAAAAGCAAATCGGACATGTTGGAAATAATCCATCTGACAGTAAATCGACCAGAAAATCTCATAGTGTGTACCCAGCATAAGGCTCCCTGCACACTGCAAATCCGATTTGCGATTCCAATTTTCCCTGAATGCTAGCAACAGAATAACGCAGAAAAAACAGCATGCAGTAACGATTAAAAATCGGAATCACATGCAGTGTGCAGGGAGCCTAAGAGTAATTAGACATGCCACAAACTATAAGGAAGCAGTGTTTCTGCCATGATGTGGTAAGAAAGAAGATTTGCATCATGGATGCGCAGATGATAAATCAGCAGAAACTGCTATTTATTAGCATACCATTTAGTAATCATGAGATGACAAAAGAATGTCAAATGCTGCAACAATGATCCCAAAGCAGCAAATGTAGCCAACTATGACCATCAAGTAATAAATGCAGCAACCATTACCTCTGACATATAAACTGCAACAACCGTTACCTCCGACACATCAAATGCAAGAACCATTACCTCTGACACATGATATGCAACAACCAGGGCTGTGGAGTCGGTACAAAAATCTTCCGATTCAGACTCCTCAGTTTATGAAACCACGACTCCCGACTCCAACTCTGACTCCGGGTACCCAAAATGGCTCTGACTCCTCGACTCCGACTCCTTAGTCTAATACTTAACAGGGCTGTGGATTTTGTACAAAAATCATCCGACTCCTGACTCCGACTCCTCAGTTTATGAAATCAACGACTCCAACTCCAGGTGCCCAAAATTGCCCAGACTCCGACTCCATAGCCCTGGCAACAACCCCTACTTCTCACACATGATATGCAAAAACCGTACTTCCGACACATAATAAGCAACAACTATTACCTCCAATACATGAAATGCAAGAACCATTACATCTGAAACATGATATCCAACAACCCCAACTTCCGACAAATGAATGCAGCAAATGATTTCCCTAACACATGGAATACAGCAAACTTTACTTTTGACATATGAAATGCATCAAATCGGAAATTAGGAAAATATTACCTCCCACACGTTAAAATTCAGTAAGCATTATCCACCCACACATGAAAAATACACATATAAAAATGCAGCAAATGTTACCTTAGACATAATTTAATTAAATGTTCTGGCCCACTGGGTGCTGGCAGGATGGAGCTGCTGAGTAGGGTGGGATAGTGAAACTGGATGCGGCTGAGAGGGCGACACTGGGCGGAAGGAGGGTGACATTGCCTGGAAGGGGAGGAGGATGACACTAGTTGGGGAGGAGGATGACACTAGGTGGGGAGGAGGATAACACTGGGTGGGGAGAGGGTGACACTGACTGGGTTGGGAGGTGGGTGATACTAATGGGGTGTGGAGGAGGGTGACAGACACTAAGTGGGGAGGAGTGTAATAGGTAGGTGTCCCAGTAAAGGTAGCTAGGCGTAAATAGGCGCCCCCGTAGGTAGCTAGGCGTAGGTAGGTGCCCCTATAGGTAGCTAGGCGTAGGTAGGTGCCCCATAGGTAGCTAGGCGTAGGTAGGTGCCCCCTGTAGGTAGCTAGGCATAGGTAGGTGCCCCCATAGGTAGCTAGGTGCCCCTATAGGTAGCTAGGTGTAGCTAGGTGCCCCTATAGGTAGCTAGGCATAGGTAGGTTCCCCCATAGGTAGGTAGGTGCCCCATAGGTAGGTGCTCCATAGGCAGCTAGGCGAAGGTAGGTGCCCCATAGGTAGCTAGGCGTCGGTAGGTGCCCCCTGTAGGTAGCTAGGCGTAGGGAGGTGCCCCATAGGTAGCTAGGTGTAGGTAGGTTCCCCCATAGGTAGGTAGGTGCCCCATAGGTAGCTAGTCATAGGTAGGTGCCCCCTGTAGGTAGCTAGGCGTAGGTAGGTGCTCCATAGGTAGGTAGGAGTCCCAGTATAGGTAGCTAGGTGCTACTATAGGTAGCTAGGCGTAGGTAGGTGCCCCATAGGTAGCTAGGCATAGGTAGGTGCCCCATAGGTAGCTAGGCGTGGGTAGGTGCCCCATAGGTAGCTAGGCATAGCTAGGTGCCCCTATAGGTAGCTAGGCGTAGGTAGGTGCCCCCATAGGCAGCTAGGCGTAGGTAGGTGCCCCATAGGTAGCTAGGCATCAGTAGGTGCCCCCTGTAGGTAGCTAGGCATAGGTAGGTGCCCCCATAGGTAGCTAGGTGTAGCTAGGTGCCCCCATAGGTATCTAGGTGTAGCTAGGTGCCCCTATAGGTAGCTAGGTATAGGTAGGTTCCCCTATAGGTAGGTAGGTGCCCCATAGGTAGGTGCTCCATAGGCAGCTAGGTATAGGTAGGTGCCCCATAGGTAGCTAGGCGTCGGTAGGTGCCCCCTGTAGGTAGCTAGGCGTAGGGAGGTGCCCCATAGGTAGCTAGGCGTAGGTAGGTTCCCCCATAGGTAGGTAGGTGCCCCATAGGTAGCTAGGCATAGGTAGGTGCCCCCTGTAGGTAGCTAGGTGTAGGTAGGTGCTCCATAGGTAGGTAGGAGTCCCAGTATAGGTAGCTAGGTGCCACTATAGGTAGCTAGGTGTAGGTAGGTGCCCCATAGGTAGCTAGGCGTAGGTAGGTGCCCCATAGGTAGATAGGTGTAGGTAGGTGCCCCATAGGTAGCTAGGCGTAGGTAGGTGCCCCATAGGTAGATAGGTGTAGGTAGGTGCCCCATAGGTAGCTAGGTGTAGGTAGGTGCCCCATAGATAGCTAGGCATAGCTAGGTGCCCCCATAGGTAGATAGCTAGGCATAAGTAGGTGCCCCCATAGATAGCGAGCGGGCAGGGAGCAGGGGTAGAAGGCAGACAGGCGGGCAAGGAGATTGGTGGCTTTGCCGGGAGTCATGCACCATTTGTACTTCCGGTTCCTGCAGTCCATGTGGAACGCAGAACCGGAAGTATGCGGCGCATACACCCGGCTTCAGGGAGGGTGGGCAGAGCAGTGGGCGGGGGCGGAACTAAAGCGGCCAAGCAGCTGCTCTATTGGTGGGTGGGCAGGGACAGAGCCTTCCCCTCGCCGGAGTCTGCCCGCCCCCTGAGCCCGTACCAAGAAGCCGCTGCGGCAGGACGGTGACGGTGTGACGTCATAACGACGTCACGGAGACTCCGAGGCCCCTAAAAACATGAGGCCCCAAGCAGCCGCTTGGTCTGCTTGGTGCCTGGCGGCGCCCCTGCATATCCTTACAGTGCATTGTACAGCACAGCCCAGCCTGGCCTCCTGTAGCAATCCTAGTCGAGTGCTGGAACTCTACTTGCCTTTTTGCTTACACTGTCTGGACGGGGCACCCGCCCCCTTAGTCACATCCCTGGCCCGATACCTCCTCCCAGGCCTTCCCACTAGTTGCCATGGTTCCTCAGAGGCCCTGTTTGAGGACATCACAGTGGGAGGGGATACATTCGGAGGGACAACACTAGATACAGACACAGCATTTGAAACATTAGGAGAGACATCACGGGGAACAGACTTTGAAAGTACATTAGGAAGGTTGGAGACATACGAATGGATGTCCTCACCCATAAAGGCTAACAAGGCCTCCTTCACCTCAGGTGGAAAATTTGCCCAGGAATTTGGGCACACGCTGTAAGGATGTCCATAACTAAAACAAAGATTACATTTGATTGTTTTACAGTCTCTAGCCTCATGCCCAAATTCCTGGCAAAGATTACAACGGGGCTGTTTACAGCTGTAGCTGAAGTGTCCCCTCCCCTGACACCGATTGCAGACCCTGGGCTGACCCGGATAGAAACAAGTGATACGATCTTTCCCTATGAGGGCAGACCGGGGGGCATGGACAAAAACACCCTTCTCCTGTCTCATTTTAATTGTGACTTCATACCCCCAGGTACCAGATATCCAGGTCATCCAGGATCTTTTGGGGAGGAGACACCACATCCACATAGTGTGAAAGCCAGAGAATGATATCCTGCACAGGGATGGACTCATTGGTAACCACGACGTTAGCCTTCCTCACCAGGGGTTGTCTAGATACATACGAAGCCTCAAAAAACTTCCATTCCGAAAATCTCTTCTCTCGCTCCTCAAGAAAAAATTATTGGCCTACTGATGTAAGAAAGCTAACGTCGTAGTAAGCAGGAGAGTCGCCGGGAGCGATGATGGCGTAAATGTCCTGTGCTTTTATACCCGTGCCAAGGAGGAGTTGGACAAAATCTTTTTTTCCTGGGATCTGGGAGTTCCCAGTCCACTTCAAGCGGACTACATTCCTCCTTCCCCCTGACACGGGTGCTTCCCCCTCCTGCTCTAAGGGGGCAGGCACCCTCCTTCCAGCAGGCCGACCCTTGTTGGTCTGGACTTTTGCAGCCTGTGCATAGGATGGGACCTGTTTTGCCTGGGCCTCAGACATCCCGGTGGGCGGTACTACGTTTCCGCCCCTCGTAATGTAGGCCAAATCAGGCAAAGCGGGCAGAGAAGCCGACCGCTCATGGACAGTCGGATGACCCTCACCTACACCAGCAACTAAGCACATTTCAATTTCTTCGCCATCGGAATTATAGCAAAAGAAAACTTCATTTCTTACTAAAAACCTCTTGTCACCTGCAACAAAATTTGTTTGAAGACCTATGTTAGAGTCACCAAGCCCGACAGAACAGACTTTCCCTAGATCAGTATCATCACAAATCGGCAAGAAATCAATTGCTTCAGCTGTTTTTACTTCTAGGATAGTAAGGTTAGGCTCAACGACATACTTTTTCTCTCCTGCAATAAAATCACCGACTATCCTTGACTTCACGACTGGCGGGTCCGACACACGGGACCCCCCATCCACAGCAGCACACTGCGACGGAGCCACTGCCACATCAGACCCGACAACCGGGGAGGAAACAGTCGACTTGTCTGCCCCCTCCTTCTGGCCCCCATCAGAGGGTACAGGTTCTGAAATGACACCCATTACACCTTTTGGGGTCACAACCACCTCTGTATCACCAAAAACAGTATCAACAACAAAGGAGTCACCGACAGAAGGTTGGCTATGATCCGCACCGACACCCCCGGGAGCTACGGGTACAACTGAGACACCGGCACTAGTGGTAGGTTTCACCTCTACTTCTTTAATATTGCCAGCACTCTCACCCTGCACCCCAACAGGTGTCAATGTAGGGGCCACACCAACCCCAGGCTGCACCACAGAAGGTACAACAGCAGGTTCAGATATTTGCACAGACCCAGCACACTGACTAGGCACAACATTCTGCACTGCAGCAGCACTTTTACAAGGCTGCACACCTTCTCTTTTCACCCCCTCTCTCCCTTCTTTATCAGCACTATTGGTGCACACTTCTCCCTCAGGTACTGTGTTCACACTAGCAGCATTGAGTGACTGCACATTACAGATCTCCTTCTCAGGCACAGTTACTTGTTTAGTCTCAGGTGGCTGCCCACTAGCAGGCTGGCCAGCATTGTCACACAGCACCTCAGCGGGTGCTTCTCCCATAACATCACTTACAGTCATTGGTGGTACAGTGGGCACAATGCTGTCACTGACCTCAGCGGGTGCTTCTCCCATTACATCACTTACAGTCATTGGTGGTACAGTGGGCACAATGCTGTCACTGACCTCAGTGGGTGCTTCTCCCATTACATCACTTACAGTCATTAGTGGTTCAGTGGGCGCAATGCTGTCACTGACCTCAGCGGGTGCTTCTCCCATTACATCACTTACAGTCATTGGTGGTTCAGTGGGCGCAATGCTGTCACTGACCTCGGCTTGGCTTGCAGGCTGCTCTCCAGTCTCTGGCTGGCTCTCCATGTGCACAGAAGGCTGCTCCTCATCTCTGCTGCCCCCTGCAGTGTTCACTACAGGCAGCTTCTCTCCATCACCACCAGCAGCAGCTACGAGTGCAGGTAGCTGACAGGGAGTGCGGGTGACATCACTTCCGGGTCTGGCCAGGGAGGCAGGAAGCAGTCCGGCAGCAGCATTTCCAGATGGACTTACTCCACATGAGACATCAGGCTGGCTGCGGACGCTGCACTTACTTCTCTTGGGCATGGATCTCACAGGTGGAGGTCTGTATCTCCCTTTCCTCCCTCTTTTTTTAGCTGCTCTAGGATGCGGCTGTCGGGTTCCCCTTGTCACTTCTTCCTCCATTGGCTCCTCAGTATCCTCCAGCACTCCACCACCATTAGCAGCAGGCATCTGGTCACACACAGGCCTCACACTGCCGGTGTTCCAACATTTTAGCATACCCAACAGAATAGCATACAAATGCTACTGAGCATGTGCAAAGTCATGCAGGGCATACGTTAACCCCATAATACCCATCAGCAGCATTAACCTTTTCAACCCCAGTTAGCTGCCTGTGTGCTGATGTGCAATCTCCACTATCCAAGTGGACATAGAGTTAGAATAAAAAGTTGTCCGAGCGTAGCGAGGACCGAGCCCGCAGCCCAGCGAGCGAATCGAGCGGGCAAGGGGACACTGATTCTACTAACAAGGGGTATATCACTTTAAATGTATGCTATTCTGTCAATGTGTGCTAGCTAGTTGGAACACCTGTATCAGTATTAGCTGTAGCAGGCATCTCAGTACACACAGGCTGCACCTTCTTAGTATCCACCAGGGCACCAGCAGCAGCACCATTTTCACCCCCAGCAGCTGAGCTGGGGGACTGGGTGGCACCACTTTGGGATACACATGCCTCTGTAGCTTTTCCAGCCCTATCTTCCAGCTTGCTCTCAGCAGACACAGGGCCAGGATTCAGCTGAGGGACTCCAGTAACAGCCACGCTACCACTCTGCTCCTCCTCACTGGCGCTGGTCTCCTCCACCACCTCCACAGTCACCTCCATATCTTCCACCTGCTCACCCTGGGTTTCACTGGGCTTGGTCACCTTCACCCTCTCTGTAGGTTTCGGGGTTTGAGCAGCGGAAGGGACTGGATTTTTCCCCTTTTCTTTCTTTGTATCCTCCACCACGGGCTTGGCTGCGGTCTTACCACCAGGGGCCACTTGCTTCACAACCCCCTTGGTCGACCCTTGCCGAAAGCGAGCTTGGTTTCTGCGGACCTCACAAAAGGGGCCTCCTTTCTCCTCCAGCTCCTCCAGAAGCACTCTCTGGGCCTCGACCTTCCTCTGCATCTCTGCAGTGACCACATCAGTCTCAAGGAATTCCGGCCTCCATCTTACACCGAAACGGTGAATTCTTTCCTTCAGCTGGCGTTTCAAAGTGTCGTACAAATCACTGTGGTAATTCATGGCCTTATTCCAGGCCACAACGTCTCTAAACACCTCTTCACATAGAAAACCCCCTTCCCCTAGGTGGGTCAGGTCAGGGGGGGGAATAAGCCGGCTGCTCCATTGCTGGAAGCAGCCAACCAGTGCAGGGAGGGCCCCTGCAGGCCAAGGCCTAAGCAGGGACCTCAAGTATTCCGCAAGCCCAAAAACAAGCACTAAACTGGGCTAGGTATAAGCCGGTTATGCTGCTCTCTGGATTTCAACAGGAGCTCCCCACCACACGTCTGCTCTGGTGCAGAGACTGATGGGAATGGATCAGTGATCTCTATACAGCGCTGTGGAATATGTCAGTGCTATATAAATGTATAATAATAATACTGTGTGACTGTGGTGAGTACATTAGAGTGTAAGCTTCTCTGGTGCAGAAGCTGATGCGATTGGATCAGTGATCTCTGTACAGCGCTGTGGAATATGTCAGTGCTATATAAATGTAAAATAATAGTAGTGTGTGACTATGGTAATGACATTAGAGTGTACAGGGACAGATTTCTGGACTGCAGCCCAAGGGGGACCTGAACATGAAAAGGGGGTTGAAACATATGAAAGGCGGGCTGAGAATGGGGAGCAACACATGAAAAGGGGAAGCTGATGCTCAACTGAGGTGTTCATGAAAGAGAGGGGCTGCAGTACATGGATGCACATGGAAGAGGGGGCTGCACATGGAATGGGAGGGGGCTACAGTACATGGATGCACATGGAAGAGGGGCTGCACATGGAATGGGAGGGGGCTACAGTACATGGATGCACATGGAAGAGAGGGCTGCACATGGAATGAGAGGGGGCTACAGTACATGGATGCACATGGAAGAGGGGGCTGCACATGGAATGGGAGGAGGCTACAGTACATTGATGCACATGGAATGGGAGGGGGCTACAGTACATGGATGCACATGGAAGAGGGGGCTGCACATGGAATGGGAGGGGGCTACAGTACATGGATGCACATGGAAGAGGGGGCTGCACATGGAATGGGAGGGGGCTACAGTACATGGATGCACATGGAAGAGGGGGCTGCACATGGAATGGGAGGAGGCTACAGTACATGGATGCACATGGAAGAGGGGGCTGCACATGGAATGGGAGGGGGCTACAGTACATGGATGCACATGTAAGGGGGCTGCACATGGAATGGGAGGGGGCTACAGTACATGGATGCACATGGAAGAGGGGGCTGCACATGGAATGAGAGGGGGCTACAGTACATGGATACACATGGAAGAGGGGGCTGCACATGGAATGGGAGGGGGCTACAGTACATGGATGCACATGGAAGAGGGGGCTGCACATGGAATGGGAGGGGGCTATAGTACATGGATGCACATGGAAGAGGGGGGTGCACATGGAATGGGAGGGGGCTACAGTACATGGATGCACATAGAAGAGGGGCTGCACATGGGATGGGAAGGGGCTGCAGTACATGGATGCACATGGAAGAGGGGTTGCACATGGAATGGGAGGGGGCTACAGTACATGGATGCACATGGAAGAGGGGGCTGCACATGGAATGGGAGGGGTCTATAGTACATGGATGCACATGGAAGAGGGGGATGCACATAGAATGGGAGGGGCTACAGTACATGGATGCACATGGAAGAGGGGGCTGTGCATGGAATAGGAGGGGGCTACAGTACATGGATGCACATGGAAGAGGGGCTGCACATGGAATGGGAGGGGGCTACAGTACATGGATGCACATGGAAGAGAGGGCTGCACATGGAATGAGAGGGGGCTACAGTTCATGGATACACATGGAAGAGGGGGCTGCACATGGAATGGGAGGGGGCTACAGTACATGGATGAACATGGAAGAGGGGCTGCACATGGGATGGGAAGGGGCTGCAGTACATGGATGCACATGGAAGAGGGGCTGCACATGGAATGGGAGGGGGCTGCAGTACATGGATGCACATGGAAGAGGGGGCTGCACATGGAATGGGAGGGGGCTACAGTACATGGATGCACATGGAAGAGGGGCTGCAAATGGAATGAGAGTGAGCTACAGTACATGGATGCACATGGAAGAGGGGGCTGCACATGGAATGGGAGGGGGTTACAGTACATGGATAAACATGGAAGAGGGGGCTGCACATGCAATGGGAGTGAGCTGCAATACATGGATGCACATGGAAGAGGGGGCTGCACATGGAATGGGAGGGGGCTACAGTACATGGATGCACATGGAAGAGGGGGCTGCACATGCAATGGGAGTGAGCTACAGTACATGGATGCACATGGAAGAGGGGGCTGCACATGGAATGGGAGGGGGCTACAGTACATGGATACACATTGAAGAGGGGCTGCACATAGAATGAGAGGGGGCTACATTACATGGATACACATGGGAGAGGGGCTGCACATGGAATGGGAGGGGGCTACAGTACATGGGTGCACATGGAAGAGGGGGCTGCACATGGAATGGGAGGGGTCTACAGTACATGGATGCACATGGAAGAGGGGCTGCACATGGAATGGGAGGGGGCTACGGTACATGGATACACATGGAAGAGGGGGCTGCACATGGAATGGGAGGGGCTACAGTACAAGGATGCACATGGAAGAGGGGCTGCACATGGAATGGGAGGGGGCTACAGTACATGGATGCACATGGAAGAGGGGGTTGCACATAGAATGGGAGCGGGCTACAGTACATGGATGCACATGGAAGAGGGGGCTGCACATGGAATGGGAGGGGGCTACAGTACATGGATACACATGGAAGAGGGGGCTGCACATGGAATGGGAGGGGGCTACAGTACATGGATGCACATGGAAGAGGGGGCTGCACATGGAATGGGAGGGGGCTACAGTACAAGGATACACATGGAAGAGGAGCTGCACATGGAATGAGAGGGGGCTACAGTACATGGATACACATGGAAGAGGGGGCTGCACATGGAATGGGAGGGGGCTACAGTACATGGATGCACATGGAAGAGGGGGCTGCACATGCAATGGGAGTGAGCTACAGTACATGGATGCACATGGAAGAGGGGGCTGCACATGGAATGGGAGGGGGCTACAGTACATGGATGCACATGGAAGAGGGGGCTGCACATGGAATGGGAGGGGGCTACAGTACATGGATGCACATGGAAGAGGGGGCTGCACATGGAATGGGAGGGGGCTACAGTACATGGATACACATGGAAGAGGGGGCTGCACATGGAATGGGAGGGGGCTACAGTACATGGGTGCACATGGACGAGGGGGCTGCACATGGAATGGGAGGGGGCTACAGTACATGGATGCACATGGAAGAGGGGGCTGCACATGGAATGGGAGGGGCCTGCTGCACAACAAATTTCTAGACTTATATAGTATACATGGTAGCTATATGCAATCATTGAGTGTTTGGAGAAAATTATAATGAAGAAAGTAAAGGCTTTAATTTAGCAATTCTGTTCCATCGTATGACCGGAAACAAGACAGTCAGGTCATCCCTCGGAGATCAGAGGAGTCAGCCAGGAAAATATGACTCTAGTAATATGACTGGAAGGTGTTTCTCCATCTTGCAGAGCACATATGTAATCATAACAATGTGCTCCGTCCTCTGCATCCCATTTATGGCCAGCCAGACACTCCTTTGCTGCTCTGCGGTCTCTGTGGTCTGCAGACCCCACACTGGTAGCCTCCATGCAGCAGTCACTAAGTGCAAATGTGTCTCTGTGCATCATCCACGTCCAGATATTCCCGGGAAACCCCCCTGTGTCATCAGAAGCTAGGTGAGGTCATCTTCAGTCACTTTCTCCACTGCGGTGACTCAACCTGACGCTCTGTCCTCAATGACCCAAGAAGAGAAAGTTGCATGTTACTCATTCTATCCTGTGTAGTACATCACCTAAAACTCACTACAAAGCCTGGAGCAAGAGCTCAGTACCCCTTCTCTGTATGCTGAGCATAATCCCCAGTATCTCTTCTTATTCTGTATGTATAGTAATTGTGTAAAAACATATAATAATAGTATAGCATAACCAAGCCTGGATTTACATAACAGGAGCCTATACAGTGGCGTAGCTGAGGAGCTTGGGGCCCCAGTGCGAGTTTTGCATGGGGCCACAAGCACTTTACTGGTATATAGCCCCAAAACCTAACAATGACAGTTTCAGTGTCAGAGAGGTGTAATAAGATTAAGGAAACCGTTATTTAAGGATTATCACTATTCAATGCACATATAAAGGCGTTCATTACTAGCATAGCACCAATGAAAAGATAAGTTGATGGATGGAGGTGGGCCCATCTGGTCTAAGGGCCCCGATGTGGTCGCTACCTCTGCAACCCCTATTGCTACGCCACTGAGCCTATAGCCACCTACGCTCCGGCATCCCAGTCTTCCACCTTCACGAACCCACAAACCCCTGCCAAATTACACTGCAAGTGTAGTTTTGGCAGTCAGAGGTGCCTCCATTGTTAAGTACCCCCGTCCTTTCAGTATAGGTAGCAGATTAAGCGGCTCTAGACAGTCCTTCCCAGTATAGGTTTTAGATGTCTGTGCCTCGTGCTCCCTCCTTAAGCAGAGTTGCCAGCAGAGCAGAGTTGCTGGCGTGTTACATGATGAGAGACACCACTGTAGCCAAGGAGATAGGATGCTGGATGCACAGCTGAAGAGAGAACTTGCCAGTGGAATGCTAAGAACCACGTGAGTAACCTCTCATTTACGCTCAGTTTGTGACTCTGCATAGATAGGGAGGGAGAGGAAGGGGTGAGCTGCCTCTCCACCCTTAGGCACCTGTAGGCATGAGCCTACAGTGCCTTATGGAAAATCCAGCATAACCATATTAAACAACAATAAAGCATTTGTCAAAAGTTCTGTACAAAAACAATACCTTACAAAACATATTTAAATCAACATTTCATCAGTTTGCCGCTATAAAATAAATCAAAAAGAGAAATAAATAGTGCTGAGCCGAAATTTTGCAAATAAGTAATTTCACATTGTAATTTGCAAGCACAATGCAAAATTATAATTTGTAATTTTCAGCAAACTCCTAATTGATTTTGTCATTATTCTTAATGTTTCATCGTAATTTCATGTTAACTCGCAAATTTCGTATTTACTTGTTTCTGCATAATTTATTTCAATTACATGAAAATTAATCATAATCAATCATAATTATGCAAATATTTTTTATAATTACGCAAAATCATCTATCACGAAAAGTTACACAAAATATTGTAATTGCGGAAAATTATGTATACACTCGGAAAATTTCATATCATTTTTTTTCCTATTACTATTTTGCTATTACGATCATAATTATGAAAATTGCACAGAAGGTACAAAATTCTAAATTTACCATTTCTAGAAATGTGGTTAGCTGTCTCGCCTTGCAGCGCTGGGTCCCTGGTTCGAATCCTAGCCAGGGCACTATCTGCAAAGAGTTTGTATGTTCTCTCCGTGTCTGCGTGGGTTTCCTCCGGGCACTCCGGTTTCCTCCCACATCCCAAAAACATACGGATAAGTTAATTGGCTCCCCCTTAAAATTGGCCCTAGACTACAGTACTTACACTAAAAATAATATAGACATATGGCAATGGTAGGGATTAGGCAGTGAGCTCCTTTGAGGGACAGTTAGTGACAAGATATATATATATACACTGTACAGCGCTGCATAATATGTCGGCGCTATATAAATACTAAATAATAATAATAATGAAACTCAAGTACTTCTAGAAGCACAAAAATATGCATCCCTCATGTGTCCTTGTGAGAGGAACAGTAATGACATATTAGTAAAATGCAGTACATTATTCAGGATACCTACTGTTATGTTAAATATCCTGATTTCAGCATCACTTCCTATAGCTATATATTGCTGTATATTGGTATGTAGCCCCCTCTACTTCCACTAAGGCATAGCGTAGGCTGTTTATTATGTGAATTCTTACCAGGGGTGTTGGGGTCTAGCATGGCTTATTGGGGATGTTGGAGTCTAGCATGGATTATCGGGTGTGTTGGGGTCTAGCATGGTTTATTGGGGGTGTTGGGGTCTAGAATGGTTTATTGGGGGTGTTGGGGTCTAGAATGGTTTATTAGAGGTGTTAAAGTCTAGCATGGTTTATTGGGGGGGGGGGGGGGGTTGGGATCTAGCATGATTTATTGGGAGTGTTAGCAGTTTATTGGGGGTGTTGGGGTCTAGAATGGTTGATTAGAGGTGTTGGGGTCTAGTGTGGTTTATTGGGGGTGTTGGGGTCTCGCATGGTATAATGGAGGTGTTGAAGTCTAGCATGGTTTATTGGGATTAATGGAGTCTAGTATGGTTTATTGGGGGTGTTGGGGTCTAGAATGGTTGATTAGAGGTGTTGGGGTCTCGCATGGTATAATGGAGGTGTTGAAGTCTAGCATGGTTTATTGGGATTAATGGAGTCTAGCATGGTTTATTGGGGGTGTTGGGGTCTAGAATGGTTGATTGGAGGTGTTGGGTGTCTAGCATGGTTTATTGGGGTTAATGGAGTCTAGCATGGTATATTGGGGGTGTTGAAGTCTAGCATTGTTTATTGGGGGGTGTTGGAGTCTAGCATGGTATATTGGTGGTGTTGAAGTCTAGCATAGTTTATTGGGGTTGATGGAGTCTACCATGGTTTATTGGGGGTGTTGTGGTATAGCATGGTTTATTGGGGTGTTGGGGTCTAGCATGGTTTATTGGGGGTGTTGCGGTCTAGAATGGTTGATTGGGGGTGTTGGGGTCTAGCATTGTTTATTGGGGGTGTTGGGGTCTAGCACGGTTCATTGGGGGTGCTAGGGTGTAGAATTATTTATTGAGGGTGTTGAAGTCTAGCATGGTTTATTGGTGGTGATGGTGTCTAGCATGGTTTATTGGGGGTTTTGTGATATAGCATGGTTTATTGGGGTTGTTGTGGTATAACATGGTTTATTGAGGGTACTGGGATCCAGCACAGTTTATTAAGGGTGTTGGGGTCTAGAATGGTTGATTAGGGGTGTTGGGGGTCTAGCATGATTTATTAGGGCTTTTGGGGGTCTATCATGGTTTACTGAGGTTGTTGGGGTCTAGCATGGTTTATCAAGAGTGTTGGAGTAGCATGGTTTATGTGGGATATTGGGGTATTATCAATCAGTGGTGTTGGGGCATGCTATGTTTGTGGAGCATAGGGCATTTGTGGGGGGTGACAGGCTAGCAAAGGATGCCTTGCCTTGTTGGGGAAGTATTCCAGGCAAGCAAATCACAGGATTCAACTGGCCTGGCCTGGAAAGGGTGACGTCTGGTGTTTTGACTGGTCACATTTGTCAACTTCCCACCTGCCATACATTCCTGAATCTGCAGCAACAGCACAAGGAGAGTTTCCACTAGCAGACAGTCTTGTAATCCCAGTAGAGTCCCTATCATGTGCAGACACACAGGTGACACAGTGACATTATTCTCTGCTGCCCGTAACGTGTGTAAAAATACTCCATCTGCAGTGTGTCCTGGTGAGAGAGCTATCCACTAACACAGCAAAAGGGTCATTCAGACTATAAGCAAGGACAAAGTATGCCACATACAGACAACATAATTACATTACCCAAATCAACCACTTATTATAAAATGGAAAAACTTTCAGGTGATTCCTCATTCTGTCTTTTTCCTGCACTGGTTAGCTGGCCCCAGTGGGTGCTGCAGAGTATGTCCTCTCCTCAAAGCCCACCAACAGTATGTTTCCTGCACATATTCTCAGGTGGGTTAATTAGTGTCTCCTTGGATTTCAACAAAACATGCAATGTTGGTGGGTTTTGAGCAAAACACTGGTGCAGATGATGATGATGTTCTGTAGGGTGTTCCATGCACTCTGGGTGGGAGGTATAAGTGATGATGTTCTGTAGCGTGCTCCGTGCACTCTGGGTGGGAGGTGTAGATGATGTTGATCTGTAGAGGGTCCTGTGTACTCTGGGTAGGAGGTGCTGATGATGGTAATGCTCTGAAGGGTGTTCCAAGCACTCTGGGTGGGAGGTATAAGTGATGATGTTCTGTAGAGTGCTCCGTACACTATGGGTGGGAGGTGTAGATGATTATGATGTTCTGTAGAGTGCTCCGTGCACTCTGGGTGGGATGTGTAGATGATGCTGATCTGTAGAGTGTTCTGTGTACTCTGGGTAGGAGGTGCTGATGATGGTAATGCTCTGAAGGGTGTTCCAAGCACTCTGGGTGGGAGGTATAATTGGTGATGTTCTGTAGAGTTCTCTGTACACTATGGGTGGAAGATGTAGATGATTATGATGTTCTGTACGGTGTTCCATGCACTCTGGGTGGGATGTGTAGATGATGCTGATCTGTAGAGTGTTCTGTGTACTCTGGGTAGGAGGTGCTGATGATGGTAATCCTCTGTAGGTTGTTCCATGCACTCTGGGTGGAAGGTGTAGATGATGATGATATCCTGTAGGGTGTCCCGTGCACTCCAAGTAGGTGATGATGATGTTCTGTAGAGTGTTCTGAGCACTCTGGGGGGGAGGTGTAGATGATGATGATGTTCTGTTGGGTATTCCGTGCACTGGGGGGAAGAGGAGGGTGGTAACTGATGATGTTCTGTAGGGTGTTCTGCTGGATAGGAGAATCAGATGATGATGATGTTCTCTGTGCACTCTGGGTGGGAGGTGCAGGGGATGACTGTGTTCTGTGGGGTGTTCTGTGCACTCCAGTATGGCTGCACCAGGTGATGGCAATTTTGTATTAGATATTCCAGGCATTGTGGGTGGAAGGTGAAGAATTGCAATAATAGTGCAGATGGGGAAAGGAGGTGGGGGGAGGGGGTTACACAATAAAACCTCATTAACAGGACTGTAACTAGAGGGGAGCAGCCCCTGCGATCACAAGGGGCACCAGAGAGGTGGAAACCCCAACTATTAACCTTCCCCCTTTCTCCGATACCGGGGACTTTACTTCAGATCAAGTGTTTCTGTGCCTATACCTGTTAAGTGTGTGAAGATATTGATGGCCACACTTGTAAGATGGCGCCCTAAGGCCATGAAGGGCACCAAGGGGAGGCAAGGAAAGGGGTGTGAACAATGGGGGGGGGGGCATCAAAGTTTCGCTGGGGGGACCCCATGAATTGTAGATACTAGTGATGAGCACAAATTTTGCATAATTGTAGTTTTGCATTGTAATTCGCCATTGCGATGCAAAATCGTAATGCGAAAATTACGATTAATGGGAAAATCCTGATTCATTTAGTTTATAAACATAATCAGAAACTGTAATTTGGCATATTTTTTGCATAATTTCGTGCCGAATTTAGCGGTTGATGGAGATGACTCGAACCTCTGATTTTCGGTTCGCGAACCTCGAACGTGAACTTCCGCAAAAGTTCGGTTCGCACGAACTTTCGCAAACCGCAATAGACTTCAATGGGGATGCGAACTTTGAAAACTAGAAACATTTATGCTGGCCACAAAAGTGATGGAAAAGATGTTTCAAGGGGTCTAACACCTGGAGGGAGCCATGGCGGAGTGGAATACACGGCAAAAGTCCCGGGGAAAAATCTGGATTTGGCGCAAAGCAGCAAGAGCAGAAATCACATTGAATGCTAAATTGAAGGCCTAAAATGCTTTAAAACATCTTGCATGTGTGTACATCAATCAGGGAGTGTAATTGGAGTACTGCTTCACACTGACACACCAAACTCACTGTGTAACGCACCGCACTGGAGTGGTGCGCACTATGGCGAGAGTGCAGGCCATGGCGGTTTTCAAGCCCATATGGTTGCCGGGCTGAGGTAGCTCAATGACAGAACAACAGTGACTGTCCAGCTGATTGAATTTGGTCTGTCCACAATGAAGCAATGACCTTATTATCTTGGGTGTGCCCCTCCCCCCCCCCCCCCCCCCCCCACGAGACACTCATATAGCCGGCCTAGCAGCGGCCTTAAAAATTCAGGAATCCGCCTGGAGTCATGTTGATGGTGGCGGAGAAGGCAGTTAAGCGGCCTGCAGGCAGAGATGCTGTGTGGGGACTGACTTAATCTTGGGGAAGGCAATCACATGGCATGCAGGCAGAGATGCTGTGTGTGGGAACTGACTTAGTCTTCGGGCAGGCCTGACCGTGCTTTGCAGACCACGTGGTCAGATGGACCCTTGACCCAACGCTGTGTGCCAGAGATGTCACCACTTGCCTTTCAACATCACGGTACAGCTTAGGTATTGCCTTTTTTGAGAAATAATTGTAGCCTGGTATCTTCCACTACGGTGTGTGGCTTTGCTTTTGTGTGCTGCTTCTCCTCAGGTGGTCATCCCATTGCAGTTTGTGCTTTGTAATCATGTGCCTTCATAAGGTAGTTGTCCCTACACGGGTCTTGGTCTTTCCACGGCTCAATTTTCGGTGGCAGAGAGTACAGATGGCATTGCTCTCATCTGAGGCACACAAAAAAAATGTCCACACCGCTGAGCCCTATGATGATGGCACTTTGGTGATGGCTGCCGACGGAGTGTTAAGTGGGGTGCCAGAATCAGAGCAGGAGGAGGAAGATATGTCACGCTTCCAAGCAGAAGCTGAGGAAGATGAGGTGCTTTGTGTTAAATAGTCAACTACGTCCTGACAATATTGGGGGTTGATGGCACGTGCCTTCTTCTGAACACTGTACTTTTACGACAACGCAACCTCGAACAGACCTGCCAGGTGGCCTGCCTCTGGCTCTGCCTCTTGTTTTGTCCATATTGGGGGGGATGAAGTGAAAGGTATGCACTGACTTGACTAATACAATGTACGGTTACACAGGTGCAGTGAACAGGTTGCAGTGACTGCTGGTACAACAATGTGCGGTTAAACAGGTGCAGTGAACAGGTTGCAGTGACTGCTGGTACAACAATGTGCGGTTACACAGGTGCAGTGAACAGGTTGCAGTGACTGCTGGTACAACAATGTGCGGTTACACAGGTGCAGTTAACAAGTATGCACGGACTGGTATATAAAACAACGTGTGGTCACACAGGTGCAGTGAACAGGTATGCAGTGATTGGTACTACAAATGTGCATCTGTCACACACACACACACACACACACACACACACACACACACACACACACACACGTACCCTGAACAGGTGCAGTGACACTGCGTGTGGTCACGTAGGTAGGTAGGTAGGTGCAATGAACAACAACAGGTGGGTATGCAGTTATTGTCATTACAAATGTGCAGCTGCCTGTCACACACACAGGTAGTCACTGAATGTGCTGGGCCTGGCAGTGGCACAGTAGGAATTACCAAGGCTGTATATGCAACACAAGGGTCTGTGGGACACACACACACAAAAAGGGCTGTTGAGGATGAAGAGTGCTTTTTAGCAATAAGATTAGCAAGAAGGAGCAACCTAACAAGCCTAACACAAGAGCCTAACTAAGCTTTCCCTGTCAGCAGCAAGGTTCTCTCCCTTCTATAATTACTGCAGCCACACGAGTGAGTGATTTGGCTGACGCTGCCTGCATTTTATAAGGAAGGGGGACTCCAGGAGGGAGTGTAGCCTGATTGGCAACCCTGTGCCTGCTGATTGTGATGTAGAGGGTCAAAGTTGACCCTAATGATGTAATATAGGGGACGGGTCGAACCGCAATCTCGAACGTGAACAACCGAAGTTTGCGCGAATAAGTTTGCATGTGAACCGTTCAGGCCATCTCTAGCGGTTCATAGCAAAGCTCCTCCCACACGTGTCATTGTCACCAAATTGTTACATATGTTAAAGGAGGCCGCAATAGCAGCATAGGGGGCGATATTGTGGCTGGGAACGCGAAGAATCACTCGCGTTCCCATGCCTGTCGGGTCCTGACGGCGAAACCGGAAGTGGTCGCCGGCGGGGACGGGAGGATCAGAGAGACGTGGCGTGGGCACCGTTCAGCTGCAGGGGGCTGAGGGAAGCCCCAGGTGAGTAAAACTCATTTTTTTATGACTTAAGGTTCACTTTAAGGAGAAGTGCAGGAACAAGTCAAAAAAAGAATTATTCAAAAGGATCTTGTCATTTTTGAGAAAAACTATTTTAAAAACACAAAGGAAAAATGGTTTTTAAACTCACAAAAATCACAATTTAAAACACTAGCATGTATGGGGGGTTTGCTATTAACTGCGGCACAACATTACGCAAAAAAACATGCAAAATTGTGAATGAATTACACAAAATCAATTGAATGTACAAATTGTAATTACGTATAGCCATAATTGCGAACATTAACTTGAAATTTCACATAATCCTAATTAGCAGATTACTATCATATGCCACTGGCCTTATTCTTCATACAGGGACAGTAATGGCCTGAATGTACATAGCCCGACTATTGCTATTAAGTCTTCTTCTCTTTCCAGTGTAATGAAGCTCATTTGGGAGGGCTGGCTCTCTTTCTGGTTGGAATGACCCGGGGCGAATTGGTGCCTTGAATTTTGGTGTGAATTATCTTTATTTCTCTCTATTCCATCCGGTTATGTTGATTATCAGATTCCTAAAAATGTGCACCTGGCCTAGACGCTCTATATCTACCCGAACTAAGAACGTCTGACCCCGACCTAACAGTTGGTGGTGCGGATATGAGGAAGAAGCTTCGTTCTGAATATCATTAACAATGGAAATGAAAAAAAGAGGCTTGTAGAGAGGAGATTAACTCCTCGTGACTTTTTATTTGAAGCGTTTCACATGAAAAAAAGTTACGGGGTCAATCAATGTATAACCACAAATGTTCAGCTGATGTTCACAATCACGGTTTCACTAATGCCGAGATGAAACCTCACTTCCAGGAAGCATGAAACCGGCATCATGATAAAGGCCTCTCACTGAGCAGAGTTCAGTCTTATGCTGGTAGCTAGTGAGATTGGTCAAGTCCAGGAAACTTCAGCCGCTCAGAGCCAGATTTCTGGAAAGGCCACAAACACCCGGGCCTTGGGTGGCTGTAGCCCAAGGGGGTCACCTGAACATGAAAGTTGCTACATATGAATGGGAGGATGAAAATGGGAAGCAACACATGAAAAAGGGAAACTAATGCACAAGGGAGGTGTTTGTGAAAGAGAGGTACAGTACATGAATCATACACTTGTAAGAGGGGGCTGCACATGGAATGGGAAGGGCGCTGCTGCACAAGAAAGGGGAGCCCCAACATACTTGGCCATACTTAAGTATGCAAAATCGACGGCTGTATCCATCGAAATCCGATTGAACATGTCGGAAATAATCGATTGACCAGGATCGATCCCGCGGATCGAGCAGGAAATCACAACGTGTATACCCAGCATAAGGTTAGCCATTGGTAGTGGGAGAGTTCAGTGGGAGAATAGGCATAGCTGTAGTAAAATATCAGTATTTAATACCAATATTTTACTATTGTTTCTTCTACTTTAACAGTAGAATATTGGTAAATGTATCGATATTGAACTATCGGTTTATCTGGGCGATCTTTCTTTGATGTATGCCTCTCCCTCACTTCAGCCCTTCCAGCAGGCAGCAGATGAACTTCATCCATGTCCACTGTTACAACTTATTACACCTGCTAGGACCTGATTGAGACAACAGCCCAGCCAGTGCGTAGTGTTTCCACCCTGTGCCCCATATCCAGGGATAAGTGTATTCCAGCTGTACCAAATTTTCATAGCAGCAGCAATTACCAGCACCCAGGCTCCAGTGTCTATAGTGCAAGTTCACCAAACAACCAGCAGGACAGCAATCCAGCAAGGGGGGAAAAGCATAGTGAAGAGTGAGGTATAGAGAACAGTACAGGTAGAGCAGTAGAGAAGACAGTGAAACAATGAGAGAGGACAGCAAGAAAGGACAGTGAGTGGGGTGGTGGAGAAGCAGTTATTGGTGAAGAGGAAAGTGGGTGGACGGTGGTAAAGAGGACAGCGGGGAGAGAGTGGAGGGAGGTCAATAAGAGGAAAATGGTGGAGAGGATAATGTAGGAAGGTAGGTGTGGGACTCGGAGGGACAGTGAGGGGAGACTAGTGAAGAAGACACGATAGGTAGGTGGGGGAGGGACAGTGAATGGAGACTAGTGTGGTGGACAAGGTAGGAAGGTAGACAGGGGAGGGACAATGAAGCAATGGTAGTGCAGGACACAAGTGACTCAGAAGGACTTTATTGAAAAGAACCATGGTCTGGCCAGTTGCCTACACTTTCTTGAAACGTAGGGCATTGTAGTCCCACTATCGAGAGACAAGAGGAGACTTTTATACCCATGAAGAGGTTGGAACGCCAACAGTAAATTCAGTAAACTACTCATATTGTCCATTTACCTGAGTTTACATGGAGGAAGTATTTAGGAATAAGGACTTGGGATACTGATGGGAAGGAGGAAGTGTCATCTTGTAGGACTAGGCCTCTGGAACAATTGTCGTGGGACTGTGGTGCCAGAGACAATTGCTCTGCTGTGGATTGGGGGGGTCTCCCTGCCACAGACTGTCACCATCACAGAGTGTTGTACCGCCTCAGCCATCTCTCCACAAGGAACATGTAGAATTTACTGCTGATCCCATTTATTTGATAACTGAATAGAGGACACAGCCAGTGCTTTTTTCAAGCAGAATCTCCTCTATCTTCGCATTTAGAAGACGTTTCATCCCGTGAGTGTCCGCAGCGCAGGTGTCTGCGCGGACGTGCTGCCATCTTCCAGGATTATCAGGGACTTGTATGAAAAGAATCTTTGTCTATTCTGCTGGCTGAATCCATAAACGAAAGCAGATGTGCGGCCGCGGCGTGCGAGCGCACTGGGGAAGTCGCTGACAGCTCGTGTGAGGGTGATAGATCATTAAGAGGAAATTATTCCGCACTGTGTGCAGCTAGCTGGACTTTCTGAAGACTCTGGAAATGGAAATAAAGCTAAAGTGCTCTCCGGCTGAGGCGTAGTGCACAATATTTACGAGGGCGCCTTAGCAGCATCATCTGCAAAGTGAGGCATCTGGCAGCGCATCCGGCAAGGGGCCACACAGCAGCACACACGGGGTCTCGGATTAGGAAGGTGTGACGTGTTTAGCTGAGGCCATGTGACTTGGGGTGCAGTATATATATATGGAGGGAATCTGCTTACAGCTGGGATGTATGGAGAGTTCTGAGGATGTGAACAACGTGAATTGTGTGCAGGACGAGGTGAAGGGAGGGAGGTGGGGGGAGAAGTCACATATATGGACACCAGCACTGCAGGAATAGGGAGTGCAGAGTGTGTAATAGCATTGTTGAGCATGACTTTCACATAATTGTAATTTTGCACCAAAATTCACTATTATGATGCAAATTCAAAACGCAAAATTTTGTCCAAATTCATAATTAATTTTGGGCTTAACTGTAATTAAAGTGAACCTGAACCAAGTAAAATCATTCAAAATAAACACATGATGTAGCTGCAAATGAATATTACATACGTATCTCGCCGTCAATTCCTCTCAGAAGCTCACCATTTTTTTCTTACAACAATCCCTTCCAGTTCTGACAAGATTTTGTCAGAACTGAAATACAGTACATCAGTTACTGTCAGTTATATATCAGTTGCTGTCAATTATAACTGAAAGGACAACTGATGAGCAAGGTAATATTCATGTTTCCCTATGGCTCACGTGGGTGATACTACAGTTTAACAGTGTACTGACCAGGAAACTGTTATGAGGTAATGGCCATTTTGAAAATAGAGGATTGAGAATTCCATCAATCGCAGTGGACAAACAGGACGCAGAGTAGAAAAAGTAGCCACTCACCGATGCTCTGGTCCCTGCCGCCGGTTGACTTCCGGAATTTCCGACTTTAAATTTAGAAAACCACTGCGCCTGCACGGCCGCGTCCTCACTCTCGCTGACGTCACTGGGAGTGTACTGCGCAGTCGCAGACCATACTGGGCGCAGGAGCAGTGGTTTTCTGAATTTAAAGTCGGAAATTCCGGAAGTGAACTGGCGGCAGGGTCCAGAGCACCGTGAGTGGCTGTGCGGGCACAGAACGTCTGCAGGAAACCGTTAGAAACACCAGGTCAGTTCAACTCTTTTTCCCCCTACCCCCCTACAGTACTCCGCACCCAATAATTAATAAACTCAAGTATATATACTTATGTGTGCGCTCGTGTGCGTGCCTCTGGTGTTAGTGGCCAGCACTGCATTTTGGCCATAATCAGAGATTATTCATAAAAAAATACTATACATAAACAAAATAAGCGTTTGCCTGTAATGACATGTAGCATGATGTATAACATCACTCCTACTATGATACAGACTGTGTTCCTTTTTTATGTTAAGTTTAAAATAATAACCCAGGTCTAGAAATCACAGTTTCACTGCAGCACTTATCTCTCGGGTAACTAATCAGAGGTCATAAATCATGTTTGTGGCTGTGACAAACACTCCTGATAGCATAGAATCAATATTTCATCATTACTCTGTATGGGTGCTGAATGAACATACAGAACAGCAGCCGAGTTCAGAACGTTGGTTAAATCTTCACCCCTAAATACGTGATGGGTGGTGGGGAGGGGACTGATGGCCGTACAGCTGTAAACGGCTGGGGGAGGGGTTGCAGAATACAAACCGTCTGTACAGATCCATATGCTGAACACACAACCAGGCAGGATGCAAATTTCCAACATTGGTTTGGAGTATTTACGAAAATGTAACCCAAAATCAGCGACTCACCATCTCCAATATATAAATATCCCTCAGACACTTTCCACTACGCCTCACACAGGTGGGGAAATAATTGGGATTTCAGCATATGAGGCAGTGAGTGCGGTAACTGGAGATTTATGGGTATTTGTCAGACAGATTGAGTCAGAGGCTCAGAGGGTCCTGTGCTGGAAATGACGCCACATTGCTGAACATTCTCTGACTTATGGCGGGTCCAAGGAAAATATTGGGCTCACTCTATTCACAAAACTTCTCATACATGACTTATCACCTAATTGATAAAACTAACCTTTTAGTATATTTACAAGCAAACGAATTACTCAAAGTAAGTTGTTACTGATTAACTTCATTTGAATATTACATTTCTTACCTTAATTATATTATATTTTTGCTTTTTGGGAGCTTAAAAAAAGTAACATAAATAAGGTGAAAGCAGAGGACAAGGGGTGAAAAGGCTTTGTGTATCATACCCATTGTGTAGAAAATACTATGTAAGTATGGTGTGGTCTATAGTATATGGTATAAAGTAATGTGGATACTCATCTCTGCTTACTGTATAGAACATTTACGGGCATTCATGCAAAGCAGATTCTAGGCTACCCAGCTCCCAGGTGAGGGTACCAGGGTGTAAGGCTACCCGGCTCCCAGGCAAGGGTACCAGGGTGTAAGGCTACCCAGCTCCCAGGCAAGAGTACCAGGGTGTAAGGCTACCCAGCTCCCAGGCGAGGGTACCAGGGTGTAAGGCTACCCAGCTACCAGGCGAGGGTACCAGGGTGTAAGGCTACCCAGCTCCCAGGCAAGGGTACCAGGGTGTAAGGCAACCCAGCTCCCAGGCGAGGGTACCAGGGTGTAAGGCTACCCAGCTCCCAGGCAAGAGTACCAGGGTGTAAGGCTACCCAGCTCCCAGGCGAGGGTACCAGGGTGTAAGGCTACCCAGCTACCAGGCTAGGGTACCAGGGTGTAAGGCTACCCAGCTCCCAGGCGAGGGTACCAGGGTGTAAGGCTACCCAGCTCCCAGGCAAAGGTACCAGGGTGTAAGGCTACCCAGCTCCCAGGCGAGGGTACCAGGGTGTAAGGCTACCCAGCTACCAGGCAAGGGTACCAGGGTGTAAGGCTACCCAGCTCCCAGGCGAGGGTGCCAGGGTGTAAGGCAACCCAGCTCCCAGGCAAGGGTACCAGGGTGTAAGGCAACCCAGCTCCCAGGCAAGGGTACCAGGGCGTAAGGCTACCCAGCTACCAGGCGAGGGTACCAGGGTGTAAGGCTACCTAGCTCCCAGGCAAGGGTACCAGGGTGTAAGGCTACCCAGCTCCCAGGCGAGGGTACCAGGGTGTAAGGCTACCCAGCTCCCAGGCGAGGGTACCAGGGTGTAAGGCTACCCAGCTGCCAGGCGAGGGTACCAGGGTGTAAGGCTACCCAGCTCCCAGGCGAGGGTACCAGGGTGTAAGGGCTTGTTCACATCTAGGGCGTTTTCGGCATTTTTTCAAGCGCAGGCGATTTTCAAAATCGCCCTAAAAGCGCTTGTGCAATGATTCCCTATGAGAGAATTCACATCTGAGCGGTTTGACTTTGATGAACAGAGGCGCAAGCAGAATAAAAACAATAATTAAAAGTTTTAAAATATGCTGGGGAGGCAGTGGTGGACTTATCTCCGAAAGCAGACTAGACTACTTGTCTGACATAAATAAACAGACAGAGGGGCTATATGTGCTACCTGAGAGCTACTGTTTTGTCCCCTGTTTTATTGCCTGATGAAGCGGGCTTGGTCCTGCGAAACGCGTTGTATCTATTGGGGTACTAATAAAGTGTTTATTTATGTCAGACAAGTAGTCTAGTCTGTTTTCGGAGGTAAGTCCACCACTGCCTCCCCAGCATATTTTAAAACTTGTAATTATTGTTTTTATTCTGCTGGCGCCTCTGTTCATCAAAGTCATTATAGTGTCCACCCTTGGTGGAAGGGGGACCCACCCCTACCTTTCTTCTATCTACGGAGAGCGACTTCTTATCCCTAATGCTGGGTACACACGATGAGATTTCCCGTTCGATTTGCGGATCGATT
This sequence comes from Hyperolius riggenbachi, assembly GCF_040937935.1. Classification (NCBI taxonomy): domain Eukaryota; kingdom Metazoa; phylum Chordata; class Amphibia; order Anura; family Hyperoliidae; genus Hyperolius; species Hyperolius riggenbachi. The sequence goes on from NC_090649.1 coordinate 443,510,814, forward strand.
CGATTAAATCAAACATGTTCGATTGGATTTCGATCGTTTTTTCCGTCGATTTTGCATACCTATCATGAAAAAAACGATCGAAATCCAATCGAACATGTTTGATTTAATCGAATTGATCCGCAAATCGAACGGGAAATCTCATCGTGTGTACCCAGCATGAGTGTGGACAGGTCTAATCTCCTCACCTGCATTCACAGTGGTTGCCTCAGCGGTAACCCTTGTTTGTGAGTATAACCTTCTCACATTACATTATTCACTATTGTCCTGAGCATACTACACCATATTGGGCTCTCGGTGTCTTTTTCTTACCTGAGCGGTTTGTTTCCCATCCGCTCAGCAAAGCGCTGACTGTACCATTTTTGAGGTGATTTTGCCTCAATGGAAGGTATAGGAAAACCGCAAATGCTCACAAAATCACTTTGTGCAGCGATTGCGTTCGCATTTTTAAGAATAAATACATTGTATTTATTCTTTTCCGGGTCAAAGAGTTCACTTCCTGACTGACGTCAGGAAGTGACAAAACGTAATCGCTCTGCAAAAGCGATTACAAAATCGCTTTGCACAAAATCGTAGCGCGCAGTGGAGCGTTGAGAGGGGAGAAAAACGCTCAAACAATCGAAAATCGCTGCCATCAGCGATTTCGATTTTAGATGTGAAGAAAGCCTTAAAGTCTCTCCAACACCAGAGTCCGGGAGTCAGAGCCGGGGCAATTTTTGGGTACCTGGAGTCAGTCGGAGGCAGATGATTTTTGTACCAATTTCCACAGCCCTGGTAAGTATTAGACTAAAGGTGGACTGAAGATCCAATTTCTAGCGAAAAACCGTTCGAGCGATCAGATAATTCTGATCAGAAGTGAAATATTGCAATACATTGTTCACTACACCATCAACGAACCAATCTTTGCTTCCTATCTATCACAACCAACAAGAAAATCCAAAGTTTGCTTAGGCAAAATTTTGCGCTAGCAATTAGACCGTTAGTGGCCACCTTAAGCAGTCAGAGATGAGGAGTTGGAGCAATTTTGGGTACCTGGAGTTGGAGTTGGTGGTTTTATAAACTGAGGAGTCAGATGATTTTTGTCCCAACTCCACAACCCTGGTAAGTATAATGGTGCCCATACAAGGTACAATTTTCTTTTCCGATTAGATAATTTTGTTCGATTACTTCGTTAGATCGAATATAAAGATTTTTCCAACATGCCCTTTTGAATTTTTAATGAAAAAAACGTGATATTCGTTCGTTTTTCTTGAACGAAAAGAAAGATTACTTTTGGCTTTCATTCGATTCGATCGTTTTGGTCTAATAAACGGGAAAATCAAACTTTTTTATTATAACGTGTATGGGCACCATTAGACTTATGGTGGCCACTAATGATCCAATCTTTTTTGTCCAATTTTACCAAATCTATGTAGTAGAAGGGTAAACTGAGTGTGAATGTATTGAATGGATACTTTAGGCAGTCCTTTATATTACATAGAAATGGTAAGATTGGATGAAAAAGATTGAATCATTAGTGGTCACCATAAGGAGTCCCTGGAGTCGGACTACTGTGCAGACGCAGAACGCTTTCAGCGGCGGGAGCGCAACGGGGAATGCGCGTGGCTGCACTCCACCTGCTCTGATTGGCTGACTTACCGGGCCACCCAAAAGAGGATTCAGGCAGCCAGTGGAGACGGCAAGGGAGCCCGCTGAGTCAGAAGGGGGCTGAAGGAAGCCCCAGGTAAGTATATTTTTTTTCCCTTGATCTCAGGTACCCTTTAAAGGACAACTGAAGAAAGGAAGGAATATGGAGGCTGCCATATTTATTTCCTTTTAAGCAATACCAGTTGCCTGGCAAGCATACTGATCTTTTTGGCTTTAGCAGTGTCTGACTAATGCCTGAAACAAGCATACAGCTAATCCTGTCAGATCTGACAATGATATCAGAATCACCTGATCTGCTGCATGCTTGTTTAGGGTCTATTACTAAAAGTATTGAAGGAAGAGGATCAGCAGGGCTGCCAGGCAACTAGTATTGCTTAAAAGGAAATAAATATGGCAGCCTCCATATTCCTTTCTCTCCAGTTGGCCTTTGAAGAGAGTCTAAAGCCTTAAAGTAGCAGTAGGGTATTGTACCGTGTTAGCCATCAGTAAAAGCATGAAGTTTTAAATCAGGATGATACCATTTATTGGCTAACTACAAATGAATAAGAATAAACAAGCTTTCGGCCTTGCAGCCTTCGTCAGGTTTACATCCTGTTAGTTTGCAAGCTGGTGGTACAGACAGCTTATATACATGCAACATCAAAAGGGAAAACAGATATTTTTTTCAAGCATAAATACGTCATTAAGATGCCTTAATTCAAACAGACCATCTAAATGGGGTAAGATAAGGATCCTTGTTTACTGCATTGCTCACAGACCTGGTATTAGGATTGACCCAGAGGTATCGTAAATTCTTAGTTCACAAGTTCAGCTAGAGTGGCTGAGACAGTTTAAATATCATCAATCTCATACCAATATAGAAAGTTGTTGTCCTTATTCAAACCCTTCTCCACAGCTTTGAACCAATTTATAAATTTTGTTTCTGCTATTAATAGGTCATTTGACGTTTTGAAGCCGCCCTTCAGGGCAGTGACACGAAGGGATCGTCCATGCTGTGTCCGTTGGACCGAAAGTGTGTAGCAACTGGGAGTCCAGATTTGGTATCATTAATAGTGTGCCTGTGTCCATTCATACGTTTGCGCAGAGTTTGTCCAGTTTCTCCCACGTACATAACATTGGGGCATTTCGCACACATGATCAGATATACCAGGTTGGTGGACCCACAGGAAAATTTACCTTGTACTCTGTACTCCTGTTGTGAACCTGGTATCGTTACCCTGTCAGTGGAGTAAATGTGTCTGCAGGTCCCACATATTTTTTGTCGGCAGGGTGATGTTCGGTTTTGTTGAGGCCTATTCAAAGAGCTCCTGACAGTCATCTGTTTTAGATTGTGTGGTTGCCGATATGACACACAGAGATTAACTTTCTAGACACCACCATATACATCAGGGGTAACCACATACAAACCTCTGTGTATCGCAAACCTACAGACCGTCCCACATTATTATTATTTAGTATTTATATAGCGCCGACATATTACGCAGCGCTGTACAATATATATATATATATATATATATATATATATATATCTTTTCACTAACTGTCCCTCAAAGGAGCTCACAATCTAATCCCTACCATTGCCATATGTCTATATTATGTAATGTAAGTACTGTAGTCTAGGGCCAATTTTTTAGGGGGAGCCAATTAACTTATCTGTATGTTTTTGGAATGTGGGAGGAAACCGGAGTGCCCGGAGGAAACCCACGCAGACACGGAGAGAACATACAAACTCTTTGCAGATAGTGCCCTGGCTGGGATTCAAACCTGGGACCCAGCGCTGCAAGGCGAGAGAGCTAACCACTACGCCACCGTGCTGCCCAAGATACATACCTAAGATATGACAGTTTTCATCCCAAGCACATTAAGAACTCTATAATTTACAGCCAAGCTATAAGGTACAACCGGATTTGTTCTGACAGGATGGACAGAGACAAGCACCTGGATCACCTTAAGAACACTTTCATTAAACAAGGGTACAGTCCTCCCATGGCTGAGGCCCAAATCAGAAAAGCCAGCAACATCCCCAGGACTGAACTCCTGAAATATAAGCAAAACATAAGCAAAACCAGAAAGAGGAACGTGTCCCTTTGGTTGTCACCTACAACCCACACCTGGAAATCTTAAGGAGGATTGCTAAGGAACTTCATCCCATTTTACACAAGGATCACAGACTGAGAACGATATTCCCTAAACCTCCACTCTTGTCATATCGGCAACCACACAATCTAAAACAGATGATTGTCAGGAGCTCTTTGAATAGGCCTCAACAAAACGGAACATCACCCTGCCGACAAAAAATATGTGGGACCTGCAGACACATTTACTCCACTGACAGGGTAACGATACCAGGTTCACAACAGGAGTACAGAGTACAAGGTAAATTTTCCTGTGAGTCCACCAACCTGGTATATCTGATCATGTGTGCTAAATGCCCCAATGTTATGTACGTGGGAGAAACTGGACAAACTCTGCGCAAACGTATGAATGGACACAGGCACACTATTAATGATACCAAATCTGGACTCCCAGTTGCTACACACTTTCGGTCCAACGGACACAGCATGGACGATCCCTTCGTGTCACTGCCCTGAAGGGCGGCTTCAAAACGTCAAATGACCTATTAATAGCAGAAACAAAATTTATAAATTGGTTCAAAGCTGTGGAGAAGGGTTTGAATAAGGACAACAACTTTCTATATTGGTATAAGATTGATGATATTTAAACTGTCTCAGCCACTCTAGCTGAACTTGTGAACTAAGAATTTACGATACCTCTGGGTCGATCCTAATACCAGGTCTGTGAGCAATGGAGTAAACAAGGATCCTTATCTTACCCCATTTAGATGGTCTGTTTGAATTAAGGCATCTTAATGACATATTTATGCTTGAAAAAAATATCTGTTTTCCCTTTTGATGTTGCATGTATATAAGCTGTCTGTACCACCAGCTTGCAAACTAACAGGATGTAAACCTGACGAAGGCTGCAAGGCCGAAAGCTTGTTTATTCTTATTCATTTGTAGTTAGCCAATAAATGGTATCATCCTGATTTAAAACTTCTTGCTAAAGCCTTAAAAAAATACCTCTATTTACTAGGCAGTCCTGTCCAGCAACAAGGCCATAGCTGAAACGCTGCCTCCCCGCGCCAGAACGATCATTTAATACCCCCAAAATCGCGGGGCAAAATTCCACGACTTTCCAGGTCACGGATTTTGCTGCCTGGGAGAGGCAGAGCTTTGTGCTGTAGCTCTGCCTCCAGTCGTGTCAATCTCCGCGGATCTCCGCCTCTCCCCGCCCCTCTCAGTGAAAGAAGACTGAGAGGGGCGGGAAGAGGCGGAGATCCACGGAGATTGACGCGACAGAGGGAGAGTCACTGCACAAAGCTCTGCCTCGACCCGGAAGGAGCCCCGAATTTTGCCCCGGGAATGTTGGGGGTATTAATTGATCGTTCTGCCCAGGTAATGCGGCGTTCCCTTATTGCTGAACAGGACTGCCTAGTAAAAAGAGGTATTTTTTTAGGCTCCAGACTCTCCTTAAGCTCCACAGAGTTCTCTGCCATGAGGTGCCAGTGACCAGTATGAGAGTGTGAGAGCGAAAGCACCAAATGTAACACACCTGTTTCCCATTCACACCTGAGAAGTGCATAACTTTACCTCCCCATTCACACCTGAGACGTGCAGAACTCTACCTCCCCATTCACACACCTGCTCCCCATTCACTCCTGAGACATGCAGAACTCTACTTCCCCATTCACACACCTGCTCCCCATTCACACCTGAGACGTGCAGAACTCTACCTCCCCATTCACACACCTGCTCCCCATTCACTCCTGAGACATGCAGAACTCTACTTCCCCATTCACACACCTGCTCCCCATTCACACCTGAGACGTGCAGAACTCTACCTCCCCATTCACACACCTGCTCCCCATTCACTCCTGAGACATGCAGAACTCTACTTCCCCATTCACACACCTGCTCCCCATTCACACCTGAGACGTGCAGAACTCTACCTCCCCATTCACACACCTGCTCCCCATTCACTCCTGAGACATGCAGAACTCTACTTCCCCATTCACACACCTGCTCCCCATTCACACCTGAGACGTGCAGAACTCTACCTCCCCATTCACACACCTGCTCCCCATTCACTCCTGAGACATGCAGAACTCTACTTCCCCATTCACACACCTGCTCCCCATTCACACCTGAGACGTGCAGAACTCTACCTCCCCATTCACACACCTGCTCCCCATTCACTCCTGAGACATGCAGAACTCTACTTCCCCATTCACACACCTGCTCCCCATTCACACCTGAGACATGCAGAACTCTACCTCTCCATTCACACCTGAGACGTGCAGAACTCTACCTCCCCATTCACACACCTGTTCCCCATTCACACCTGAGACATGCAGAACTCTACCTCCCCATTCACACGCCTGCTCCCCATTAACGCCTGAGACGTGCAGAACTCTACCTCCCCATTCACACCTGAGACATGCAGAACTCTACCTCCCCATTCACACACCTGCTCCCCATTCACACCTGAGACGTGCAGAACTCTACCTCCCCATTCACACACCTGCTCCCCATTCACACCTGAGACGTGCAGAACTCTACGTCCCCTTTCACACACCTGCTCCCAATTTACACCTGAGACGTGCAGAACTCTACCTCCCCTTTCACACACCTGCTCCCAATTCACACCTGAGACGTGCAGAACTCTACCTCCCCATTCACACCTGAGACGTGCAGAACTCTACCTCCCCTTTCACACACCTGCTCCCCATTCACATTTGAGACATGCAGAACTGTACCTCCCCATTCACACACCAGCTCCCCATTCACACCTGAGACATGCGGAACTCTACCTCCCCATTCACACCTGAGATGTGCAGAACTCTACTTCCCCATTCACACACCTGCTCCCCATTAATGCCTGAGACATGCAGAACTCTACCTTCCCATTCACACCTGAGACCTGCAGAACTCTACCTCCCTATTCACACCTGAGACCTGCAGAACTTTACCTCCCCATTCACACACCTGATCCCCATTCACACCTGAGACATGCAGAACTCTACTTCCCCATTCAGGGTGAGTAGAACAGATTTCCATGTATGTACATTCCTAGTGACCAGGAAGCAGCAATGGGGAGACTGGGAGGGCAGCAATCATTTAGTCGGTGTGTAAATATACAGTATGAGCTGTTCAGTAACCTCCGACCACATTCTGATTCCTTCCTCCACATCTCCCTTTCCTGGTCAATAAACATTTGCATACAGGGCAGCATTTTATAGCCAGTCAATGGGGATATGACACAGAGCTCAGCAGGTGAGGAGTGATTGTAGCAGGTGACCATCATGTTTAACTGTTTAATGTCTGGACTCCTCGCTAGTAACACAATCATTGGGGATGTGGCCATCCAGGAGATGTTAATTGTAGGCAGATTTAATGCAAATTCTATGAAGCTTAGCATACAATTTGCATTAAATTTGCATGCATCTGTAATTAGTATGCATCTTATAAATCAGCATATGCAATAATCAGCATATGCAAAGAAACTGAGGCATCTTTTGAGGGCCGGGTCCAACTAGCAGCACTTCTGGTGCACTTGCAGCAATTGGCAAAGCACTTGGTGGAACCCAATGTCGATGATTCCACTAGTGTTACAAATTGTATTAAATGGACTATACTAAAAAATAATGGAGGATGCGCCCTGATGATATGACACTACTGGATGTTGAGTATACGAGAAGTGCAATGTCTTACCTTCTCAGAAGGACAAATCATTATTTAATGGAAAAAGTAATGTTTATTCATGCACAGTAGACAACGCATTTCAGGGGTCTTGGCCTGCTTCCTCAGGTCAATACAAGTGCCTGTAGAACTTTTGGTCATGAACATGAGTGGCTAAAAAAAAAAATTGAGCCGCTCACGTTCGTGACCAAAAGTTCTACAGAAATATGATTGGTGGTAACGTAGAGGTTTTCCCCACATTTTGCCAAATTTTAGACCATTTGTTCAGATCAGTTGTTGGCCAGACTTTTGTTTTCCAATAAGTCATATAAAAGTGTCTGTATAAGCATCTAGATTGCTCAAGCCTAGCCTTTTCCAGGATTTTTGGCAGAATAGAATCAACAACATATTGTTATTTAGAATGAAATTACACTTGAAACACTGCGCTCATATAGGGGACTACTCAATCCTCAAGGAATTTATGCTGTAAATCAATTTAAAATTTCATGCAAAAGTCCATGTACAAGCACCAAATAACCAATAGTGTGCTGCTGTATTCAATATACACAATATAGAATAAAATCACACTTGGAAAACTGCACTCATATAGAGAACTCCTCAATCCTCAAGGAAATTGTACTGTGAGTCAGTTAAGATTTCGTGCAAAAGTCCATGTACAAGCACCACATACACACTACAGAGTCCTATATCATGTAACAGGTGTGTGTACCACTCATAGACATAAATAGAAGATAATAGCTGCGCTTCTGTTTGTGTTTCTTCCAGTATAAAACAATCAACGGGTAAAACAACACCCCCCGTCAGTGTCAGGTGGGGACTCACCGGATGGTGCGGCCTTCTGGGCTCGATGTCGCGTTTGGGGTATTGGCCACCCCACAGCCTCTCTGGCATCTCCCGGCCGGTCCTTCAGGGACTCAAGTTCATCACCAGCTGTATATAATAAAAATGGAGACTCCTCATCGCGTAAAAGTCTACTTATGGCTTTATTCGTTTTTTAAAAAAGTATGCATATATATGCAGAAATAATCAGCAAAAACTAAAAAGTTCCAGTTATAAGTTTTCCCAACATGGGATACTGACAACTCAATATAAGCGATTAGGGATCACTTAAAGCAAAGTAATGCACTTAGCTGGGGTGGGTAGAGCACCCAGGGACCACATAACAGCCTGCCCGGTGTCCACAGATGTCACTCCCGCTATCAGTGCTAATACTGCTCACTAGAAGGTATAAAAACAGCTCCTACGCGAATACCACCGGTTGCGTCCGACCAGACTATCGCGTTGACGTCACGCCGCGACTCCGCCCAACATTTCGTTGCTACAGCAACTCCTCAGGGGTTACGGAGCCATGGGACGTGACGCCTTAAAGGGACACTTAAGTCAAACAAAAAAAATGAGTTTTACTCCAGGGCTTCCAATAGCCCCCTGCAGCTGTCCGGTGCCCTCGCCGTCTCCCTCCGATCCTTCTGGCCCCGCCGGCAGCCACTTCCTGTTTCGGTGACAGGAGCTGACAGGCTGGGGACGCGAGTGATTCTTCGCGTTCCTGGCCACAATAGCGCCATCTATGCTGCTAAAGCATATATCATATACCATATAGCAGCATAGAGGGTGCTAATGTGTCTGGGAACGCGAAGAATCACTCGTGTCCTCAGCCTGTCAGCTCCATTCACCGAAACAGGAAGTGGCTGCCGGCGGGGCCAGGAGGATCGGAGGGAGACGGCAAGGGTACCGGACAGCTGCAGGGGGCTATTGGAAGCCCTAGGTGAGTAAAACTCATTTTTTTTGTTTGACTTAAGTGTCCCTTTAAATAGAGAAACAACCTATGCGACTGCGCCCAGCTTGTAAGCCCGGGCTACAGGACCTCTGCAAGATGCAAAAAGCTGCTAAGGTCCTCAAGCTGTATTCGCCTTACAATTGATAATAAAAAAATAGTCTGTATGGGTCTGATCAGTGGTGAATACGGGCATTTGTAGAACCTTGAGATTGGGTCCAGTTTTTTGAGAAATGTCATCCCAGATTACCACTCATTTGTGCTAATGCCATCCATAAAATGTGTTGCAGAGGCAGGGGCAGTCCTACCATGACGCCACCTGAAGCTCCAGTTTCAGGCAGAAGGTTACCTGGGGGCAGTGCAGAAACAGTGTCATCATGCAGGGAAACAGGAAGTAGAGAAGAGTCGGATGCTGAGAAGCATGGACACATCGCATGGGCAGGTGAGAGATTTACAAAAATGCACCTCTGCACCAGCTCTGCAAGGGGACATAGAAGGGCCCATGGAGAGGGAGATAGAAATGATGTCGGCCCTCTCCCCACTTCTGCCAGGTGGGTGTCATGCCTTCCAAGCCTTGGTGAAGGGGGTGGGGTGCAGCAGCAAGAACAAATTAGCTTCAGGTAGCAAATAGTGTAGAACCGGCCCTGTGCAGAGGTGGAGGTGGACTTCAGTCACACCTAGTCATACTTTGAGGGCCTCAAATTGTGAAGATGACTAGAGAATACCCTTAATAAAATAAATTATTCTTCTGATCCATTTAGATGAGGTAGATCACTTTAGACCTGGAAATAAATGTAAGTTGCATAGGTAATATATATATATAGGTCATTTAGTTGAGCATTCATAGAACTATGGCTTTTTTTCTGTGTACTTGTGCATCTGATGTGGGAGAATTTTGCAGCAGTTGACTGGAAGCTGACTGGAAAACCAAAAAGGGATGCTGGGATTTTGTGCAAAGATTACATCAAATTCTATTTGCACCCATCAGGCTTGTGGGAATTTCAGGTTCCATGGTAACATTTGCCACATCTGACATGGAAGGTAATATATAAAGATATATGAAGCATGGAAGAGACACCATGAATTTTGTTTAGGAGTATGACTGCTTTTCCGTATGCAAGGTTGTTTGTTATCCCAGTGAATTGCCTTCTTTCAATTAGCGATGATGTTCCTGAGAGGGAGGCAGGGAAAGAAAGGCTTTAGTTGGGGAAGGGAGTTCCTTCTTAAAGAGGAATTGTAACCCAGGGATGAACTTCATCCCATTCAGTAGCTGATAACCCTTTTCCCATGACAAATCTTTATTGTTTCTTAGGCCCCGTTCATACTTGCGGTTCGAGTCCACAAGTGTCCGGGGCCGCAAAGAGACCGTACGGGTCTCTGCGGTGGCCACAAGGCGGCACAAGTTGCGGATCCGGAATGTATCAGTTCCGGCTACAATAAAGTAGCCGGAACTAGATAAATTGCAGTGCCAGAAAGGCACCGCAAGCATGGGGAATACCGGCGTGTAGTCCGGGCCCCCAAGTGGCATAGGACCAGTGCTGGAAGCATCCGGTCCTATTGCCAGTGTGATGAGAAACATCCGTTTCTTATTGCACAGCATGGCCGCATATTCGGGTCAGGATCCGGCCCGGGTCCGCAGCCGCACCGGGACGGACTGAAAAGTGGAGCATTGTTGGAAAAAAGCCGGATCGTCCCGGAGCTGCGTTCCCGGATCGGATCCGGACGGTTGCACGAGTGTGAATAGATACATTGATTAACAATGTATCCATTCACCATCCGCTGTGTACGGAGCGTTCCCGGTCCAGGGAAGCCGGACCTGGAACGCTAATGTGAACCGGGCCTAAAAGAGGAACTGTCACGAAAATCTTAAAATTTAAAACACAAACAAATAAGAAGTACAAAAACTTATGAGTATTGCACTCTGATCAACTGTATAAAAAAGGGGCAGTTGCCCCGTGTGAGTATATATTTGTTACATAAATAAAATGAATTTCTGATTCTGGATAAAACTGATTAAAACATAATAAAACATGGGCAATATTCTTAAAATGCGTAATAGCACTACAATATTAGAGGCATGGCCCTTCTCTATAGGATAATTAAACTGATATTTATAGTGGGTGCCTGGATTGGCAGGAGGCCAATAGTTCAAACTGCAACAGCGGACTTTTCAAGAGGCTGGTTAATCTTCTTCATAGAGGTATAATAAAGCAATGTTCCAAGCATAACATGCAATGCATGCAGATAAAGCGAGTGTATATAAAATCCAAGCGTGATGACAAGCGCAGCTAAAAAAGCATAATGGATCAAGCAGGATAATATCCAGCGTAATGCCTAGTGCCTGATGGAGAGGCTGGCAGGCAAACAAGTGATGCTTTTGATATGCAGGGTTAGTATATTAGCAATGCTCAATGCGACTAAGTGTGGAGCGGTCTCACCCTCCTGAGATGTCAAATCCTTTGATGATAAATCCTGTAGCAGGTGATATCTTCCTGGAAGCCGCTCAATCTCACCAGCCCCGGCCGGCGGCTAGGTGAGAGAGACTTGACCTGCGCTGCAGTGTCGGGCAAGCGTGCCCGGCTTCCGGGGGGTCCGGATAGCGTTGATGTCGTAGAGGATGCGAGCCAGCGGCTCGTCTAACTTCCGTCTTACTCTAGCAACTTCCCAGTGCGGACCTCCAACACGCCTCCTTCCCCTAAGCGGCGTGACGTCACGACTGTAGCCTCTGCTGACGTTTCGAGAGGAACGCCTCTCTTTCTCAAAGCTTGGCTACTCGGGGAGTAGGAGGGTGGTTACTTATAGTGTGTGTGCATGCTAATAGGATTATTGAAAGGCATGTAGCTCCAAGTCCTTGTTTAATCCATGCGGAACTAGAGTATTTAAATTGAATATCCACATAGTTTCACGTCTAGACATTTCTAATAGGAAATCCCCACCTCTCCATGGCCTTGCTACTTGCTCAATAACACAGTATTTGGATCCCTTAAAGGAGCAGTCATGTTCTAATTTATAATGTGCTGATAAAGGATGTTCTTTATTGCCCTTTTTAATATTGGTGCAATGTTCACTCATTCTTTCTTTTAAGGTACGTTTTGTTCTGCCCACATAGTGTTTAGAACAGGGGCAAGTTAGCACATAAATGACCCCTTTTGTGTCACAATTTGTTACACTTTTCATACTGAATGTTTCATTCCCAGAAGTAATCTCATAGATCCTTTCTATAGGGGAATTCGATTCTTTACAAGCTCTGCAGAACCCACATCTTTTAAAATATCCTCTAGTCTTCTTCATTCCAGATTTCTTAATGGTAGGTGCTAGCAGGTTACCTAAATTCCTAGATTTTTTAAAAATTACTCGCGGATGTTCAGGCAATAAGGCAGTAAGTATGGGATCTTCCCTCAGTAAACCCCAATGCTTCCTCACTATATTTCTCACTTTGGGGGCTTGGGTGGAATATCTCATGACCACACTTGGTTGCTGAAAAGTGTGGCCAACGGGGCTCTCTCTCTCTTCCAACAGGGACTGTCTTGCAGTCCTAGTGGCCTGCTCCCTAGCTCCTAGAATGATATCCTGTGGATATCCCTTGTTTTCAAATCTGGCTTGCAGAATTTGGGCCTCTCTATCAAACTCACCAATTTTTGAGCAGTTCCTTCTGAGTCTTAGGAACTGGCCCTTGGGGATATTCATCAACCACTTATAGTGGTGACAACTATCAATGTTGATATAAGTATTGGTGTCTACTGGTTTTAGGAAGGTTTTAGTGAAAATCCTACCCTCTTCTATGTAAACCGTCAAATCTAAAAAAGGGGAAGATCCCATACTTACTGCCTTATTGCCTGAACATCCGCGAGTAATTTTTAAAAAAATCTAGGAATTTAGGTAACCTGCTAGCACCTACCATTAAGAAATCTGGAATGAAGAAGACTAGAGGATATTTTAAAAGATGTGGGTTCTGCAGAGCTTGTAAAGAATCGAATTCCCCTATAGAAAGGATCTATGAGATTACTTCTGGGAATGAAACATTCAGTATGAAAAGTGTAACAAATTGTGACACAAAAGGGGTCATTTATGTGCTAACTTGCCCCTGTTCTAAACACTATGTGGGCAGAACAAAACGTACCTTAAAAGAAAGAATGAGTGAACATTGCACCAATATTAAAAAGGGGAATAAAGAACATCCTTTATCAGCACATTATAAATTAGAACATGACTGCTCCTTTAAGGGATCCAAATACTGTGTTATTGAGCAAGTAGCAAGACCATGGAGAGGTGGGGATTTCCTATTAGAAATGTCTAGACGTGAAACTATGTGGATATTCAATTTAAATACTCTAGTTCCGCATGGATTAAACAAGGACTTGGAGCTACATGCCTTTCAATAATCCTATTAGCATGCACACACACTATAAGTAACCACCCTCCTACTCCCCGAGTAGCCAAGCTTTGAGAAAGAGAGGCGTTCCTCTCGAAACGTCAGCAGAGGCTACAGTCGTGACGTCACGCCGCTTAGGGGAAGGAGGCGTGTTGGAGGTCCGCACTGGGAAGTTGCTAGAGTAAGACGGAAGTTAGACGAGCCGCTGGCTCGCATCCTCTACGACAGGGGTCCCCAACCTTTTTGAGCCCGGGGCCCCCTATACCGACCAAACTTTTCTCTGGGGCCCGGGGGAGGGGGGCGGGGATTTGGGGGTCGTGGTTAGTGGCGGTGGCAGTCCCCCTCCTGCCTTTTTTCCCCCGATTGTGAGTGTAGTATATACACTCGGCCCCTCAGAAAAACTGCCCAGGGACCACCAAGGGGGCCGCGGCCCCCAGGTTGGGGACCCCTGCTCTACGACATCAACGCTATCCGGACCCCCCGGAAGCCGGGCACGCTTGCCCGACACTGCAGCGCAGGTCAAGTCTCTCTCACCTAGCCGCCGGCCGGGGCTGGTGAGATTGAGCGGCTTCCAGGAAGATATCACCTGCTACAGGATTTATCATCAAAGGATTTGACATCTCAGGAGGGTGAGACCGCTCCACACTTAGTCGCATTGAGCATTGCTAATATACTAACCCTGCATATCAAAAGCATCACTTGTTTGCCTGCCAGCCTCTCCATCAGGCACTAGGCATTACGCTGGATATTATCCTGCTTGATCCATTATGCTTTTTTAGCTGCGCTTGTCATCACGCTTGGATTTTATATACACTCGCTTTATCTGCATGCATTGCATGTTATGCTTGGAACATTGCTTTATTATACCTCTATGAAGAAGATTAACCAGCCTCTTGAAAAGTCCGCTGTTGCAGTTTGAACTATTGGCCTCTTGCCAATCCAGGCACCCACTATAAATATCAGTTTAATTATCCTATAGAGAAGGGCCATGCCTCTAATATTGTAGTGCTATTACGCATTTTAAGAATATTGCCCATGTTTTATTATGTTTTAATCAGTTTTATCCAGAATCAGAAATTCATTTTATTTATGTAACAAATATATACTCACACGGGGCAACTGCCCCTTTTTTATACAGTTGATCAGAGTGCAATACTCATTAGTTCAATAAAGAATTGTATTTCCATTTGACCAGCGCATTCTGTAAGTTTTTGTATTACACTTTTAGGAATTGGGATCCCTTTACAGATTTGCTGCGGTCTGAAGGGGCGCAACACCACCATTTCTGTATTGAAATAAGAAGTACATTTCTTCCAGAGTAAAATGAGCCATATATTACTTTTCTCCTATGTTGCTGTCACTTACAGTAGGTAGTAGAAATCTAACATTACCAAAAGGTTTTGGGTTAGTCCATCTCTTCATGGGGGATTCTCAGCATGGCCTTTATTTTTTATAAAGCCACTCCCTGAAAAAGATTTATATAAAGATGCTGGCCAGCCTCCCTGCTTGCTGCACACTTTTCTGGCAGATGGACAGAGCAACTGGCATTCACTAAGTGCTTTAAAAAATAAAGAAAACCCTGAGAACCCCCATGAGAAGATGGGCTAGTCCAAAATTTGCCGGTAATGTCAGATTTCTACTACTTACTGTAAGTGACAGCAACATAGGAGTAATTTATGGCTCATTTTACTCTGGAAGAAACATACTCCTTATTTGTGTATGTTTACATGTATATTAAATGTTAAGATTTTCACGACAGAGGACCTTTAAAGAGATCATTAGGGACGTCTGTTTGGCTGATATTGTGGTAAAACCCCTCCCACAGTGTGATATCAGGACCTAGGTCCTGACATCACACTGTGGGAGCCTTGTTGAATTGTGGGAAATAACGGCTGTTTCCAACTGCCAAGCAACCAGTATCTCCCTCTTTGTATATGTATACAGTAGCTATAAAAAAAACCCAACCTTTTAGCCTATCACATTGTTAGGGGTTGTGGTTATAGATAATGTCATTAGGTGTTGTCTGTTTTTTTCATGTCTGTCAGTAGTAAAGATGATGACATGCAGGCTGAATGTGGATCAAATAATATGAACAAATTACATGGTGAATATCAATCATTTCTTGATCTCTTTTCTATTTTTTAAAATAGCTTTGCAATGT
Source organism: Hyperolius riggenbachi (assembly GCF_040937935.1). NCBI lineage: Eukaryota > Metazoa > Chordata > Amphibia > Anura > Hyperoliidae > Hyperolius > Hyperolius riggenbachi. The sequence continues at coordinate 443,526,521 of NC_090649.1, forward strand.
ATTGGGGGTAAACTGTGCTCTATTAAACATCTACTACATAAAGGGTCATCTTAAATAAAATTAGATCAGAAACAGAATTGTGGAACACCCATCTATGTTTATGGTGGTTTTTGAGGGAATATAGAGTTTGCCATAAGGGCGGTTCAGAGGATGAGGGGGTTCTCTTTTTTTCTTCCTGAAGCAGAATCAGATCAGCATTATTGTGTAGCTCGGCACTACCTATCATTTTCACCATCATTTATGACGCAGTTTAGGGGCTCTACTGTGATGGGCAGGATAACAGAACACTATAATATATATCGCTGATATCGAGGGAAGCTCTATGTATGGACTCTGTGACTTTGGTCCAGCTACAATATTTTCAGGATAATATTATATGACCTGTAACTTGTGGAGTTGCTCCTTAGATTAATATCATAGCCAGCGACTTCTGAATGATGGCTGCTATGTGGTGAGAGTATATTCCACCCTCGCTGATGCATCGCACCGTATTGTGCTCTGTGCTATAAAGGGTTCCTGGAGCTAAATAAAGCAGCAGCTGCAAGTAACAGGAGGTTATTTTTGGCCTTTTCCCCGACTAGCTGCTCCGTCCCATAGGGCAGGAGGAGGGTGTGAGGTGGAGGTGTGAATATTGGCGGGGTCAGTGTCAGTGTTACAGACGTTGGTACTGTGCCCACCTGCTGCCCTGACCTTTCTCTTGGTGCAGACGCCTGGCACAATGGCCGAGCTCCTAGCATTGCTCAGCAAGAAGGCAATGCACACCAGCTGCTGCCTCAGATGGTCTTCAGGAGAGACAGGCATAAACATGACCTTCAGGAGCACTCGTCGCCAAGCTTCCATGACATCAGCAAGATGGTGGAGGTTATTTATAAAGTTGTGAGCAGAGAGCGGTCAGCTGGGTGACTGTGTGATACAGTGATATGTACATTGCCAACATCTCAGGTGACCACACCTCACCACGTGCGCAATATCCATCTCTCTACTCTGTACGCTTCTATTAATAGTAACTAGCCAAGGGCAGAAAGGGGCCATGTGACCTACAATATATAGTGATGAGTACATTGACGACATCCCCTGAAACCATATTTCACTGTGTGCCATCCATCCATATATCCATCCATCTACCCACCCACCTAACCATTCTTCCTTCCTTCCCTCCACCCATGCATCCATCCCAGACAATGGTCCACTGTGTCAAAAGCTGAAGATGGATCAAGAAGAATGAAAAAAAAAAAAAAAAAAAGGTAGAAACCGTTACAACTAGTATTCAAAAAAAGCCAATAGTCTTTTTGATATGAGCAGTTTCCTTTGAATGACTGGGGCAAAAACAAGATTGGATGTGATCTAACAAGGAAATAGCAATACAATGGCACACTGAGCCTTAGCAAACATGTCATTTGAGTCGTTTGGAGAAGAAGTGAGTCCGAGAACCAGGTCAGTAGTTGAAGAGAGTATTAGCATCCAGAGAAGATCTCATGAGTATAGTTATTATCGGCAGAGGTGCTCGGATACCCCCAATCACGTATTCGAGTGATCACAAATTTGACTCCGCCCACTTACGAATTGACTCGTAATCACGATCACGAATAGAAACGGATATCAAAATGTAGCAATTACTACCAAGAGAAAAAGAGATTGGCCCTGCAAGAACCGCACCACACAGTATTCAAATACAAAAACAGCCTTTATTAATCCATATCAATGATAAAACCAATTAAAAACAATTGCACATTGTAATACTGCCCTCAAAGTGCACTGTAAGTGCTGCTGCGTGCATATGAATCCACAAAAAGTAACAATAACACAGCTATATCCATAGGTAGCAAGGGATGATGAAAAAATGGGTGTTGTGAGACTAGAAGTGCAAGGAAATACCCTGTAAGGGTAGGATGACCACAGTGAAGGAGGAGATACAATGTAACTCCACAAAAATGACCCGTGGAAGGAAGTGTAATCAGCGTGTGCAGTCCCATGTGAAAACCATGATGGGATGAGGGTATAGACAGCAGGCGCTGCCCGGTGTGCAGACCAAGGGGGTGGTACACCCTCAGGTGTAGAAAAAGCTGAAGCTGAGGCGGGAAGTGAAAGTGGAGCGCTTACCGAAGGAGTGCTGTGCAGCAGGGCAGGCGTGCAAGGAGCCGTCGCGATTCGCCGCAACAAGCGGCTTCTTCCGGGCATGCCCGGAAGAAGCCGCTTGTTGCGGCGAATCGCGACGGCTCCTTGCACGCCTGCCCTGCTGCACAGCACTCCTTCGGTAAGCGCTCCACTTTCACTTCCCGCCTCAGCTTCAGCTTTTTCTACACCTGAGGGTGTACCACCCCCTTGGTCTGCACACCGGGCAGCGCCTGCTGTCTATACCCTCATCCCATCATGGTTTTCACATGGGACTGCACACGCTGATTACACTTCCTTCCACGGGTCATTTTTGTGGAGTTACATTGTATCTCCTCCTTCACTGTGGTCATCCTACCCTTACAGGGTATTTCCTTGCACTTCTAGTCTCACAACACCCATTTTTTCATCATCCCTTGCTACCTATGGATATAGCTGTGTTATTGTTACTTTTTGTGGATTCATATGCACGCAGCAGCACTTACAGTGCACTTTGAGGGCAGTATTACAATGTGCAATTGTTTTTAATTGGTTTTATCATTGATATGGATTAATAAAGGCTGTTTTTGTATTTGAATACTGTGTGGTGCGGTTCTTGCAGGGCCAATCTCTTTTTCTCTTGGTAGTAATTGCAACTTTATTTGGCCTTTCTGCACACTACTTTGGTCATCGTTACCTTATTGTTCAGCCTTTCAATTGTACTCTTGCGGATGGTGCTTGTCTGCCTTGTTTTGTTTGATCAAAATGTAGCAAACCTAAGGGTAGTGTAAATTTACATATATCAAAAGAAAGAGCAATGAATTTCATGACGGGGTTTCCAGGGGGTCCGGACTCCCTGAAAACCCCTCCGGAGCTGCAACGCTTTAGCCAGGGATCGCTATACAGCCGCAGTATGGCTGTATAAAGATCACTGGCAACTTTTCCTATTTTTTTTTACTTTTTTTATGTTCAGAGGGTGGTAAATTTAAAAAAAAACGACGAGGGGTCCCCCCTCCCAAGGCTCTTGAACCCCTTGTCCCCTATGCAGGCTAGGATAGCCAGAATGCAGAGCCCCAGCCGAGTGGGGCTTCGCACCCTGAGCTATACCAGCCCACATGGTCCATGGTATGGGGGGCTCTGGGGGGAGGGGCGGCCAAGCCTCCCCCTCCCCGAGCCCTTGTCCAATCCATGGACAAGCGGTTCTTCCCCACCACCGGTGCCCCAGGAGGAGGTTGGGGGCGACAATTCCCTGGGGGGGTTCATGGTGGCATCTGGGAGTCCCCTTTAAGAAGGGGACCCCAAGATTCCCACTGCCCTCCCAAGATAAATTAGTATAGGGGTACAAAGTACCCCTTACGCATTTCCACAAAGGGTTAAATAAAATAAAAACACAACAATGAGTATAGTCATTTATTAATATTAATTAACCAGAAATACTTACCTGTACCTTTAACCACTTTGCATCCAGACCTTGTTTACCCCTAATGGACCAGAGCAGTTTTGACGCTTTAGCTGTGTCCCTTTTTAATCAACAATAACTTCATCTGTACTCGTGCCACTTAAATTATCTATATATCGTTTTTTTCAAGACAAACTAAGCTTTGTAATGATCCGCTCAGCTGGCTGCACAGGCAGACAGCTGTTTGACCATTCCTCTAGTCTGTGGGCTGCAGGTCTCTGGAAGAGAGACCTGTCTTTCCCTTGCAAGTGTCTGACCTGCTCTGCTGCTGAGGGATTTGCATACATTTGTTATGCAAATCACCTAGCTGCCTCCTTTGAAGGCTGGCAGTATAAAAGCCATGTTTTCCTAGAATCCTTTGCTGGTCATCCTTTCATGGTTTGTTACTGAGAAACACTCCATGAGTGTCAGCCTTCCCTGTTGGTTTGTTAAAGTTATCTTAGAGTAATTCTTGGGACTGCACTAGGCAGCTTCTCTAGTGCAGTTAGGTTGCTTATCTGTTTTGTCTGTGTTGCCTCTCTGCTGCGATTGTCCTGTTGCCAGCGGTGGTCGTCAGGAAATCGTTCTGTCTGTCTGGGGGTGCTAACCAGAGCAGCGGTTGCTACTGGTAGCCCCTTCTGTTTATCTGTCTATCTTGTTTGGATCGCACTAGCCTCTAGCGGTAGCGGCTGTGGATCCTTCTGATCTACGTTCCTGGAGTGTAAGCTGGAGCAGCGGTTGCTACTAGCTACCTCATCTGTCTGTTTGTTTGGATCGCACTAGCCTCTAGCGGTAGCGGCTGTTGATCCTTCTGATCTGTCTTCCTGCTTGAACCCGGATCGCACTTGCTCTGGCGGAAAGAGCAGTGGATCTTTCCTATCCTGTTCCTGAACCCGGATCGCACTCGCTCTGGCGGAAAGAGCAGTGGATCTTTCCTCTCCTGTTCCTGAACCCGGATCGCACTCGCTCTGGCGGAAAGAGCAGTGGATCTTTCCTGTCCTGTCCCTGAACCCGGATCGCACTCGCTCTGGCGGAAGAGCTGTGGATCGAATCTCTCATATTCCTGTTTTCTGTTTGTCTGTCTTGTCTGATACGAACGCTTGCTGTAGGCTCAGTGAGGTAACCGTTGATCAAGCGTTCACGTTCTCTCTTTTCGTGTTTGTCTGTTATTGGTTAGTCAGGGCGGCGTACTTGTCTCTGTTGCGCTTTTCGTGCAGAGACCGCGCCGTAAACGCGTTCGCTGTTGCGAATTAGTGCGGTGTTCGCGTTTAGCTAGCGTTTGTTGTTTTCGTTATTTTCTCATTGTTGTTTGCTGTGCCTTTGCTCCTCTCATGCTCTGTCCTTTTCTGTCTGGTGTCTCTTGGCAATTGCCATTTTCTGCTATTGCGTTCTTGCTTCTGTTTCTGCTGATGTGTGTTCACCGTCGCTGGGTGGCGACTAGATTGGTGGACACACATTCATCCTGTATCTGTGCTCTTTCTCTTTAAGGGCTGTTCAGCCCTGCATTGCCTTAGATCTGTACAATTCCCATCTGGCATCTGTGGCCGTGCAGAGGCTGTGCTCATCTGCACTCCACCGCGCCATCTGTATACGCTTGTGGAGGGTTTCCGCTGTGTCAGCGCGCATCTTGTGCGCTGACCACGAAAATGATTCCGCAAACGTTACAAGCTTTCATTAGGGGGTATTTGGTCCCAAGTAAAATGTTCTTCTTTATGCATTTCAATGGTAAAAACTGGAAAAATAAAATAAAAAAAAAGCATTATTTCTCAATTTTGACCAATTCCTGTTTAAAAATAAAAAGTTCTACTGACATAAAAACTGTGCCACCAGTTAAAGTCGCCCCAGTATAGATATCCAGATGTGTCCCCAGTATCACCCCCCCCCCCTCCCCAAGTATAGCCAGATGTGTTCTTAATATTACCCCTCCCCCCAGCATAGCCAGATGTGTCCCCTGTGTTTGCCACCCCCAGAATAGATTGACAGATGCACCCCCAGGAATAGTGCCCCTCTTTATAGCCAGATGTGTCCCCAGGATCAGAATTACCCCATTATAGCCAGATGTACACCCAGGATTAGCGCTGCCCCCCCCCCCCCCCCCCCCCCCATTATAGCCAAATGTATTTGGTTATGGCCCGCCAGGTGCCCAGATGTGCCAAATTATTAAATCCCCCTCCTTGGTTAATCAGATGTCCCCCAGTAAATATGTACACCCCTTTTACATGTCTCCCCATAATTGATAGCCAGATGTCCCCCCCCCCCCCAATCAGGCAGGCCCTTCCTTGCAGAAATCATTAAAAAAATCCTCCAGCAAGCAGCCTCACTCACCTTACCTCGTTCCTGCGACTATCCTGAAGTCTGAGCCTCCGATTCCCGCTCTGCAGTCAGCCGCGTAATGTCGGTTACCCAGGTCCCGGCTTGATGACGTCATCAAGCCGGGACCCGGGTAATCGGCAATACGCAGCTGAATGCAGAGCGGGGAACGGAGGCTCGGGCTTCAGGATAGTCGCAGGAACGAAGTAAGGTGAGTGAGGCTGCTTGCTGTTGGATTTTTTTTAATGATTTCTGCACGGAGTGGGACAGATGAAGGACCGCTGCAATTGACTACTGCAGCGATCATTTATGGGAGGGGGTGGACTAATTGGCTACAAGGGAACATGTTCCCTTTCACCAATTAGTAAGGCAGCTGACAGTGCCGGGGGTGCGCTCTGAAGCGCACCCGATCGTGCACAGCAGGGCTGCAAGCTTAGTCAGTATAGCTACGTCATGGTGGCTTGGAGGGTGCCACAGATGATGTAGATATACTGTAGCAGTGGAAAGAGTGGTTGAAAAAGTTTCCACGACAATATCCTCGAAAAAGTTCCCACGCCAATATCTTCTATTTTGCGATCTTGTTTGAATTACATTGATTGCAGATCTCTGCACACCCGACGCCACACAGCTTTACTATACTAAGTATAGCAGAGCTGCAACTCCCTCTGTTTTCCCTCTGTGGCTTTCCTCTCTCCTACCCGCACACTGCACCTATCGCTCTCACCTACACTGGCACCCATAGCACCTATCAGGGTGCTCCAGGGTACCAGTGTAAGTAAGGGCGATATGTGCAGTGTGCGGGGAGGAGAGCGGAAAGCCGTGGAGGGAGACGCAGCTCTAGCTATACTTCGTATAGCAGAGCTCAAAGCATCTTTGAATTTGGCTCCAAGGCTCCCCATTGGTCTATTAACAAGGGAGCCTTGGAGCCAAATTCAAAGATGCTTTGAGCTCTGCTATACTCAATATAGCAGAGCTGTGTACGGTGAGCAGCGGTGTGTGGTGGCAGTGCGCGGAGATCTTCAATCAACATGTAACAGAAGATCGCAAGATAGAAGATATTGGCGTGGTAACATTTTTTTAAAGGTACAGGTAAGTATTTCTGGTTAATTGAGAACAATAAAGGACTTTTCTCATGGTTGTGTTTTCATTTCATTTATTCCTTTATGGAAATGTGTAAGGAGTACTTTGTACCCCTATACTCCTTTCTCCTGGGAGGGGGGTTGGCATCTGGGGGTCCCTTTCTTAAAGGGGACTCCCAGATGCCACCATGAACCCCCACAAGGGAGTCAGCGACCCCCACCATCTCCTGGGGACAAGGGTCTATGGATTGGACAAGGGCTCCTGAGGAGGAGGGGAAGGCTTGGCCGCCCTCTCCCCCAGAGCTGCCCCATACCATTGACCATGTGGGCTGGCATAGCTTAGGGTGCAACGCCCTACTCAGCCGGGGCTCCGCATTCTGGCTATTCAAGCCTGTGTGGGGGACAAGGCTCGGGAGAGGGACCCCACATCATTTTTTTTTAATTTCCCACCCTTTGAACATGAAAAAAAAAGGTTTAAAAAATAGGAAAAGTTGCCAAGGATCTTTATACAGCCATATTGCAGCTGTATAGCGATCCCTGGCCAAAGTGTTGCAGCTCCGGAGGGGTTCACAGGGGGTCCGTAAGGACCCCTTGGAAACCCCGTCATGAAATGCATTGCTCTTTCTTTTGATATATGTAAATTTACACTACCCTTAGGTTTGCTACAGTAACTGTCAATTACCGCTTTTAACCACTTGAGGACCCAGCCTTTACCCCCCCCCCCCCCCCTTAAGGACCAGCGCTGTTTTAGAAGATCTGTGCTGGGTGGGCTCTATAGCCCCCAGCACAGATCAGACAACAGGCAGAGCGACCAGATCGCCCCCCATTTTTTCCCCACTAGGCGGATGATGTGCTGGGGGGGTCTGATCGCTCCTGCCTGCGTGTGGCTGGTGGGGGGGGGCACCTCAAAGCCCCCTCCACCGCAGGATTCCCCCTCTCCCTCTCCTCCCTCCCTGCCCCGGAGATCGGAGGCTGCACAGCAACAGATCTGTCCTGTGCAGCCTCTAACAGGCTCCTGCCTGTCATGTGACAGCGATCCCCGGCCGCTAATTGGCCGGGGATCGCTGATCTGGTACAACGCTGCTACTGTTAGCAGCGTTGTAAAAATGTAAACAAAGCGGATTATTTCCGCTTGTGTTTAGATTTAGCCTGCGAGCGGCTGTTTCCTGATTAATTAGCCTGCAGCCGGCGACGCAGATGTGCGTCGCTGGTCCTGCAGCTGCAACTTTGCTGACGCGCGTTATGAGTGCACGGTCGGCAAGTGGTTGAATTAATTTTTTTCCTCTTGTTCCCACTGTTCTTCTTAACATATCTGTCTATTTTGGTGTTTCTAGCATGTAAGGGGGCTTTGCTATTAACCACTAAAGTCGGCAGGCTTTTAATCACGAATACCGACTCGTGTAACTCGTGATCACGATCACGAGTCGGGTAACGAGTGTGATCACGAGTGCATTCGTGATCGAGAGCCGATCACTAATGCTGATTACGACCTCATGATCACAAAAAACTTGTGATCGCGAGCTTGTGATGAGCTCCACTGATTATCGGGACTTTCTTGAACCGTCATGGGAAAATACCTGGGGAGATGGAAAGGTTGAATCGATTAGGGCAGGAGACATGAAAAGTGAAAACTGAGCTTGAGATGGGAAAGAATTGGGTCAGGGAGGCAGATAGTGGGACTCGATTTAGAGGTGAGAGAGTAGAGGGTGTATACAAAAAAATCAGTTAATTGGGGGGTGAGCACTGGTTGGGTTCTGTATGCAAGCACTGAGCTGCTGAGTGAAACTGTTTCTGATTTTGATTTTCTCAACTGTGACAAAGTCCTCAGCTGAAATGCTAGGGGGAGGTGGTGGGAGGAATTCAAAATACTAGAAACCTGTCTGGGACTGAGAAGAGGGAGGAAAAATATTTTTTATGGCCTCTCAGAGGGCATACGTGCAAAAACAGAACCGGGAAATTTGGCCGCAGGGTGAAGCCGAAAAAAGTCTTATCTTGCTTCTGCAAAAGTCCCGGCGCTGTTAATTGCTATTACCGTCCTGGACTCAGGGGACTAGGCCGCCATGGACTCAGGGGAAAGATGCAATTCGTCTGCCAGCTATTGTTAGGGGCTGAATTGCAGTTTTTCTCATAATTTGGGCAAATTACACTCTGAGTGCCACTACAGCCATAATTCATATTACAGCCTATGGCGGTGCCCAATCCAAATGTCCGGTGCCTTTTTTGCCTGCCTCATATCAGAGATCCTGCCTAAGTTGATGTACAGCCTCTTAGTATTTCTGGAATTAGTTTTACGGATTGTCTCTGTGCCACCAAAGAGCAGCACTTCAACAGTTTAATCTGGCCAGTAAGCCGGGGTTGGTGGTTCCCAGAAGAAGGCTGAAGAAGACGGCTGCAGAATCCAGGGTGGAGTACAGGGTGCTAAGACAGTGTGCAGAAACTAGCTTTCCTGCCAGAAAAATGAGCAAAGTGTGCAGGGAGAACCATAGGACCTGGGATTCAAGGTCAGGTATATTTCCTAGCAATATGGCCAGAGAAAATAAAATAAAATTGAATTATCATTAGAGCAGTTTCCGAAGCGTGTGGCCATCAGTGAGTTCTTGTGGACGACCCTTACATGAGGTCAAAAGAGGAGGTGAGTGATAGAAGCTTAGAAGAAACTGAGAACGGTACAATATTTTCCTAAAGGTGGCCACTAATGGTTCAATTGTTAGCGAAAATTGGTTGAGAGATCAGAAATTCTGATCAGAAGAAAAATAGTTCACTACACCATCAACGAACCAATCTTTGCTTCCTATTTACCACAACCAACAAGAAAATCCAAATTTTGGTTTGACAAAAATACAATCGGATGACTATTTTTATAATCGTTCATAATCAATTGTGCCCATCAACTGAGATTACTTACAACCAATCCAATTAGAATTTCTGATCGCTCTAACTATTTTTCGCTGGAAATTGGACCGTTAGTGGCCACCTTTAGATGCGCTAATTTGCCAAGACTTTAGCTAATAGTTTAACATCTATATTTAGGAGTGAAATGGGTCGGTAATTAGACCAAAGTGAATGGTTGGTGTTGGGTTTAGGTAGCATGCTAACTGTTGCTGTGATTGAGTCTGAATGGAATGTGGCTCCTTTCAAAATACTATTGTAGGCAGAGGTCAATTTGGGGGAGAGAACATCACTTAATTTTTTGTAGTAGATAGCTTTAAAACCGTCTGGGCCAGGTTGCTTATTTAATTTGAGTTGTTTAATAGCGAACTGAACCTCCTCTACTGCGATTTCCTTGTCTGCCAGCTCTTTAAGGCCAGTAGGGAGGTCAGGGAATGATGACATTTCAGACCTTATGGTTTGGGAAGCTCATAAGGTAGTAATTCAAGGAGATTTAATTCAACTTGCGTCCAGATGCAAAAAAGAGAAACAACAAATACTCCAAACTAGAACTCGATTATCAGTCAAAATACGAACGATTTCAAAATGATCCCTCTCCCGATACTAAAAAGGATTTGTTAAGTGCTGAAACGGCCCTCAATTTAAGATTCTGCCGAGAAATACATTGCTAATGCTAATCTTAAATTCTATTTGAAGACTCAGGCAACCTGACCCTTCCCACAAACCAATAACGCTACAAAGAGGACAAAATCACCTATATTCCAACCCAAGCAAAATAGTGGAAATCTTTCGCCACAATCTAGAAAAGCTATACAACTCACCTGACACTATCCCTCCTGATTTTGATTTACGGTCGGATTGGACAGAAAACCACACAGTTCATAGAGAAAATTTATGTGAAATGATTCTATGGTTGATTGGAATTTTACAGTCTTACGATCACATATGAAGAAAGTAAGTGCTGGTTTCTAGTATAGATACAGCCTACATATACACAGTGCTGCTCGGATACCCTTTTTCAAAATCTGGATCTGATTCGGATCCGGATACCCAGGTATCCGATCCGGGTCGGATATCTGATTTCAAAATTTTCCAATCCGAATCGGATATCTGACCTCAGTATCCGGGGTATCCGGTCGGATTCGAATATCTGGATAGAAAAAACGGAAGTGGCCTTTAAATTGCTTTAAAAATGTCTTTTAGGGTATATGAGGCATGTATCATCATTATTTTTTAAAGGGGAACACTAATTGATGATGTGGGGACTTAAAATCCCCCCCCCCCCCCAAATGGCTGTCAATTAACATCAGGCCTAGGTTCCAGACAGCGGTCGTGCAGCCCACATTGTGTCGAAAGTCCAACCGCACAACTGGGGCATGACAGTTTTCAGCCAAGACACCTCCAAAAAATTACACAGCAATTGTGTTTTGGGTTAAATATAGGTGGTATCAGTGGCCTGTGGCACTCTGGCGGTGGGAGCTGCACAGGCAGCAGGAGCAGGTCAATGCAGCAGCAGGTGTAAAGTGTGCCAGGAGAATGCCGGATGTGGCACTTGGCACATGTCACTTGGCACGTGCCACATGACACGTGCCAAGTTCCACGTGACACATGCCAAGTGCCATGTGCCAAGTACCACGTGACACATGCCAAGTGACACGTGCCAAATGCCAAGTGACAGTCAGACAGCAGAGGAGAAGACACTAGTACACACTAACTGTCACACTGGCACTGCTCACAGCACAGCAGTTCTGTAGAAAGCTAACACAGTAGTACTACTACTCTAACAACTACTAGCACTGACTGTAGTACTACAGTACTAACTACACAATAACACAGTAATCCTATCCCCTAATCCCTAACCTAACTATCCTATACTGTAGCTGGCTAAGGCTAATAGCTGGCCAGCAGGCAGCAGCCGGCCTGGTCTGTGCACAGCACACACACAGACACATAGTGTAATGAAACGCGGAAAAGCCGCGGCCTCTCAAGGTGAGGCGGCTGTTTCCGCGTCGAGCAGGACGCCACAACGCGGAAAAAACGCTGCATGCCGTTCAGGCAGAGCGGCGGAATCTGCATTGGGAATGGCTGAATCCGCATTGGGAACGGCGAAATCCGCATCGGTAACGGCGGAATCCGCATCGGTAACGGCGGAATCCGCATTGGAGGCGGCTCCCACACTTGGTTCACTAGATACATTGCAAAACAGTACTGGTGTGGCTGGGACTGATAGTCCACCAAGATTCAGACTTACACGCGCGCGAGCACAGAGGCTGAGTTTAAATAACAGCCAGAAGTGAGTCAGCTGACCAGGCTGGTCAGCTGACATTTTCCACAACTTTCATTGGTCCAGCAATTAGGGAGGTCCTGGAAAGGTCCTTGAGTATATATACTGCTGGCTGTTCACTTGCTCTTTGTCTGGCGTTGCAATCACATATGTGGGAGCACCCAGATCCGTAGTCAGATCCGCAAGTGTGCCGGGACCAGCTGGAGCTGTAATCCTACACTTAGCTAGATTCTGTTGATAGCTAAAGTACTAGTTTGATTGTATTTATTTGTTATGACTTTTGCCTGCCTTGACTATCCTCCTGAACTCTGATCTTGCACCTCGATATTTCTGATACCTGTTGCCGAACCCCGGCTCGTCCTTAGACTCTGTTTCTGCCTCCTGATTTTGTACCTCGATATTTCTGATACCCGTTGCTGAACCCTGCCTGTACTTAGACTCCGCCTTTGCCTACTGTATCTGTACTTTATCTGTCCGTGTGTTACGACCTGGCTTGTCCGACCTCGAGAACCGACCTCACTATTGGAGGCGGTTCCCCGTCCTATTAGCGACACTTCCTCCTGAGTGTCACTCTCGGACTTTCCTTCCTACTGTCAGTCTGACTCCTCCCGTCTTGGAGAGCTCAGGTCTGCGGAAGGAATCCGTGCAGTTTTCCTTGCTGCACTGAGGCCTAGGCCTCCAAGTGTTACTGTTACACCAAACACTACACTCTACTCAGGTGAACAGAGGTTAGTTAGTATATCGGATTATCGGTGATACTGCAGATCACGTATAATCTGGTATACATCTGTATTTCCTGTGATACTGCAGATAACCGGTAATCAGACCCTCTCTGTGCTTCACCGATCGTTACAGAACGCCAGACCAAAAAACAGATGGACGCACGCACTGACCCTCTGACTGTGCTTGCCACTTCGGTGGATAGCATCCATCAAGCACTGGGCCAGCACAAATCCTTAATTGATGGCCTATCAGGCTCTGTGCGAACTCTTCAGACGTCAGTTGATTCGGTGCGATCCCCTCCGACTAATGATATACGTATGCCCGTACCTGATAAATTTTCCGGCCACAAGTCTGACTTCCGGAATTTTAAGAGTAGAGTGTTATCATATTTCGAGTTGAGACCCCGATCCTCGGGGACTGAGACCCAACGGGTCATCTTTATTAAAACTTTGTTAACTGGTGACTCCCAGTCCTGGGCGTACAACCTGCCCCCCACAGATACAGCTCTGACCTCGGTAGAGGAATTCTTTAAGGCCATGGCGGTAATTTACGACGACCCTGACCTTGCTGCGACCTCTGAGCGGAAGCTTAAGCTTTTACGGCAAGGCAGGGGTTCAGTCGAAGATTACGCGGCCGAATTTCGTAGGTGGTCAGTTACGGCCAGGTTTGACACCTATGCCCTCTTAGATTACTTCCTGTCTGGGTTGTCGGATGAGGTCTCCGACCTAATGTTAAGTCAACCCGAGCCCAGAACAGTCGATGAGGCCATCTCCGCGGCCATTCGAATCGACCGCAGGTTGCGCTATCAAAGACAAACCAGGGGTAGTCACCATGTCAGAATGGTGTCTTGCGCCACAACCCCAGTGACACCACCTTCTCCCGAGTCAATGCAGATTGGTCGGTCGGAGCTGTCCCTAGAGGATAAACAGTTGCTCCTCCCGTGTACGATTACATGGGAAGGTAAGACCGAGCTCACGGAAGCCTTTGTTGATTCTGGCGCTGCAGCTAATTTTATGGACTTTGAGTTTGCTAAAAGGTTGGGTATTCCACTCACTCCGGTAAAACCACCCGTCCAGGTTACAGCAGTGGATGATTCCCCTCTGCAGAGGAATCATTCTTTATCACACACATCAGAAGTGGGAGTCACTATAGGGGTGCTGCACAGAGAGAGACTGCAGTTCATTGTATTACATATGTCCACCTCCACAATCATCCTAGGCATGCCGTGGTTACAAATCCATTCACCACAGATAGATTGGGCCACGGGGCAGTTAACAGCATGGTCACCTCATTGTTTCCAGCAGTGTTTAGGGAGGCTGACGTTAGGTCAAACCAGTGTACAGGTGGAAGGAGTACCTGAGCAGTACTCGGATTATGCTGACGTGTTCTGTCCGAAGGCTGCGGATAAGTTGCCTCCGCATCGCCCTTTCGACTGCCCCATTGACCTCCGTTCTGGTTGTATGCCCCCTCGAGGCCATTTGTATAATCTGTCTGGACCTGAGAAATTAGCCATGCAGGAGTATATCCGTGAAAACTTGGCCAAGGGCTTCATTCGGCCGTCCCGGTCGCCGGCCGGGGCAGGCTTCTTTTTTGTTAAGAAAAAAGACGGGGGTTTGCGACCATGTATCGATTACCGGGGCCTAAATAAAATCACAGTGAAGAATCGCTTCCCGTTGCCGTTAATAGACGATTTATTCACACAGGTCACTGATGCGAGGATTTTTTCGAAACTAGATTTACGGGGGGCATACAATCTGGTGCGCATAAGAAAGGGCGATGAATGGAAAACGGCCTTCAATACACCTAACGGGCACTACGAGTACCTGGTGATGCCTTTCGGGTTATGTAATGCTCCGGCCGTTTTCCAGGAACTCATTAATGAGGTCTTTAGGGAGGTGTTAGGGAAGTTTGTGTTAATGTACCTGGACGACATTCTTATCTTTTCTAACAATCCCCCTGATCACAGAACCCATGTCAGATTTGTACTGGACAAGCTGAGGCAGAATTTGTTGTACGCAAAACTTGAGAAGTATATTTTCGAGGTTACATCTGTCGCATTTCTGGGATATATAATCTCCACCTCGGGCCTCTCTATGGACCCTGCCAAGGTCTCCGCGGTACTGGAGTGGCCGCAGTCGGTGGGGTTGAAGTCTTTGCAACGGTTCTTGGGTTTTGTAAACTATTATAGGAGGTTCATAAAGGGGTACTCCACAGTAGTCGCACCCCTCACCGGTCTTACTAAGAAAGGGGCAGACACCACTCACTGGCCTCCTGAGGCTGTACAGGCATTCTCTACTTTAAAGGAACTGTTCTGCTCAGCACCCATACCGAGACACGTGGACACTTCTTTTCCTTTCATTGTTGAGGTAGACGCTGTCACAGGAGCCCTCAGTGGCTGACCGCACTTAGCCTTCTAAACGGTGCCAGCGCACAGATCGTGCGAACTCTGGTCGCAGTCAATGCGCAGGAACCGTTAAGAATTAGCCGCAGACAACTCAGAAGGGAGCCTGTGAGACACGGGTGATTACAACGTCACCTACTGGTTCAGAGTAAACTGCCACCACCGCGGTTACTATGGGACCGTGGGGCCCACTAACTGACTGACTAATCCTGCGAATAAAACGGTTAAACACACGATATTCTGTCTAGCCAACAACAAACAAACAGTAGCGTATCTTCAGAGACCCGGGATCATTTCTGTGTGTGCTGATAAGCAGGGTAGCGGAAAGTGAATGACTTGGAGAAAGTCGTTTATTCACGCAATATAAATAATTAATATATACAGACAATTATGAAAATCAACAATTATGAAAACAGCAATAGCCAGTATGAAAAATAAAAGAAGGGAGAAAATTACTTAGTTCCTGGAAAGATGTCCTTATTGTGGGAAGAATCATAAAGTCCTTGGTTTCAAAGTCCAGAGTTCAGACCAGGTGGATACCAGCATATCCTCAAGCTGGCATCTGATGAGTGCAAGATGGTTCAGTGTGGAGGACTCTGAGTTTTGGCTCCTCTCCCATTCTTATGCCCCTGATTCAGTAGGAGGAAGTGAGGGCGGGCCCACACACCCCCTTAGAACATGAGATGAGTCCTGCCCTTGTCCTGGAGACCAGAAATCATGCCTTAACCATATATGGGCTCTATCTCACAGAACCGTACAGGTCAGGGCAGATTTACTAATATTTTCAGATCTGCCTCGATGTACCCAGCAGTCTGATACCAAACATGAGGGGTGGGACCCCTGTGGTACCATTAGGGCACTGTTGGACTGCCTAACGGGCAGTCTTTACCTCAGAAGGTTCTGAAATGTTCTCAGACCCAACGCCAGGCAGGGCCCTACCTGCTCTGTTAGTTTGGAGGGTCTGCCAGGCTGGCAACACAGAAAATATGATACATATAGCCATTTATGGAATATGAGAGACCCCTGGGATTTATACCAGGTCATTCCCAGGCAAAGGTTCTTTGAAGTTGGCAGCAGCAAGCCACATGTCGGCTCCCTGCTGGGAAAAGGAGTCGGAGTGTCTGAGTTCCCTCACTCTAAATTTGGTTCTGTCATGGTGTTTGTCACCTTATACCTGATGGATGGGCCATCAGCACAGCTTGAAGCCAGGGACTCTCTGGGCCCAGGCTCATTAGCATATCAAAAGAGCCATCCTGCAGTTAAGGTGATGCTATTCCTCTGCTAAGAAAGGACTGCAGACCTCCTACACAATAAATCCAGATTCTATCGATTTGAAGCGCAATCGACGCAGAGAATCGAGTGCGATCGCTTTTCTTCACGGGCGGTTCCAGGACGCGCCTGCGTCCCCGCAATCGTCCGTGACAGCCCCCCCCCTTGTCCGTGGCTTAGCCACTCATCCGCAAGATGTGTGGCGGCGCCGCTAACCTGGCTGACGGGCCTCGAGTTGCCGGTACGGCGGGAAAACCTATTGGAGCCTGTGGCTCGGTTCCCCTGGACCGGTCGCGGTCTGCTACCCTCAGGGTTGACCCAACATGGACCGTTCTGGACAGGGCGTTTGCGCCACTGCAGTCGGACGTGGTGTCTGCCGGGACTGCGGACAACGGGCAGTGGGTTGGTTAGGTCAACAGCCAGCCCACGCAGGGTTCCCCTGCTGAGTGGCTGTGGACCTAAGGGAACCCCGCGGGAATCCCTGGACCTTCCCAGCTCCTGACAGACGGCACATGCCCTGCAGTAGTTGGCTACATCCCTGTTCATCCGGGGCCAATAAAACTGTTTCCGAATACCGGCGAGTGTCTTGCGGACACCCGAGTGCCCGGTCAGAGGATTACCATGTGCGGATTTCAGCACATGTCCCCTAAACGCACTCGGGACCACAAGCCACTTGGTATCCGCGTGGGATCTACCTGTAGGGGGCTGTACAGACTCACTGTACAGTCTCCCACCTTCCCAGTACACCTTGAAAGCGGCCCCGTCTGCGAGGGGCTCAGCGGCTTGCTGCATGAGCACCTCCAGGCTTGGGTCACTTTGTAGTGCGGCTGAGAATACGGCGCTGTCAGTTTCAGCCAACTGGCTCATGTCACACGAGGCCAGCGGCTGAAAGGTCTCATCCCTGCGGTCAGAGGAGGGGGAGGAGGCCGGAACCCCCTCCACCTGTCCTGAGCTCGGGTTCTGAGCAGTGCAGCTGCTCGGTACTGCTAGCACCGGTACACTGTCAGAATGGCACAGACGGACATTACTCAAATCATCATTGCATGCAGTAATGACATTGACAGGTATAGACATTTTTTCATTACAGACAGGTTGTACAGTAAACTCAGGTACAGTTACAGCATCATCACAACAGACAGTCTGTACATCAAACTCAGGTGCCTTTGAAGCAGGCACTATTGAACCTGGTACCCTTGAACTGGGCACATTCAACCCACCTCCCCCTGGTGCTCCCCCAAGTGTATAAAGTACCTGGTGGTGGGTGGAGAGTCCGTCTCCTTCCGTGAGCGACAAGGCGGTCGTGGCAGGTTCATAGTAGGACACAAGCTTGCCCAAATCAGTCCCTAGCAACACAGGGACTGGGAGATCCTTCATAACCCCAACAACCCTTTCTTGGACCCCTCCCACTCCCCAATCCAGCTTCACTCTGGCGTGGGCTATGTGAAAAAGGGTGCCTTCTACTCCAGTAAGGGCAAGGGATCGGCTGGAGCTGATGCTCTCCTTTGGCACAAGGTGTGAGTGAACTAACGTGATGTCAGCTCCGGTGTCTCGGAATCCGGTGACAACTTTGCCGTTCACTCTAACAAGTTGCTGCTGGTCGGTTCGGTCGCGGATTTCCTGTCCGCGTGCAAACAGGACAAAATCTGATGATCCAGGCTGTGGTTCGCTGGCGGGTTGCCTCTGCTGTGGGTGAGGTGCAGGTGATGCAGATGATCCAGGTGCTGGTGGTGTCTGTCTCCGCTCCGGACAGTCGAATTTCATGTGTCCGGGCTGGCGGCAGTAGTGACAGGTGACCTCTCCAGGCGCTGCAGGCCTGGGTGCAGCAGCTGCGCTGGGTGGCCTCTGTGGCGGACGGCTCACAGGGGCAGGAGGGTCTGCCGAGGTATTGGGCTGACCTCCTCTCCAGCTGGATGGAACAGTTCTGCGGGTATCAGCCACCCGGGTAGTTGCAAAAGTCTCAGCAAGGTCTGCAGCGACAGTGGCTGAAGCCGGCCTGCGTTCTAACACAAACTGTCGTACATCAGCAGGGCAAATGTTCAGAAATTGTTCCAGGACTATCAAGTCCTCCAGGACATCATAAGACCCTTTGGTGAGGCCTAGTGTCCACTGGCGGAGTGTGGTGAGCAAGCTGCTGACCACATCTCGGTACGAATCAGAAGACTTTTTCTGCCAGGCCCTGAACTTTTTCCGATAGGCTTCTGGCGTCAGCTGGTACTTAGTAACGATAGCGTCTTTTATAGCAGCATAATCATTATCCTTCTCCGCAGGCAATTCTGCGAAGGCATCAAGCATTTTGTAGCGCAGCAAAGGTGTCAGATGTCTGGCCCACTGGTCTTGGGACAGACGATACTGACGGCATGCTTTTTCAAAAGACCGCAAAAACAAGTCAATGTCTGTGTCTTTTTCAATATTAGCAAATTTAAATTTTGCACTTACGGGTGGTGCAGCTCCTTCAGCAGGGAGACTGGGCGGTGAACTCCGGCTGGCCTGTTGCACTTTTGCCATGTTTAGCTCATGCTGTCGTTGGCGCTCCCGTTCTCGCTCAGCGGCATCCCTCTCCGCGTGGCGTTCTGCAGCAGCGGCCTCCCTCTCTGCGTGGCGTTCTGCAGCAGCAGCAGCATTGCGTTCCGCAGATTGGCGCTCCTCACGCATGTACTGCAGGTACTTGTCCAGGTCAGTGTCCATCAGCTTTTGTAATGCCTGCTGCATTAGCGGATCAGTACAAACGGACAGTCCAGTACTGGCCGGTTCCAGGCGAGTACTTTCAGAAATTCTGGGATTGGGGTCCACACTGACAGTCTCTGGCGTAACTGTTGCAACAGGGCCCGCAGGATGCTCAACCTCTGTACGCCTAAGATCTTCAGCCTCTGGTTCCCCTTGATTGTCAGATGGGCTGGTATCCACCTCAGCGGACACTCCCGGCTCCCGCAGTTGCTGGGCATCCCATCTGGACAAGTCTGCTATCAGGTCCCGTTTTGTCTTGCGGAGGATGCCAATGCCCCTCTCTTCGCAAAGATTTTCCAGGTCTGCTAGGCACATGTTCTGGTAGTTCCCGGACCTTTCCATGCCAAATAAAATAAAACTTTGGGGAAGGGGTACTGGCTACACAGTCTCTCTGTATATATAAAAAATATATTGCCTTCCAGCTACACCAACGAATTAGTTCGTTTCTCGATAGCGCTAGCGCTATCGCAGATACTTTCAGCACAACACAGATCCAACCGCTGCCTAACACTGTCACAGGAGCCCTCAGTGGCTGACCGCACTTAGCCTTCTAAACGGTGCCAGCGCACAGATCGTGCGAACTCTGGTCGCAGTCAATGCGCAGGAACCGTTAAGAATTAGCCGCAGACAACTCAGAAGGGAGCCTGTGAGACACGGGTGATTACAACGTCACCTACTGGTTCAGAGTAAACTGCCACCACCGCGGTTACTATGGGACCGTGGGGCCCACTAACTGACTGACTAATCCTGCGAATAAAACGGTTAAACACACGATATTCTGTCTAGCCAACAACAAACAAACAGTAGCGTATCTTCAGAGACCCGGGATCATTTCTGTGTGTGCTGATAAGCAGGGTAGCGGAAAGTGAATGACTTGGAGAAAGTCGTTTATTCACGCAATATAAATAATTAATATATACAGACAATTATGAAAATCAACAATTATGAAAACAGCAATAGCCAGTATGAAAAATAAAAGAAGGGAGAAAATTACTTAGTTCCTGGAAAGATGTCCTTATTGTGGGAAGAATCATAAAGTCCTTGGTTTCAAAGTCCAGAGTTCAGACCAGGTGGATACCAGCATATCCTCAAGCTGGCATCTGATGAGTGCAAGATGGTTCAGTGTGGAGGACTCTGAGTTTTGGCTCCTCTCCCATTCTTATGCCCCTGATTCAGTAGGAGGAAGTGAGGGCGGGCCCACACACCCCCTTAGAACATGAGATGAGTCCTGCCCTTGTCCTGGAGACCAGAAATCATGCCTTAACCATATATGGGCTCTATCTCACAGAACCGTACAGGTCAGGGCAGATTTACTAATATTTTCAGATCTGCCTCGATGTACCCAGCAGTCTGATACCAAACATGAGGGGTGGGACCCCTGTGGTACCATTAGGGCACTGTTGGACTGCCTAACGGGCAGTCTTTACCTCAGAAGGTTCTGAAATGTTCTCAGACCCAACGCCAGGCAGGGCCCTACCTGCTCTGTTAGTTTGGAGGGTCTGCCAGCCTGGCAACACAGAAAATATGATACATATAGCCATTTATGGAATATGAGAGACCCCTGGGATTTATACCAGGTCATTCCCAGGCAAAGGTTCTTTGAAGTTGGCAGCAGCAAGCCACATGTCGGCTCCCTGCTGGGAAAAGGAGTCGGAGTGTCTGAGTTCCCTCACTCTAAATTTGGTTCTGTCATGGTGTTTGTCACCTTATACCTGATGGATGGGCCATCAGCACAGCTTGAAGCCAGGGACTCTCTGGGCCCAGGCTCATTAGCATATCAAAAGAGCCATCCTGCAGTTAAGGTGATGCTATTCCTCTGCTAAGAAAGGACTGCAGACCTCCTACACAATAAATCCAGATTCTATCGATTTGAAGCGCAATCGACGCAGAGAATCGAGTGCGATCGCTTTTCTTCACGGGCGGTTCCAGGACGCGCCTGCGTCCCCGCAATCGTCCTCAGAGGTTGGAGTGGGAGCTGTGCTGTCTCAACGTTCAGGCTTACAGGGTAGATTACACCTGTGTGCCTATTTTTCTCGGAGGTTTTCTCCTGCGGAGAGAAACTACGATATAGGCAACAGGGAGCTTCTAGCCATTAAGTTAGCCTTCGAGGAATGACGTCATTGGTTAGAAGGAGCAGAGCACACGATCACGGTTTATACCGACCACAAGAATCTGGAATACATCGAGGGGGCTAAGAGATTGAGCCCTCGGCAGGCCCGTTGGTCCCTGTTTTTCTCGAGGTTCACATTCCTGATTACGTATACTCCAGGTAGTAAGAATACCAAGGCGGATGCCCTCTCCAGGTGTTTTGAACCAGAGACAGCACAGTCCCCCGCTCCTGAGTCTATCATCCCGCAGAAACTAGTGTTAGCTGCCACGGAGACCTGGGAGGATTGGACAGAGGTTTTGGGTCCCTTTCAGCAGGATGTTCCTGAGGGAAAACCTGAAGGGGTCATGTTTATCCCACTACCATTTCGCTTACAAATCCTGCAACTCTTTCATGCCCATAAGAATGCTGGTCATCCTGGAGCTGCCAGAACGCAGGATCTGATTGCCAGGTGTGCTTGGTGGCCTTCTTTGGCAACAGATTGCAAGGAGTATGTCAGGGAGTGTGCGGTATGTGCCAAGAGTAAACCCTCCCGGCTGGCATCTGTAGGAAGGTTGCAGCCTTTGCCCACCCCGAGTGAGCCATGGACCCACTTGTCCATGGATTTTGTGGGGGAATTGCCCAGGTCTGAAGGCATGTCGGTCATCTGGGTGGTAGTCGACCGTTTTAGCAAAATGGCCCATTTTGTGCCTCTGAAAGGACTCCCCTCGGCTCAAGAACTGGCCGAATTGTTCAACATTCACGTCTTCCGGTTGCATGGCATTCCGGAAGACATTGTATCAGATAGGGGAGTCCAATTCGTGTCTGGATTCTGGAGGGCATTTTGCAACCAAATGGGCATGAAATGGTCTTTTTCGTCAGGCTACCACCCACAGACAAACGGGCAGACTGAACGAATTAATCAGTCTTTGGAGTAGTTCCTGAGATGTTACATTGCGGAGGCTCAGAGTGACTGGGTAAAATTTTTACCCTTTGCGGAATTCGCACAAAATAATTTAAAGAATTCTTCGTCTGGTTTCTCTCCATTCCAGATTGTGACAGGGAGGTCACCCAAATTCTCCCCTTTTCCAACTGTCTCTTCTCCTTTTCCAGCACTGGAGGATTGGCAGAGGTCACTGAGGGACAATTGGGGAATCATTAAGGGGAACTTGCAGAAGGCATTCCAGAATCAGAAGGGCCAGGCGGACAAGAGACGGTCCGTGGAATGGGAATTTCAGCCAGGGGATTTAGTCTGGGTGTCCACACGTCACTTGACCTTGAAGCAGCCTTCTGCCAAACTGGGCCCCAGGTTTGTGGGTCCATTTTCCGTGACTAGGAGAATTAACAACGTCACTTACGTCATTGATCTTCCTGCCAGCATGCGGGGCGTAAGGTCGTTTCACGTGTCTCTGCTCAAACCCGCAGTCCATGTGGGCCCTACTCCGCCTCCTCCGGTACTGGTAGATAGCCAACCCGAGTTCGAAATAGAGAGAATTTTGGACTCACGCGTTGTCCAGAACTCGGTACAGTACCTGGTACACTGGAAGGGGTATGGCATTGAGGAAAGACAATGGGTCCCGGGGACTCGCATGCATGCGGATGAGTTGAGGGAAGAATTTCATACCTTACACCCCGAGAAGCCTGGTAGGAGTTGTCCGGAGTCCACTCCTCGGGGGGGGGGGGGGGTACTGTAATGAAACGCGGAAAAGCCGCGGCCTCTCAAGGTGAGGCGGCTGTTTCCGCGTCCAGCAGGACGCCACAACGCGGAAAAAACGCCGCATGCCGCTCAGGCAGAGCGGCGGAATCTGCATTGGGAACGGCTGAATCTGCATTGGGAACGGCGAAATCCGCATCGGTAACGGCGGAATCCGCATTGGAGGCGGCTCCCACACTTGGTTCACTAGATACATTGCAAAACAGTACTGGTGTGGCTGGGACTGATAGTCCACCAAGATTCAGACTTACACGCGCGCGAGCACAGAGGCTGAGTTTAAATAACAGCCAGAAGTGAGTCAGCTGACCAGGCTGGTCAGCTGACATTTTCCACAACTTTCATTGGTCCAGCAATTAGGGAGGTCCTGGAAAGGTCCTTGAGTATATATACTGCTGGCTGTTCACTTGCTCTTTGTCTGGCGTTGCAATCACATATGTGGGAGCACCCAGATCCGTAGTCAGATCCGCAAGTGTGCCGGGACCAGCTGGAGCTGTAATCCTACACTTAGCTAGATTCTGTTGATAGCTAAAGTACTAGTTTGATTGTATTTATTTGTTATGACTTTTGCCTGCCTTGACTATCCTCCTGAACTCTGATCTTGCACCTCGATATTTCTGATACCTGTTGCCGAACCCCGGCTCGTCCTTAGACTCTGTTTCTGCCTCCTGATTTTGTACCTCGATATTTCTGATACCCGTTGCTGAACCCTGCCTGTACTTAGACTCCGCCTTTGCCTACTGTATCTGTACTTTATCTGTCCGTGTGTTACGACCTGGCTTGTCCGACCTCGAGAACCGACCTCACTATTGGAGGCGGTTCCCCGTCCTGTTAGTGACACTTCCTCCTGAGTGTCACTCTCGGACTTTCCTTCCTACTGTCAGTCTGACTCCTCCCGTCTTGGAGAGCTCAGGTCTGCAGAAGGAATCCGTGCAGTTTTCCTTGCTGCACTGAGGCCTAGGCCTCCAAGTGTTACTGTTACACCAAACACTACACTCTACTCAGGTGAACAGAGGTTAGTTAGTGTATCGGATTATCGGTGATACTGCAGATCACGTATAATCTGGTATACATCTGTATTTCCTGTGATACTGCAGATCACCGGTAATCAGACCCTCTCTGTGCTTCACCGATCGTTACACATAGCAGCTGCAATCTACACTCTGACTGTCACACAATGACATCAAGCTAATAAATGATTTAACAATAGTGTAGTGATAGTGAAGGGGTTAATCACTGAAAAGCTTTAGATTTATCACTGTGTACAGCACTTGGTAGGCCAGCAGCCCTGCAGCACACACTCTGACTGTCACACAATGACATCAAGCTAATTAATGATTTAACAATAGTGTAGTGATAGTGAAGGGGTTACTCACTGAACAGCTTAGGTTTATCACTGTATACAGCCCTTGCTAGGCCAGCAGCACTGGAGCATGTCTCTCAGTGAGCATTCCCAAGCTAGGACAATATGTCTCATCATGGCAGCCCTCCTTATTATACAGGGGGGCTGGCCAGGGTTCCTTTCTGTGATTGGGTGCCAGGGCTTAGGCTGGGAGGCCTCTGATTGGCTCAGTGAGGTCAGGTGGGGCTGGCCAGTGTTCCCCTCTGTGATTGGTTGCTAGGGCTTCTGCTGGGTGCCCTCTGGTTGGCTCCAGGACGTCATCTCCTTAGTTACAGTATTCGGATCATGATATCCGCAGATATCCGCGCATGCGACCAAATATCCTCAGATAGCTATCCGGATTTGGGCCCAGCTATCCGGAATCCGAATCCGGTCGGAGAGCTGAAAAAAGATCGGATATCCGGAATCTGGATGAGCAGCACTGCATATATATCAATCATCTAACTGTACAACCAGATCTGCTGGTGTATAGCATAGATTCTGGTTATATATGAACCAGTTGTAGACCCAGAAGATATGAGCCATGTATACAGTGCTGTTTCTGGCCATTGTCGCACCCCAGGCAAAACATCTTTTGTCTCCCTACCCCAATTTTGTGAACAGGAAGATCATAACCTACATCAATTCGTTTTGTGAGCACCAATAAGAAATTGATTGTTTACATAGAAATAATGTTGTTTCCCAAAATAAATTTGTAAAGGACACACAAATCATTACCACCCCATATGCATTTCACCAGCCCAAACTCACTTTAAACCATATAATAAACCCATCCAAAAATGGTTTTGAGCAATGTTTATCCATTTTATAAACATTATACTATTTATATACTGCTTGGGTCTTTACAGGTTAGAATATTATCCTGGAAATCCAATCAGAGTTGCAACAATCCACACAGCCATTTAGGTGTAAAAATTACCATTCCTCCCTTTCTTAAAGGATACCCGAACTGACATGTGACATCATGAGATAGACATGTGTATGTACAGTGCCTAGCACACAAAAAACTATGCTGTGTTCCTTTTTTTATTTCTCTGCCTGAAAGAGTTAAATATCAGGTATGCAAGTGGCTGACTCAGTCCTTACTCAAACAGGAAGTGACTACAGTGTGACCCTCACTGATAAGAAATTCACCTTTTTTACCTTTTTCTTGCACTCAGAAGCCATTTTCTGCTAGGAAAGTGTTTTATAGTTGGAATTTCTTATCAGTGAGGGTCACACTGTAGTCACTTCCTGTTTGAGTCAGGACTGAGTCAGCCACTTGCATACCTGATATTTAACTCTTTCAGGCAGAGAAATAAAAAAAAGGAACACAGCAAAGTTATTTGTGTGCTAGGCACAGTACATACACATGTCTATCTCATAATGTCACATGTCAGTTCGGTTATCCTTTAATGGAACTAGCAGATGGCCATAAGAACTTGATAAAGTAAAGTGTACGAAGGCTAGCGCTCTGGTCCCTCCTCCTACAGCTGTGACTCCTGGCATACTGTATGCCTGGTTTGCCTATGCATAAAAACAGCCCTGTATGTATGACAATTGCATTTGGCTTTTTTCCTCTGTGCACAAGCAACTTTCTTCTAACGGGCATGCACAAACCGTCCTCACGCATGCCCAGTGCAGAGACACTGGTACACGGATGGGAGAGCAGCAACAGGAAGAGGAGGGTCCCGGGCAGCATCAGAAGGGTAGAAGAGGGTCCGAGAAGCCTCCAGACCATACAGAGCATTCCCACTACGTAAATATCCATTATTACCCCCTTTCTGTTACAGGTGTGCTTTAATTATCAGCGAGCTTATGGAGAATCATTTGGGACGTGTTGGTAAGCAGGCCATATGCTGACCTCTCGCCTGGATCTCCTGACCTGGCTTGTCTCCGGAGGTGGTGAAAATCCTCACGCAGGGGGTTATTTCAGGGCGCAGTCTGGTGTGTGTGAGATATTTGGGTTACGTGCCCGGCTTCTCCCCAGATGCCCCCTGCAGAGGATTGCATTAATCTGTAAGAATGCGGAACATAAAACCATCCGTCTCCGGCTGTTTACACTTCACAACAACAAACAAGCGTCTAATGGGGCTAATCTGATCTGGAACACACTTGTGGCAACCTCCTCCATAATACAGGTGAGTCCACACACGTGGCACTCCCTCCCTCTGCAATATAGGTGAGTGCAACCATGTGGCACCCCCCCCCTCCCTCCCACCACAAAGGTGAGCACACACATGGTGCCCTCCTCCCCCCTTCCTCCCCTGCCATACAGGTGAGTACACACACGTAGCAACCCCCTCCCTCCGCAATACAGGTGAGTGCACACGTGTGGCGCCCACTCCTTCCTCCCACCACACAGGTGAGTACACACATGGTGCCCGCCTCCCTCCCCTGCCATACAGGTGAGTGTACACACCCGAAGCTCCCCTTCCCCACCCACCCTCGGCGGTGAGTGCACACATATGACGCCCACCCTTCCCCCTACCACACAGGTGAGTACACACGTGGGAGCACCCCACTCCCTCGCCATACAAGTTACTGCACGCACACAGCAACCCCCCTCCCCCCTCCCCTACAGGACGTTCAGGTGATTTCGTTTACACAGTCACGTATTATGGAAAGTGTCTATAGAGCCGGCATGGTGCCAGGAGATATTATCCCAACAACTAAAGATTTCTCTGATAGGAACTCTGTGGTTTTGGGCTGCTAAGGGCAGACAGCAGAGGGCGCAAATGGAGCTACCCCAGGGACTCTGCAGATAAGCAGGAGGATTTTGCGTGTCAGTGTTCTGTGACACGTAGCAAGTAATCCTTCCACTTTCCTCAGGAATTGAGCTGGATTGATGAATAAGGAGATTTCTCTCATCTCTCTGTTCAGAAAAGCTGATTCTGTGCCCGGATTTCCCGATAAATGCCGATCTAACAAAGTGCCTGTAATTCAGCCACATGAGGGGAGGGGGGGTCTGGCGAATGTGTTTTCTCTCTGAGACTGGTGAAGACCTCAGAGCTGCGTCCTCACAAGGGATGGTCGGAAGTCCAATTTCAGATTCTGACGGATTTCTGCTTTTTGAAGACAGAATGTTATTTTTTTTTTGTTATTTTTTCAATAAAGTTAATTGTAAAAATAAAAAAATAAACATTTTTGCGGAAACCTCTATTTTTTGGGGATGTACACTACAATGTGAAATCCACATTTCCTATCGGCAACCGCAGTAAACCTCGGTCTAGTGAACGCTATTATGCAGAATCCGCATTTCCAATCGGCGACCCCAATAAACTTGGCCTAATGTACGCTATTATTGGTAATCTGCATTTCTGATCGGCAACTGCTGTAAACTTCTGCATTAGCCTAATGTACGCTATAATGGTAACAGAATTTGCATTTCCAATTGGCAACCGTGGTAAACTTCTGCATTCTCTAATTGACCTAATACTGTGGAGTCTTCTGATTGGTCTAAAATTTCCATGGTAATCTGATTTCCGCAGCACAATTTTGATTCTTTGATTGGTCCAATGCTTTCGAGTCTTGTGATTGGCCAAAAATTTCAGAGTCTTGTTAACATGGGCGTTTTTAGGCATAGGCAGTACAGGACACTGCCTACAGCGCCATTGGTCCTGGGGACGCCATGTTTCTAGATTAAGTTCTGTCCCCCGAACGAAGCCCCGCTCCAGACTAAGGCCTCCCCCCCAGCGGGTGTTCTACTACTTGCTTCTGCTGTATCTACTAAGCATAAGTTCCAGGCAGCTGCCACTGTGTCCCTCTGTGCCTTGTGCATCCTTCTTTCCTACTTTGTACCTCCTTCTGTCTCCTCTCCATGTGCTTCCTTCAGTCTCCCTGTGTCACCTATGCCTCCTTCTGTGCCCCTTTGTGCCTCCTTCAGTTACCCTGTACCTCTTTCTTTCCCCTTGTGCCTTTCTTTGTCCCCTTGTGTTACCTCTGCCTCCCTGTCCATCCTTTCCGTCCCACTCTGCCTCATTCTGTCTCCATGTTGCCTCTTCAGTCCCCATGTGCCGCCTCTGTCCCCTGTGCCTCCCTCTGTTCTCATATGCCTTCTTCTGTCTCCCTGTGCCTCTGTTCCCCCTGTGCCTCCTTCTGTCTCCCTGTGCCTCCGTCCATCCCCCTCTGCCTTCTTCTGTTTCCCTTTTTTCTGCCCCCCATTGTGCTTCCCGCTAGCTGCCGCCTGTGTGCCTCCTTCTGTCTCCTGTGTGTCTTCTTCAGTCCCCCGTGCCTCCTTCTTTCCTCCTGTGATGCCCTTTTGTCCCCCTTTGTGCCTCCTTCTGCCCCCCTTGGTTCCTCCTTCGGCCCCCTTTTGTGCCTCCTTCTGTTCCTCTGTGTGCCCCCTTCTGTCCCCCTGTGTGCTTCCTTCTGTCCTCCTTTGTGCCTCCTTCTGGCCCTCATGCCTCCTTCTGCCCACCTGTACCTCCCTTTGCCCCTTTGTGAAACTCCTTCTGTTCTCCTTTGCCTCCTTCTGTCCTCTTTTGTGCCTCATTCTGTCCCCAATTGTGCCTCCTTCTGTCCCCCTGTATTCCTCCTTCTGTCCCCTTGTGCCTCCTTCTGTCCTCCTTTGTGACTTCTTCTGACCCTCTTGCCTCCCTATGTCCCCCTGTGTGCCTTCTTCAGTCCCCCTGTGCCTCATTCTGTCCCCCTTTGTGCCTTCTTCTGTCCCCCTGTGTGCCTCCATTAGTCCCCCTGTGACTCCTTCTGTCCTCCTTTGTGACTCCTTATGTCCCCCCTTTGTCCCTCCTTCTGTCCCACTTTTGCCTCCTTCTGACCCCCTTGCGCCTCATTCTGTCCCCCTGTGCCTTCTTCTGTCCCTCTCTGTGACTCCTTCTGGCCCTCAGGTCTCCTCCTGTTCCCCTGTGCCTTCCTCTGTCTTAATGCCTCTTTCTGTCCCCTATTGCCTCCTGAGATTTTTTGGCAGATAGATGGTTTAATAGATAATTTCCAACAGGTCCAATCTGATTTCCGATTGTTTTTCTGATCAATTTCTCATAGAAGTGAATGGAAATCGATCAGAAAAACGATCGGACAGTAAATCTGCTGAAAAATCTCATTGTGTATTCCCAGAATAACACATACAGTATGCTGCTGAGTATCCCAGTAGTCAGACATGTCACTCAGAGAAGCACTTGTATTCACCTCCTTTGCAGGGGGGAGGGGCAGAGAGTGTTTACCTGCAAATAACAACAAAGGGCCAGAAGAGAACTAGGAAAATGAGGAAATAGATTTTTTTCCCCCTAAAACTTGCTTAGCTTATGTATATATTACTGACCATCAGATTTACTTTGCAATTTTTTTACCTAACTCAGACAACCCCTCTGGCTCACAATCTAATCCTACTATATATATATAATCCTAATATATATCTCAGTCTAGGGTCAATTTAGGGGGAAGCTAGTTAACTTATCTGTATGTTATTTGGGATGTGGGTGGAAACCAGAATGCCTGGAGGAAACCCGCGCAGACACAGGAAGAACATACAAACTCCTTGCAGATGTCCCTACCTTGCTGGGATTCTGTGATGATTTGCTCAGCTGCCTGTGCAGGCAGGCAGCCTTTTGACCATTGTTTAGAATTGCATGCTGCAGGACTCTGGAAAGAAGAGCTTCTGTCAGTTTTGCAGCTTGTGCTTGCTGAGGAATTTGCATACGTTGTCATGCAAATTGCCTGGCCACATTCATTGGAGGCGTGTACTATAAGTACTATGTGTGTCCCACAATGCTTTGCTGGTCATAAGGATTTCGTCCTATGTAACACTCCTGGTGGGGTGTCAGCCTTACTCTCTGTTTGAAGATCAGCTTAGAGTAATTCCTGGAAACTAAGCTAGGCAGATTTCCCTAGTGCAGTTAGGATTGTTTATCTGTTTTGTTTGTCTGTTGCGATTGTCCTGTCCCAGCGGTGGTCGATAGGAAGTCGTTCTGATCTCTGTTCTTGGAGCATAGCTGGTGCAGCGGTTGCTACCAGCTATCTCTTCTGTTCTGTCTCCTGGGATCGCGCTAGCCACTTTTCGCTAGTGCTGTGGATCCTTCTGTTCTGTCTCCTGGGATCGCGCTAGCCACTTTTCGCTAGCGCTGTGGATCCTTCTGTTCTGTCTCCTGGGATCGCGCTAGCCACATTCCGCTAGTGCTGTGGATCCTTCTGTTCTGCTACTCTGTACCTGGATCGCGCTAGCCACTTTTCGCTAGTGCTGTGGATCCTATCTCTCGCTTGTCCCTGTTTTCGTGTGTCTGTCTTGTCTGCTACGACCGCTTGCTGGAGGCTCGGTGAGGTAACCGTTAAGCAAGCGTTCGCGTCCTCTATTTCATGTTTGTCTGTCGATGGTTAGTTAGGCGCGCTTGTCTCTATTGTGCTTATCACGTGGAGACCGCGCATAACCGCGTGCACTGTTGCGAATGAGTGCGGTGTTCGCGGTTAGCTAGCGTTTGTTATTTTCCGCATCTTCTCATTGTATTATTTGCTGTGCCTTTGCTACCCTCGTGTTCTGTTCTGATCTGCCTTGTGTCACGTCTGGCGATCGCACCTCTCGCGATCGCGTTCCTATTTCATATCTGCTGTTGTGTGTGCGCGGTCGCGGGGTGGCGACTGGATTGGCGCACACACATACAACCTGTCCCTTTGCTCGTTCTCATTCGCAATCGCCTCTCTTGCAATTGCGTCCTGCGCTTCGTACAATTCCTGTCTGGCATTTGTGGAGGTACAGAGGATTGGTTCCTCTGCACTCCCCAGCGCCATCTGCCGACAGGAATTTCCCTCTACAGGTGCGTAGCACCTTTTGCTGGGTGCCTGCAATTACACGCTTGTGGAGGATTTCCGCCGTGTCAGCGCACGCGTTGTGCGCTGATCACGGAGAAAGTTCCACAATCGTTACAGATTCAAACTGGAAATCCAGCGCTGCAAGGCGAGAGTGCTAATGACTGCACCACCGCGCTGCCACTCTATTCAGAGTGCAGCGCCCAGTGGGCGTGTTCACTCACCTCCCCGGAGATCCAGACGCCGACAGTCATTCTTCTGCCTGTCCTCCGAGGCTCTGCATGACCCTGCTGAGATCGCTGCCTGTTGTCATGACGACAGATGGCAATCTCACTAGAGGGTAACAGCACCCGGAGTACGGAGGGAGAATTGCAGCGCTGGTTCTTAGGGAGGCGAGTAAGAGCTGGGCTGCGGCAGGCTTTCTGATAGTTTTGTGTTTTTAGTGCCTGAAAGGGTGCAAAAAATGCACTGCATGAAGACCCTAAAATATGGAAATAATTATACCGCAACCCCCCCCCCCCCCAAAAAAAAGTTAAATACTCACTTATAGAGGGGAGAGGCTCTGGATTCCATAGAGATTTTCCGATTTGCTCTCTATGCTCTCGGTCCCATGCAGTCTCCCCTGCCCCAGCCCCATCCCGCCAACTGTTCAAATACACCTTGAGGAGTCTTCAGAGCGCTCTGGAAGCCCTTGCGTCCCCGAATGTTTCTTAAGCTAGGCAGCTCTGTACTGTGCATGCACCGATGTGTGTGCTGGTGCATGCATCGTACTGAGCCTCCTGTCTTCGGAAGACTCCCAAAGGTGCAGAATTGTAACAGGAGACAGCTGTGGAGCAAGGGCCAATGAAAGAATGAGAAAACTCTACGGGATCCAAAGCCTTCCCTCCCCATAGGTGAGTATGTAACTTTTTTTTAGGGTGTCTTCAGTATTACTTTAAATATGGTAGATGGTTGACCTGCTGAGAAAAAGAATGATGATGGAAGGAGAGGTTATTTATTAGACGCACGACTCTTACAAAAGTCCCTAAGAGGTATTTATGGCATTTTCAAGTAATTGGATCAATAATAAAAACATTTAAACATAAAACTAAGCCTTTATAAGGAAGTGGAGATTTGACACGGTCAGTATACCGTAACATGTGACAATGTGGGCCAGATACACATCTGGAGCGCAAGGCAATAAATATATGAATGCAGACATAAAGACACACCTTCACTTAGGATGTATATAAAGATAAATGTGTCCCAGATGTACAATAAACACACCCTAAACATTTGTCACACCTACTTTTAAAACTTCCATTCCGAACATAAACATGTGAACAGTTCCATAAAGATTTCAATAACCTGTACTTAAGGTAGTCACTTTTGATGGATAATTAATTTCTATTGATGGTGTCAAATTTCCAACAACAAGAGCCTGATGGAACTGCAGAAGATAAAGACTCAATGCTACTCCACCTGCATCACTCACCAAGTTACCAGCTACGGTAATTCACTCGCCAGTTTACTGCTACCTATACCACGATCTGGCACATAAAAGAGGAACTTTAACCAAGGATTAAACTTCATTCCAATTAGTAGCTGATACCCCCTTTACCACAAGAATCCTTTACCTTTTCTAGAATAGATCATTGGGGTCTGTGTGGCTGATATTGTGGTGAAACGCCTCCCACAGTGTGATGTCATGACCATGGTCCTGGCAGCTTGTTGTCTGTGAACCTCGTTGCATTGTGGGAAATAATGGCATTTTCCAACTGCCAAGCAAACAATACCCCCCTTTGTGCATAGAACTCTCAGAAACAAACATTCTGTGCAGCTCACCTGGCAGAACTAAAGATGTCACCACCAGTGGTACATTTCAGAATGTAAATCAGGGAGAGGAAAGGTTTTACAATGTGCAAACACTGACTGAATAATCTATAAGTGAATATTGTAAAAACTAAGCAATTTTAATCATTGTGTTATTTTCACTGCAGTTCTTCTTTAATCTAATCCATTTACAAGCTATACGGGTGACTTATGGCAAGAGGTTAGGCAATCTGTCCTTAGCACCACACACCACTTATCACCTCAGTGCTCCACTGTCCAACCCCACTCTTCCCACAACCTTTTTTTTTTTAATAAAATAGAAACATCACAGGAATCAGGATACAGGTATTCAGAAGAAGATGACATCACAGGACACAGGTATAAGGAAGAAAATGACATCACAGGATACAGGTATAAGGAAGAAAATGACATCACAGGATACAGGTATACAGAAGAGGATTACATCACAGGATACAGATATACAGAAGAAAATGACATCACAGGATACATGTATACACAAGAGGATGACAACACTGGATACAGGTATACAGATGGAGATGACATCACAGGATACGGGTATACAGAAGAGGATGACATCACAGTATACAGGTATACAAAAGAGGGTGAAATCATTGGATACAGGTATACAGAAGAAAATGACATCAAAGGATACAGGTATACAAAGGAGGATGACAACATACGATACAGGTATACAGAAGAGGATGACATCACAGTATACAGAAGAAGATGACATCACTGGATACAGGTATACAGAAGAGGATGACATCACAGGTATACAGAAGGAGATGGCATCACAGGATACAGGTATATAGAAGATGATAACATCACAGTATACAGAAGAGGATAACATCAGAGGATAGAGGTGTACAGAAGAGGATGACATCACAGGATAGAGGTGTACAGAAGAGGATGACATCACAGGATACAGGTATAAGGAAGAGGATGACATCACTGGATACAGGTATACAGAAGAGGATGACATCACAGGATACAGGTATACATAAGACGATTACATCACTGGATACAAGTATACAGAGGAAAGAAGAAAGTGACGGAATACTTTTTTTTTCCTTTAATTTTTCTTTTACTTTTTATTGTCATTTATTTTAAATCACAATTTTACCTTAAAACTTTTATAAATCGTTAGGGAGACAAAAATGACCCCATATACCTAGGAAGAGGCAGACATCCGGAGACCTCTTATAATTAAAGAAGACTCACAGACTGTACCACAAGCCCCAAAGGGAGCGGGGGGAAGGGGGGGGGATTTTGAGCCCCTTTTGCAGAGCCCCGTCATGCCCCTCCTACCCCCCCCCCCCCCCCCCCCAACCCTGTATCAAGGACCACATCGGCTAGTTTTGCTGAGGTGGAGCTATCATTCTTGCAATAGCAGCATGAATGGGGGACAGGGGGTTAAATAGTTGTGTTTTTAAATTTTAAACAAATTCAAAAATGATTGTGAGCCAAGCCATGGCTTCTTGCCATCCACATGCCACAGGTGATAAATGTATCCCTCATTTTTGATGTTAAACATTCCATACCAACCAACTCAGATGAAAAGAATGTGAGACCGATAAAGCACAGCTTCAGACAGGTTCTCTTGCATACCTTGGGGTGGGGGAATTTTCACTAACTGTATCATGTGATTTGCTTATGGCAGGAATTGGCCCCTCACCCTGGCAGCAGGTGAACTGAATCTAAGATGTGATTTCCTCCAGACCAAGCATTACATAAGGGACGCTCTCACGTGCGCAGTGTGCGTTATGATCTGGCGGTGTTTACAAACACACCTCTTCTCAGATAAAGATCAATGTCACCCAGACGTCCAATAAACACATCACAAAGATCTGAGAATGCCTTTCACATGTACAGTACATTCTGAGCAAACACATACGGGAATGCTTTTCACAAAGACTCGTCTTTACTCAGGCCGATACATAAAGATCAAAGTGATAGGGAACTGTAACCTAATAACATCATAAGAAGTTGTGGAGGAGACACGGTATCAGGTGTACATTATTAGCAAATTATTAGTGTGAGCGAGCCTGTGAGGACGGTCATTAATAGACAATGAAGCAGATATAAGATATGTTACCATCTCCAAAGGAAAGCCTGCAATGGCAAAAGTCTAACTTAAGTGTCCCCCACCCTAACGTTTCTATGTGCGTGTTGATCCCCAGATCTTCAAAATGGTTTGCATACACAATAATTCTGTATTAAACCCTTTCACCTACGTTGAGGTTCCCTCCATTCAAAAGGGGCCCTACTCTACCCACACCAGTCATCAAGCAAGCAAACACTTCATGCTCTTGTACCTGAAATTCATGCTGAGGCTAGTGTTGGGCGAACACCTAGATGTTCGGGTTCGCGAACGTTCGCCGAACATCGCCGCGATGTTCGGGTGTTCGCGCCGAACTCCGAACATAATGGAAGTCAGTGGGGACCCGAACTTTCGTGCTTTGTAAAGCTTCCTTACATGCTACATACCCCAAATTAGCAGGGTATGTGCACCTTGGGAGTGGGTACAAGAGGAAAAAAAATATTTGAAAAAGAGCTTATAGTTTTTGAGAAAATTGATTGTAAAGTTTCAAAGGAAAAACTGTCTTTTAAATGTGGAAAATGTCATGTTTCTTTGCACAGGTAACATGCTTTTTTTCGCCATGCAGTCATAAATGTAATACAGAGAAGAGGTTCCACGAAAAGGGACCGGTAACGCTAACCCAGCACCAGCAGCAGCACACGTGATGGAACAGGAGGAGGCGCAGGAGGAGAAGGCCACGCTTTGTGAGACACAACAACCCAGGCCTTGCATGAGGACAAGAAGCGTGCGGATAGCATGCTTTGTACCGCCATGCAGTCATAAATGTAATAAAGATAAGTGGTTCAATAAACAGGGACCACGCGGCAACGCTAACCCAGCAGCAGCAGACGTGATGGAACAGGAGGAGGCGCAGGAGGAGAAGGCCACGCTTTGTGAGACACA
Source organism: Hyperolius riggenbachi (assembly GCF_040937935.1). NCBI lineage: Eukaryota > Metazoa > Chordata > Amphibia > Anura > Hyperoliidae > Hyperolius > Hyperolius riggenbachi. The sequence goes on from NC_090649.1 coordinate 443,562,479, forward strand.
ACAACCCAGGCCTTGCATGAGGACAAGAAGCGTGCGGATAGCATGCTTTGTACCGCCATGCAGTCATAAATGTAATAAAGATAAGTGGTTCAATAAACAGGGACCACGCGGCAACGCTAACCCAGCAGCAGCAGACGTGATGGAACAGGAGGAGGCGCAGGAGGAGAAGGCCATGCTTTTTGAGACACAACAACCCAGGCCTTGCATGAGGACAAAAAGCGTGCGGATATAGCAGCAATGCTTTTTGCCACCATGTAGTCATAAATGTAATACAGATGAGAGGTTCAATAAACAGGGACCGGAAACGCTACACCATCCCAGATGTTCATTGGTCATGTTACTTGGTTGGGGTCCTGGAGTGTTGCGTAGTCATTTCCAATCCAGGATTGATTCATTTTAATTTGAGTCAGACGGTCTGCATTTTCTGTGGAGAGGCGGATACGCCGATCTGTGACGATGCCTCCGGCAGCACTGAAACAGCGTTCCGACATAACGCTGGCTGCCGGGCAAGCCAGCACCTCTATTGCGTACATTGCCAGTTCGTGCCAGGTGTCTAGCTTCGATACCCAATAGTTGAAGGGTGCAGATGGATTGTTCGACACAGCTACGTCATCTGACATGTAGTCCTTGACCATCTTCTCCAGGCGATCGGTGTTGGAGGTGGATCTGCACGCTTGCTGTTCAGTGGGCTGCTGCTGCATGGGTGTCAGAAAAATTTCCCACTCCAAGGACACTGCCGATACCATTCCCTTTTGGGCACTAGCTGCGGCTTGCGTTGTTTGCTGCCCTCCTGGTCGTCCTGGGTTTGCGGAAGTCAGTCTGTCGGCGTACAACTGGCTAGAGGAGGGGGAGGATGTCAATCTCCTCTCTAAAGTCTCCACAAGGGCCTGCTGGTATTCTTCCATTTTGACCTGTCTGACTCTTTCTTCAAGCAGTTTTGGAACATTGTGTTTGTACCGTGGATCCAGAAGGGTATAAACCCAGTAATTGGTGTTGTCCAGAATGCGCACAATGCGTGGGTCACGTTCAATGCAGTCTAGCATGAATTGAGCCATGTGTGCCAGAGTCCTACCAGAATCCTCATCATCCTCTTGTGAGCGTTGTGATAGTTGTTGTGATGCATCATAGTCGTCACCTTCCTCCTGGTCTGCTTCTGCTGACCATTCGCGCTGAATTGTGGAAGTCCAACGTGCACCGCTCTGGCCCTCGTCAGTGGTGGCATGAAATTCCTGCTCCAACTCCAGCTGTTCCTCCTCCTCTTCTTCGTCATAGCTGCTGGGGCCAGCGTTCCCTGAGGCGGATGGCCTGATGTTGGTACCATCACGCTGATCGTTTTCTCCTTCAGATTCCCCCAGTTGCATCATGACAGCTGTTTCCTTGATTTTCAACATTGACCTCTTCAGTAAACACAGCAGTGGTATGGTAATGCTGACTGAAGAGTTGTCACTGCTCACAAGCAACGTGGATTGCTCAAAATTTTGGAGGACTTGGCAGAGGTCCAACATGTTGGCCCAATCGGATCCACAGAAGCTTGGCAGCTGTCCGGATGCGCCTCGGTACTGCGCCGTCATGTACTGGACCACTGCACTCTTCTGCTCACAAAAGCGGGCTAGCATGTGCAGCGTAGAATTCCAGCGCGTAGGGACATCACACAGCAAGCGATGGTGGGGGAGATTGAAGCGCTCCTGCATCTTGGAGAGTGCCCCCGAAGCAGTACTGGAATTTCTACAATGTTTGGCCACTCGACGCACCTTCAACAGAAGATCGGCCACGCCTGGGTATGTCCTCAGGAACCGCTGAACTACTAGGTTCATCACGTGCGCCAGGCAAGGGATGTGTGTCAGCTTAGCCAACCTTAAAGCGCGAATGAGATTACTCCCATTATCACACACAACCATGCCCGGTTTCAGGTCCAGCGGTGCCAGCCACAAATCCGTCTGTTCCTTTATTCCCTTCCAAATTTCCTCCCCTGTGTGCTGCTTATCCCCAAGGCAGATCAGCTTCAGCAACGCTTGCTGACGCATGCCAACAGCTGTGCTGCACTGCTTCCACGATCCTACTGCTGCTGGGTTAGCGTTTCCGGATGAGGTACAGCTTTGAGATGCGTTGGAGGAGAAGGAGTAAGAGAGGTATGTGCTGCTGTTGTTATCCAGTGGGAGGGACGGCGGTGCAGCTGTTTGCGGCGTGGGCAACACCCGCGCCGTAGCAGGTGAGGAATCGCTGCCAGGCTCCACAAGGTTCACACAGTGCGCGGTAAGGGAGATGTATCGACCCTGGCCGAACGCACTCGTCCAGGTGTCAGTGGTGAGGTGAACCTTGCAGGCAACGGCATTCTTCAAGCTTCGGGTTATTTTGCTGACCACGTGCTCATGCAACTCAGGCACTGCAGAGCGCGCAAAGTGGTAGCGGCTGGGAACCACGTAACGTGGGATTGCCACTCACATCATGCCCTTGAAGCTGTTTGTCTCCACCACTCGATATGGCAGCATTTCGCAGGCCAGAAGCTTGGCTATGCTGGCTGTTACTGCCACGGCCCGGGGGTCATTTGCTGGCAATTTCCTCTTGCGCTCAAACATCTCCAACACAGACAACTGAACCGTAGCGCTGCACACGGAAGGGCTGTTGGTTGTTGTGTTTGATGAAGACTGGGAGACCTCAAGAGCACTACTCCGGAAAGTGACAGTGTCAGCGTCGTCTGATGTTTGTGAATGTTGTGAACCACGCAATGGCTGGGCTACTGCTGCTGCTGAGGCGGGTCTGGTGGTGAGTCTGGTGAACCCAAGGGAGGCAGTGTTGCTGGTACTCTGTCCTGCCGCGTTTGCCCACAGAGTGGGATGTTTGGATAGCATGTGGCGGCTCATGCTGGTGGTGGAGAGGTTGTTAATACTTTTCCCCCTGCTCAGGCGGGTCTTGCACACCTTGCAAATCGCCATGGTAACATCCTCAGTGCAGTCTTCAAAGAAAGCCCAGACTTTGGAGCACCTGCCTTGCTGGCGATTTCTGTTTGCTCCTCTTTTGCCTCTCACTTGAACTTCCACGCTTGTGGTGCCTGAAATTGCGCGCCGCCTACCTTGTGGCACAAGGCGAACTCGTGCAGCAGTGGGTTCTTCAACAGACTCATCTGTGCTGCTGCTACGACGGCGATGTTCTCGTTCACAAACAAAATCTGGGTCTCTGTCCACATTGTCTATACCCTCCTCTTCCATCTCCTGAAACTCATCATATGTCATTGTGGGGGGCCGCCGCCATGGAGTAGAGCTCCCCAGAACAACCTCTGCGCAGCTCACTCCAACGTCGTCTTCCAGATCTTGTCGGCCGACCTCCTGCAATTGCAACCCCTCCTGCCCAACTTGCTCTGGAATTTGGGTTTCCGAGTCCTCCTCGGACTCGCCTTGTATTTCAGTGCGCGGTGCATTTCCCACAGTTAATGGTTGTGAATCCAGGCACAACATTTCTGGCTGTTCCTCCATTGACCTTTGAAAGGTGGAAGTTTGTTGGGCTGGGAATAGCTCCTGCGAATACCCCATTGTGTCCTGAGGTAATTCATCGGACTGGTTATCTGGCAGTTGTGTGCGTGGTGTCGCTGCCGGTTGTGTCAGCTTTGTGCCCACTGGCTCCTTGTAACTGGCTGAGGACTCGGACCTCGTGCGTGATGTGCTGGTGCTGCTTAACCCACTGCTGGACGCTTGAGAGGTCATCCAAGTAATTATCTGGTCCTGTTCTTTTGGATTTGTGAGGGTTGTTGTCCTGGACAACATGGGCGGTATTGAGTGGGTTTTCTTGGGTGCTCCCCTGTGGCCTGTACGTGAACCGTCAGGGGAAACACCTCTTCCCTTGCCCCTCCCTCTTTCACCGGATTTCTTCCTCATTTCACTTATCCTTACAGTACACGCTGACTGGCAGCAGTACAGTGGCAGTACAGAAATGCTATACAGTACCACTATTCCCAGCAGCGACACAGAGCACAATGCTATACAGTGGCGGGTGAGCGGTGTACCACTATTCCCAGCAGCGACACAGAGCACAATGCTATACAGTGGCGGGTGAGCGGTGTACCACTATTCCCAGCAGCGACACAGAGCACAATGCTATACAGTGGCGGGTGAGCGGTGTACTACTATTCCCAGCAGACACAGAGTGGCAGTAAACAGAATGCTATATAGTGTGGCTGAGCGAGGTACACAGAGTGGCAGTAAACAGAATGCTATATAGTGTGGCTGAGCGAGCGGTGTACTACTATTCCCAGCAGACACAGAACAGTAAACAGAATGCTATATAGTGTGGCTGAGCGAGGTACACAGAGTGGCAGTAAACAGAATGCTATATAGTGTGGCTGAGCGAGCGGTGTACTACTATTCCCAGCAGACACAGAACAGGAAAACAGAATGCTATATAGTGTGGCTGAGCGGTGTACCACTATTCCCAGCAGCGACACACAGCACAATGCTATACAGTGGCGGGTGAGTGGTGTACCACTATTCCCAGCAGCGACACAGAGCACAATGCTATACAGTGGCGGGTGAGCGGTGTACCACTATTCCCAGCAGCGACACAGAGCACAATGCTATACAGTGGCGGGTGAGCGGTGTACTACTATTCCCAGCAGACACAGAGTGGCAGTAAACAGAATGCTATATAGTGTGGCTGAGCGAGCGGTGTACTACTATTCCCAGCAGACACAGAACAGTAAACAGAATGCTATATAGTGTGGCTGAGCGAGGTACACAGAGTGGCAGTAAACAGAATGCTATATAGTGTGGCTGAGCGAGCGGTGTACTACTATTCCCAGCAGACACAGAACAGTAAACAGAATGCTATATAGTGTGGCTGAGCGAGGTACACAGAGTGGCAGTAAACAGAATGCTATATAGTGTGGCTGAGCGAGCGATGTACTACTATTCCCAGCAGACACAGAACAGTAAACAGAATGCTATATAGTGTGGCTGAGCGAGGTACACAGAGTGGCAGTAAACAGAATGCTGAGCGAGCGGTGTACTACTATTCCCAGCAGCGACACAATGACTGGGGGGACCCTGGCTAGCGTGGCTGGAGCGCAAACTACCCTGCCTGCCTACCCAAAGCTAAACCCACAGACAAATGGCGGAAATATGACGTGGTTCGGGTATTTATTTACCCGAACCACGTGACAGTTCGGCCAATCAGAGCGCGTTCGGGTCCGAACCACGTGACCCGTTCGGCCAATCACAGCGCTAGCCGAACGTTCGGGGAACGTTCGGCCATGCGCTCTTAGTTCGGCCATGTGGCCGAACGGTTTGGCCGAACACCATCAGGTGTTCGGCCGAACTCGAACATCACCCGAACAGGGTGATGTTCTGCAGAACCCGAACAGTGGCGAACACTGTTCGCCCAACACTAGCTGAGGCCTGTCTTGTTCTACCATCCTAGGGAGCACATGCATGCATATAAATCAGTCGAAAATCTTTCCTTCAATGGTGGAACCTGGAAATGCTGGGGAAAGGGTTTAGTACAGAATGTTTTTGCATGCAATCCACTTGTGCAGCTTAATACAACTTGCACTCAAGTTGTTTTTATCATTACTAGAGTTCCAGCTCGTTGTGAATGTTGGAGGGCAGAGGGTTAAGGATTGTTTGTATGTGAAATGACCATCCAACATCACCTCCTTTCCCCTTTAAAGCAATAGGGAATCGTAAAAATAATAAAAAAATAAACCAGTACTTACCTAAGGAGAGGGAAGGCTTTGGGTCCTATAGAGCCTTTCCTCTCCCGATCCCCTGGTTGCAGCGGTAGCTCCTCCATTTGAATCCCCCACTGCAGGGGACTTCGGGAGCCGAGTCCCCCAAAAGACAGGAGACTCCATACTGCGGAAGCGCGATTGCATGAGAGAGGGCGCTTGCGTTTGCGCAGAATGGAGTGGCCTGTCTTCAGAAGCACTCGGGCTCCCAAAGACTTCCGAACCCTCCTTCATGGCAAAGAGAGAGAGAGTAATATTTGACCAAATTGGTCAAATACTGCTACCGGGGAGCCAGCACTGGTACGGGGACCGAGAGAGTAGCGGGAAGGCTCTATAGGACTCAGAGCCTTCCCTCTCCTTAGGTAAGTATCTGGCTTATTTGTTTTTATATCAATTCCCATTCACTTTAAATCCTGGGCCCTCAACAGGATGAGCATAGCTACCTTTGCTTTTGTGTACATTTAGTTGCCTTTTGTGCATCAGGCCATAGAGAGAGTGTATGTAACCTTGTGACCCACTGGCATTGTGATAAACTGTAGTCTATAAATAGTAAAATAATGTGTCTGTGAGTGACCATTGCTGAATAGCATTGCTGCAGGACCGGTTCAAGTAACAATGGGGCCCTAGGGCAAAATTAGCCTGGGGGCCCCCCCAACAGACACCCCCCGACCAAAAAGCGTCATTAGAGGCCCTTTGTTGCAACCAAACTTCCCCCCTGGGCCCCTGAGCTGGCTGCTGACCCTTCCCCGATCACCTCCCAACTTAACAGACTTTGCAGAGTCCCTGGGGAGCAACAGTTAAGATGGGGAGGGACATCTTGGGGGCCCCTACAGGCTCTGGGGCAGCTGCCTATTTTTTCCTATGGTAGCTCCGGCCCTGCATTGCTGCTGCTCCTGTGCAAAGTAGATTTCTTAATCAATCTGCGAGATTTATAGTTTCTTAGTATAGACTGTATGGAGGGGTTATGGCGTGAGTGTTAAAGAATTTGCTCTAAGTGTATATAAACTGGCTTCAATGCTGCCCGCGTCATATCTCACTTATTTTAAGTGCCTATCAGTAAATTCTTGGTTTTACATTTAAATGTTCTCCTTATTTATCAGGGTACTTGAAAACACTATAAACACTATAAATAACTCTTAGGCTATGAACGCTCTTTGGGTTTTCCCAAACTGACACAATATTCATGAATGTCTCGACTCTCACTGTATCCATGTATCCTGATATCAGGGAGGTGGTCTCTAGCAAGTCATTATGCTGTATCATTCCCAATCCCACCCAACATAAAACAGACCAGGTAACTTGGCAGAGAGCCCAGCAGAGCCGGTGCTCCAACCAAATAGCCCACATTGTCAAAGTAACCTGCATTCCCATCATTTTCCTGTCTGTCGAATTGTCCTACATCATTGAACCAACATACATTACAGTGACTTACCACTCTCCCACTCACACTATCTTTCCTTGTGTAACACCACCGCCCTTCTAGTGCCTAACTCTATCCCCACTCCAAATGCCTGACAATAACCCCTCCTAATGCCTAATACTAACCCCCCTCCTAATGCCTAACACTAATCCCCCTCCTAATGCCTAACACTACCCGCCTCCTAATGCCTAACACTAACCCCCCTCCTAATGCCTAACACTAATCCCCCTCCTAATGCCTAACACTACCCCCCTCCTAACGCCCAACACTAACCCCCCTCCTAATGCCTAACACTTACCCCCCCCCCTCCCAATGCCTAACACTAACCCACCTCCTAATGCCTAACACTACCCCCCTCCTAATGCCTAACACTGACCCTCCTCCTAATGCCTAACACTACCCCCCCCTTCCTAATGCCTAACAATAACTCTCCTCCTAATGCCTAACACTAATCCCCCCCTAATGCCTAACACTAACCCCCTCCTAATGCCTAACACTAACCTCCCTCCTAATGCCTAACACTAACCTCCCCTCCTAATGCATAACACTAACCCCCTCCTAATGCCTAACACTAACCTCCCCTCCTAATGCCTAACACTAACCTACCCACCTACTGCCTAACAAAAACGTCCCTCCTAATGCCTAACACTAACCCCCCTCCTAATGCCTAACACTAACCTCCCCACCTACTGCCTAACAAAAACGTCCCTCCTAATGCCTAACACTAACCTCCCTCTAATGCCTAACACTAATCCCCCTCCTAATGCCTAACACTAACCCCCCTCCTAATGCCTAACACTAATCCCCCTCCTAATGCCTAACACTAACCCACCGCCTAATGCCTAACACTAACCCCCCTCCTAATGCCTAACCCTAACCCCCCTCCTAATGCACTAACACTAACCCACCTTCCAATGCCTAACACTAATCCCCCTCCTAATGCCTAACACAAACCCACCTTCTAATGCCTAACACTAATCCCCCTCCTAATGCCTAACATAAACCCACCGCCTAATGCCTAACTCTAACCCCCCTCCTAATGCCTAACCCTAACCCCCCTCCTAATGCCTAACACTAACCCCCTCTAGTGATGCTCGGATACCCCTTTTTATAATTCGAGTTTGGTCGAATTCGAATAGTAAATTATTCGAATTCAGTCGAATATTCGAGTCGAATATTTTTTACTATTCGATTCGACCTCGGACTTCGACCTCACTATTCGAGTCGGTATTCGAGCTCATTATTCGAGCTGACTATTCGAATTGGCCTTAAATAGCTTCCAACACTTGTTTTGAGGGTGAATGATGCAAGAAACATCTTTTTTTCCAAGTAACAACAGCAAGTGATTATGTGGGGATGTTCCTTTAAAAAAAAAAAGGTGGAAAGAGAAGTTGTGTCCAAAATGTTGTTCAGTACTGTATATACTTCTTCTTCTTCTTTATCTTCTATATCTTCTTCTTCTTCTATATCTTCTTCTTCTATATCTTCTTCTTCTATATCTTCTTCTTCTTCTTCTTCTTCTTCTATATCGTCTTCTTCTTCTTCATCTTCTTCATCATCATCTTCTTCTTCATCTTCTTCTTCTTCATCATCTTCTTCTTCTTCATCTTCTTCATCTTCTTCTTCTTCATCTTCTTCATCTTCTTCTTCTTCATCTTCTTCTTCTTCATCATCATCTTCATCTTCTTCATCTTCTTCTTCTTCATCTTCTTCTTCTTCATCTTCTTCATCTTCTTCTTAATATTCTTCTTCTTCATCTTCTTTATCTTCTTCTTCTTCTTCTTCTTCTTCTTCTTCTTCTTCTTCATCTTCTTCATTTTCTTCTTCATCTTCTTCTTCATCTTCTTCTCCTTCTTCTTCTTCTTCTTCTTCTCCTTCTTTTTCTATATCGTCTTCTTCTTCTTCACTTATTTCTCTTTTATATATTTTTTTTTAAAGAAATGCAGCTATTTTTGAGCGTAATAAATAGCTGGTTGCGTACGCATGTTGGAAGCGCCATTGTATGTGCTCCCTGGCAGTGGAAACACACAGACAGCAGGAGGTAAATTCAGCAGCAGGAGGAGGAGGATGATTGTGTGGCAGCAGGCAGTCAATGAGGCAGGCAGCGTGACATAATAGCCCTGGTACCTAGCGGTGATACCAGGGCTGTAAATAAACACAGCAGGAGGTCCCAGACAGCGGTCGTGCAGCCCACATCGTGTCCAATACACAACTGGGACAACACAGTTTTCAACCCGGGCACCTCAGAAAAATTAAACCTTTTTTTTTTTGGTTTATTTGTTTTGTTTTTACAACAAATTACACAGACAGATATAGCTATTGTTTGACGTAATAGCTGGTGGCAGAGTGGCAGCAGAAGGTAATTCTGTGTACCCTGGCAGTGGGAAACACAGACAGTCAGCAGCAGCAGCAGGAGGAATGGAGGAGTAATGTGAGCAACTATTGTTTGACGTAATAGCTGGTGGCAGAGTGGCAGCAGAAGGAAATTCTGTGTACCCTGGCAGTGGGAAACACAGACAGACAGCAGCAGCAGCAGGAGGAATGGAGGAGTAGTGTGAGTGTGGCAGCAGGCCAGGCAGGCAGCGTGACATAATAGCCCTGGTACCTAGCGGTGATACCAGGGCTGTAAATAAACACAGCAGGAGGTCCCAGACAGCGGTCGTGCAGCCCACATCGTGTCCAATACACAACTGGGACAACACAGTTTTCAACCCGGGCACCTCAGAAAAATTAAACCTTTTTTTTTTTATGGTTTATTTGTTTTGTTTTTACAACAAATTACACAGACAGATATAGCTATTGTTTGACGTAATAGCTGGTGGCAGAGTGGCAGCAGAAGGTAATTCTGTGTACCCTGGCAGTGGGAAACACAGACAGACAGCAGCAGCAGCAGGAGGAATGGAGGAGTAATGTGAGCAACTATTGTTTGACGTAATAGCTGGTGGCAGAGTGGCAGCAGAAGGAAATTCTGTGTACCCTGGCAGTGGGAAACACAGACAGACAGCAGCAGCAGCAGGAGGAATGGAGGAGTAGTGTGAGTGTGGCAGCAGGCCAGGCAGGCAGCGTGACATAATAGCCCTGGTACCTAGCAGTGATACCAGGGCTGTAAATAAACACAGCAGGAGGTCCCAGACAGCGGTCGTGCAGCCCACATCGTGTCCAATACACAACTGGGACAACACAGTTTTCAACCTGGGCACCTCAGAAAAATTAAACCTTTTTTTTTTTTAATGGTTTATTTGCTTTGTTTTTACAACAAATTACACAGACAGATATAGCTATTGTTTGACGTAATAGCTGGTGGCAGAGTGGCAGCAGAAGGTAATTCTGTGTACCCTGGCAGTGGGAAACACAGACAGGCAGCAGCAGGAGGAATGGAGGAGTAATGTGAGCAACTATTGTTTGACGTAATAGCTGGTGGCAGAGTGGCAGCAGAAGGAAATTCTGTGTACCCTGGCAGTGGGAAACACAGACAGACAGCAGCAGCAGCAGGAGGAATGGAGGAGTAGTGTGAGTGTGGCAGCAGGCCAGGCAGGCAGCGTGACATAATAGCCCTGGTACCTAGCGGTGATACCAGGGCTGTAAATAAACACAGCAGGAGGTCCCAGACAGCGGTCGTGCAGCCCACATCGTGTCCAATACACAACTGGGACAACACAGTTTTCAACCCGGGCACCTCAGAAAAATTAAACCTTTTTTTTTTTTTTTTTGGTTTATTTGTTTTGTTTTTACAACAAATTACACAGACAGATATAGCTATTGTTTGACGTAATAGCTGGTGGCAGAGTGGAAGCAGAAGGTAAATCTGTGTACCCTGGCAGTGGGAAACACAGACAGACAGCAGAAGGGCAGTACACAGCAGCCCACTGTAGGTGTAAAATGTGTGGCTGCAGGCGACGTAATAGTCAAAGTGAACCAGGCTGGCTTAGTGAGCAGGAGCCAGGAGGTGGTAAAGGGTGGTAAGGCACATTAACGATGGTTCTTCAGTTCATGTCCCCCTCTCGCCGACAACAGGGGCCAGGAACTCGCCTTCCACCCACGCCTGGTTCATCTTGAGAAACGTCAGTCTGTCCACAGACTTGTGAGACAGACGTGAGCGTTTCTCGGTGACCACGCCACCAGCTGCACTGAAGCAGCGCTCGGACAGCACGCTGAAAGGGGGACAGGACAGCACTTCCAGGGCCGCCAGCTCGCTCCAGATCTCCAGGCGCTTGACCCAATACTTCATGGGATCAACAGGGGCATCGCTGTCAAGCCCGCTGTAGGACCCCATGTAGTCAGCCACCATTCGGGTCAGGCGCTGGCTGTGACCGGAGGAGGATGCTGCTGCATGCACCTCCTCTCTAGTCACTGCTGCCGGAGCCTCTACAGTCCTGTAGAGCTCGTTGCTGAGAGACAGCAGGTCTGTGGGGCGCTTGCTGCTGGATGCAGGCACCTGCTGCTGCCTCTGTGCTGGCTGGACAGTGGGGGTGGAAGGCTGGGGGAAGGATTCCTCCAAGCGCTCAACAAGGGCCTGCTGCAAGCTCCTTATTTGTTGCGCTGGGTCTCCTCCTGCAGGCGGCAGGAACTGGCTCAACTTCCCCTTGAGGCGTGGGTCCAACATCATGCTGATCCAGATGTCCTCCCTCTGCTTCATCTGGATCACCCTGGGGTCCTTGCGCAGGCACGTCAGCATGTGCGCTGCCATTGGGAAGAGGCGGGCCACGTGTGCTGGCACATCGGCGGCAGTGCTGTCCTCATCCTCCTCCTCTCCCTCCTCAGCCTCATCCTCTCTCCACCCCCGCACCAACTCAGCTGCACTGTGCTGATCCCCCTCATCAGCAGCAAGGTCAGGGACCTCCACCAAGTCCTCCTCCTCCTCCCCCTCAGAGGTGGACTGTGCAGCTGCATGACGCTCCTGCTGGTCCAAGGCTGCCGCTCCCTGTTCCAGCAAAGTATCGAGGGCCCTGTTCAGCAGACAAACCAGGGGCACCCACTCGCAGACCATAGCATGGTCCCTGCTCACCATGTTAGTGGCCTGCAGAAAGGGAGCCAGCACTAAGCACACCTGCTGCATGTGCCTCCAGTCATCATCGGGGACGATGGACGGGATGTTGCTGGTCCTGTCCCTTCTCTGAGCGGCGGACACAGTGGCCAGGGCAAGGTACTGGTTGACAGCGTGCTTCTGTTCAACCAGACGCTCCAACATCGCCAGGGTGGAGTTCCAGCGAGTTGGAACGTCAAGGATCAGCCGATGGCGTGGCAGCTCCAGCTCCTTTTGCACGTCTTCCAGGCTCGCACAGGCTGCAGCCGAGCGCCGGAAGTGACGCACAACGTTCCTTGCCGTTTCCAGCAGTTCGCCCATCCCCTGGTAGGTGCGCAAGAACTTCTGCACCACCAGGTTCAGCACGTGGGCAAGACAGGGGATGTGGGTCAGGTTTCCCCTGTCTATTGCGGCAACCAGATTGGCCCCATTGTCGGCCACCACCTCTCCGACTCTGAGGCCTCTGGGGGTCAGCCAAATCCTCTCCTGCTCCTGGAGTTTGGCCAACACATGGGTTGCCGTCAGTTTGGTCTTCCCAAGGCTGACTAAGTGCAGCAGCGCTTGGCAGTGGCAGGCCTTCACGCTGCTGCTGAGGCGGGGGGGTTGGCCAGGTGTGCCGGAGGATGGCAGAGGATCGGAGGAACCTGCTGCAGTTCCTCTGACCCTGCGGGGGGGCACCGCCCACTGTGTTGCTGCTGCTGCTGTGCCCGCTGCTGCTCTCCCATCCTCACCCCCTTCCACCAAGCTGACCCAGTGGACAGTGAAGGACAGGTAGCGGCCTGTCCCGAAGCGGCTGCTCCAGGAGTCCATGGTGACGTGGACCCTTTCACCAACCGCGTGCTCCAGCCCTCGCTCCACATTGGCCATCACAAAGCGGTGCAGTGCAGGAATGGCCTTGCGGGCGAAGAAGTGTCTGCTGGGGAGCTGCCAGTCTGGGGCTGCACAAGCAAGCAGCGCACGCATGTCGCTCCCCTCCTGCACGAGCGTGTACGGCAGGAGTTGGGAGCACATGGCCCGTGCCAGCAAGCCGTTCAGCTGCCGCACGCGACGGCTGCTGGGAGGCAGAGCCCTAACCACCCCCTGGAAGGACTCGCTCAAAAGGCTCTGGCGTGGCCTTTTGCTGGCACGGGAATCAGCAGACACAGCAGAGGAGGCCACTGAGGACTGGCTGCCAGAACAGGCCTCAGTGTCGGCGGCAGGAGTTGCAGAGGGGGGAGGAGCAGTGCGTTTCCGCACTCCTGCTGGTGCTGCTGGAGGAGCAGGAGGGCGGGTGGCTGCTGTTGTTGCTGCTGCTGCTGCTGCTGAAGGCTGTGCAGTGATGGGTGTGGTGCCACTGCCAGCACCAGATGCCTTCAGCCTCTGGAACTCCTCATGCTGGTGGAAATGTTTCGCAGCAAGGTGGTTGATGAGCGAGCTGGTGCTGAACTTTAAGGGGTCTGCACCTCTGCTCAACTTCCGCTGACAGTGGTTGCAAGTGGCGTACTTGCTGTACACTGTGGGCATGGTGAAAAACCGCCAGATTGGTGACAAAAACAACCCCCTACGGCCTGGAGCCGCTGCTGCCTGTCTCCCTGTGGTGGTTGGGGCAGGGGCTTGGGTGCAGCTGGTGGTGGTACTGGCAGATGCTGCTGCTGCTGCTGAGCCTGAGACACCAGCAGGCTGTGGGACCTGCCTACTGCTGCCAATGCTTGCAATGATGCGCCTCCTTGCAAGGCCCACAAGCGCATCCTCCTCCTCCTCAGAGCTGCTGATGACGACATCCCCTGGAGCTGGTGGCACCCAGTCTTTGTCTGTCACCGTGTCATCATCATCCTCCCCCTCCTGAAACATGTCCTGCTGGGATGATGACCCCCCAAACTCCTCTCCTGATGCATGGATGGGCTGCTTGACTGTCGCCACAGTCTTGCTGTCCAATCCCTCCTCCCCCAAAGTGCCCATCAGCATCTCCTCCTCAAGATCGCCAACAACAGCAGACAATTTACTTATGATGCCTGGGGTCAAAAGACTGCTGAATGACAGGTCGGCGAGTGACGGTGAACTGGCCTCCTCCCCAGGCCCTGCTGGGCGGCTGCTGCGAACAGGGGTGGTGGTGGTGGTGGTGGTGAGGGTGGAGGCCTCGGATGCAGAGCTGATGGCGGGCTGCTCATCCTCCGTCATCAGTTGCACCACAGTGTCTGCATCTTTTTCCTCAATGGGACGTTTCCGACCCGGCTGGAGGAAAATCGGAGCAGGTGCTACACGCTGCTGCTGCTGTGTCTCTGCAGCGTGAGTTGCAGATGCTCCTGCTGGGCGGTGCCCAAGGCGTCCACGGCCAGTGGCTATAGGAGGAATGTTAGCCACTGACGCTGCTGCTGCGGAACTGTGCATGGTGGCGCGGCCGCGGCTTGCCACAATGCTGCTCCCTTTCCTCCTGATTCCCTTGCTGCCCTTCCCCTTGCCCAAACCGCGCTGGCTGCCACTTCCAGACATCTTAGATGTTTTGGGCGTAAACACAAAAGTTTTTTAAAAGGGTGGGTGAAAAGTGGGGTACTTTAATGGAGTGGGTTGGTGGGTGAGGTGACACTAATCACTAAGTGATTAGATCGCTAACTGATTAGTACAGTACAAATACAAAATACAATAATCGGTAATCAGTAAGTGTGAACAGTGAACAGTGAGTGTGCCCCCTAGTACACTAACTAGAAATTACAATAATCAGTAGTAATCACAAGGAAATAGAGTGTGTGTACACTACAGACAGTGAGTGCAGGAGCTAGCCTATGAACAGTGACTGAGTGAGTGTCCCTAGTACAGTAAGTAAGTAGTAACAGTCAGGAAGTACAACTAGAAATTACAACTTAATCAGATTCAGTAATCAGTAGTAATCACAAGGAAATAGAGTGTGTGTACACTACAGACAGTGCACGCGCACACACACGCAGGAGCTAGCCTATGAACAGTGACTGAGTGAGTGTCCCTAGTACAGTAAGTAAGTAGTAACAGTCAGAAGGTACAACTAGAAATTACAATAATCAATAGTAATCACAAGGAAATAGAGTGTGTGTACACTACAGACAGTGAGTGCACGCACGCGCACACACGCGCAGGAGCTAGCCTATGAACAGTGACTGAGTGAGTGTCCCTAGTACAGTAAGTAAGTAGTAACAGTCAGGAAGTACAACTAGAAATTACAACTTAATCAGATTCAGTAATCAGTAGTAATCACAAGGAAATAGAGTGTGTGTACACTACAGACAGTGCACGCGCACACACACGCAGGAGCTAGCCTATGAACAGTGACTGAGTGAGTGTCCCTAGTACAGTAAGTAAGTAGTAACAGTCAGGAAGTACAACTAGAAATTACAATAATCAATAGTAATCACAAGGAAATAGAGTGTGTGTACACTACAGACAGTGAGTGCACGCACGCGCACACACGCGCAGGAGCTAGCCTATGAACAGTGACTGAGTGAGTGTCCCTAGTACAGTAAGTAAGTAGTAACAGTCAGGAAGTACAACTAGAAATTACAATAATTAATCAGTAATCAGAAGGAAATAGAGTGTGTGTACACTACAGACAGTGCACGCACACACACACGGTCACACGCAGGAGCTATGAACAAACAGTGACAGTGAGTGTCCTAGTTAGTCCTAGTACAGTTATATAACTACAATACAAAATACAATCACTCAGTAGTACTACTAGTAAAGGACAGCAGAAATACTGGTATAGATGAGAAATAAACTAACAGAGGACAGGAGAGAACAGCTGAGCTGCCCACACAGGCAGGCCCTGAGGCCTAAAGTTGTGTAAGCTTGCCTGCAGCAGCTGGCTCTCTAGTAACACACAAGCTACTAACTAAAATACAATGTCTATCTAACTGACAACAATATAGGTGTATATAGGAGGTGTATGTGAGCAAAAACGCTAGGTGAATGACCACAATAAAGCTCTTGCTAAGCCAAAGCACAAAGGAGCAGATCTCTCTCTGTACAAAGTCAGGCAAGGACGGAAAAACCGAACATGGCGGCCGCTATTTATAGGGTAGGGGCTGGCCAGGGTCCCCCTCAGTGATTGGCTGCCGTCAGAGGGCCTGGGAGCCCTCTGATTGGCTCTGAGGACATCAATCTGGGCTATGACGCTATTCGAGCTAGGTATTTGAGCTCGAATAGCGCTGTTAGCTCGAATAGCGCGAATAGTGAATGTGCTATTCGAGTTCACTCGAATAGCCCATTCGAATATCTCCAGCTATTCGGAGCTCGAATACCGAGCTCGAATAGCTGAAAAAGAGCTTGAATATTCGAGCTACTCGAATATTCGAGCTCTGTTGAGTACCACTGACCCCCTCCTAATGCCTAACACTAACCTCCCCTCCTAATGCCTAACACTAACCTCCCCACCTACTGCCTAACAAAAACGTCCCTCCTAATGCCTAACACTAACCTCCCTCTAATGCCTAACACTAATCCCCCTCCTAATGCCTAACACTAATCCCCCTCCTAATGCCTAACACTAACCCCCCTCCTAATGCCTAACACTAATCCCCCTCCTAATGCCTAACACTAACCCTCCTCTTAATGCCTGACACTAACCCTCCTCCTAATGCCTAACACTAATCCCCCTCCTAATGCCTAACACTAACCCCCTCCTAATGTCTAACATTAACCCTCTTCCTAATGCTACCCCCCTTCTAATGCCTCACACTAACCCCCCTCCTAATGCCTGCCTAACATTAAACCTCCTCCTGATTCCTAACACTAACCCCCCTACCTACTGCCTAACACTACCCCCTCCTAATGCCTAACACTGACCCCCCCTCCTAATGCCTAACACTAACCCTCCTCCTAATTCCTAACACTGAGGGCCCATTTCCACTATCGCAAATTCGCATGCATTTTTCGCATGCAAATTCGCATAGCAATACAAGTGAATGGGACTGTTTCCACTTGTCAGGATTCCTTTGCGTTTTTCTGTGCAGAAAAAATTCGCATGGCAGAGCCATCAGAATTCGCATACCGCATACCGCTATGCAAATCGCATACAATCTATTTAATAGGAAATTTGCATGAGGTTTGGGTATACGAATTTTCATGCGAATTCGCATAGAAACAATGGAAAAGCACACCAGCACTGCCATGGTTAAATTCGTATACATCGTCATCCATGCGAATTTCGCATTTCGAAAATTCGCATAGACCCGCACGCGAAATTCGCATCCGCATGCGAATTTTTACCGCGGCGATTCACACTGCACAAGTGGAAATGCAGCCTAACCCCCCCCCCCACCTACTGCCTAACACTACCCCCCTCCTAATGCCTAACACTAACCCCCTCCTAATGTCTAACATTAACCCTCTTCCTAATGCTACCCCCCTTCTAATGCCTCACACTAACCCCCCTCCTAATGCCTAACACTAACCCCCCTCCTAATGCCTAACACTAACCCCCCTCCTAATGCCTAACACTAACCTCCCCTCCTAATGCCTAACACTAACCCCCCTCCTAATGCCTAACACTAACCACCCTCCTAATGCCTAACACTAATCCCCCTCCTAATGCCTAACACTAACCCCCCTCCTAATGCCTAACACTAACCTCCCTCCTAATGCCTAACACTAACCCCCATCCTAGTGCTTAACACTAACACCCCTCCTAATGCCTAACACTAACCTCCCTCCTAATGCCTAACACTAACTCCCCTCCTAATGCCTAACACTAACCTCCCTCCTAATGCCTAACACTAACCTCCCTCCTAATGCCTAACACTAACCTCCCTTAACCCCCCCCCCTCCCAATGCCTAACACTAACCCCCCTCCTAATGCGTAACACTAACTCCCCTCCTAATGCCTAACACTAACCCTCCTCCTAATGCCTACCACTTACAGTGCCTAATCTTTCCCCGGGTCTACATGAAAAGGGCGCCGGTAAAAAAGGGCGCCTGGTGGAGCCCATATATATACCAACTTCGGCTACAAAAAAGGCGCCTGGTGTAGCCCATATAAACTTCGGCTACAAAAAAGAGGCTTGGTGTAGCCCATATAAAAACTTCGGCTACAAAAAAACTCTGTGATGTGTTAATTACTATTCCCCCTCCAGGCCACCATGGATAGTGGGGGAATGAAATTATTCGGCTTCCAGCGCTTGTAGCCCATATACAAACTTCGGCTAGAAAAAAACTCCGGGATGTGTTCATTACTATTCCCCCTCCAGGCCGCCATGGATAGTGGGGTAATGAAATAATTCGGCTTACAGTGCTTGTAGCCCATATGAAAACTTAGGCTACAAAAAAAAGGCAATAATATGGGCTACAGAGGGGCACCTTACTGTAGCCGACAAAAATACGGGCTACAAAGGGGAGCCCGCTTGTAGCCGAAAACCTTGTAGCCGAAAAAATATGGGCTACAAAGGGGAGCCCGCTTGTAGCCTATATCAAAACCTGGGCGCCCTTTTCTACACCTTGTAGCCCATATTTCCAGAAATAACATTGATGTCTATGGTGGCGCCCTTTTCATACAGGCACCTCGGGCGCCCTTTTCAACCGATCCCCTTTCCCCTTCTAGTGCTTAATAGTAACCCCCCCCCCCCCCCCTAATGCCTAACTCTAACCTAACCTTTTTTATCTATGCTTATAGGATGGTTCGACGCATAGGCTAGTACGCTGGGGAACCGGCGCTACTATAGGGGCAACTTGAGCGATTACCCCAGGGCCCCCCGTTCAGCTGCCAGCCCTCTACCCCCCTCCCCCACACACACACACACACACAGGTCTCCTTTCAACTTTATTGTGGTACCAAGGGCCCCGCCATGTTGTCGGTAGTGTATCGACTCTCCTTTCCTGACTGGTGCGCTCCTCATGGCTCCATGCGTTCACATCTTCATTTCTGCTGGCCGCATCCTCTCAGTGAATCGGTGGCATTTTATATGGTAACATGGGCCAGGCCATGGAAAAGAGGCACCTGAAAGCATGAAGACAGGCATGCAAGGATCCATAGACTAATGAAGGAGTGTACAAGATGTGACAGGTGAGTCACTACAATGCTGAAAACTGGACAGGTGCCCCGGTGGCCACATTAACCACTTTCCCCACCACTACAGTATATCTACGTCAGCTGTGGCACCCTCCAAGCCACAGCGACATAGATATACTGACCTGGCTGCAGCCCTGCTGTGCACGGTCGGGTGCGCTTCAGAGCGCACCCTCCGGCACTGTCAGCTGCAATACTAATTGGTGGAAGGGAACATGTTCCTTTTTGGCCAATTAGTCCACCCCCCTCCCATGAATGATCGCTGCAGTAGTGAACTGCAGCGATCCTTCATCTGTCCCCCTCGGCGCACAAATAGTAAAAAAAATCATTTAGCAAGCAGCTTCACTCACCTACCTCGTTCCTGCGACGATCCTGAAGCCTGATCCTCCAAACACCGCTCTGCATTCAGACGCATATTGCCGGAAACCCGGGTCCCGGCTTGATGACGTCATCAAGCCGGGACCCGGGTTATCGGCAATATGCGGCTGACTGCAGAGCGGAGAACAGGGGATCGGGCTTCAGGACAGTCGCAGGAACGAGGTAGGTGAATGAGGCTGCTTGCTGTTGGATTTTTTTTAGGATTTCTGCACGGAGGGGGCTGACTCATGGGGGGGGGGGATCTGGCTATCGATCCTGGGGGGTGGGGGTAGGATAAATAAAAGGGGGGTTACATATTTGTTGGGGGGCATCTAATTGACTAAGGGGAGGGGGGGATTTACTAATTTGGTGCATCTGGGCAACTGGGGGGGCAGTAATCATATACTTTGGGCACATTTGGCTACAATGGGGGGGCAGCACTAATCCTGGGGGTACATCTGGCCATAATGGGGTTAATCCTGATCCGGGGACACATATGGCTATAAAGAGGGGCACTATTCCTGGGGGTGCGTCTGTCAATCTATTCTGGGGCTGTCAAACGCAGGGGACACGTGGCTATGCTAGGGGGGCTGATATTGGGGACACATCTGACTATACTGGGGGAGGTGGTGATACTGGGGACACATCTGGATATCTATACTGGGGCGACTTTAACTGGCGGCACAGTTTTTATGTCAATCGCACTTTTTATTTCCAAACAGGAATTGGTCAAAATTGAGAAACTGCATTTTTTAAAAATTTTCCCACTTTTTCCCATTAAAATGCATAGAGAGGAACATTTTACTTCTTACCAAATACCCCCAATGAAAGCTTAGTTTGTCTTGAAAAAAAACGATATATAGATAATTTAAGTGGCACAAGTACAGATGAAGTTATTGCTGATTAAAAAGGGACACCGCTAAAGTGTCAAAACTGCTCTGGTCAATAAGGGGAAAACAAGGTCTGGATGCGAAGTGGTTAAAGTTGGGGGGAGACCTGGGGGACATTTGGCAGCAAAAAAGGGGCCCCTAATATTGCTTTGGGGGAAGAATTCAAGCCAAGTTAATTCTCGTGTAGAGGAAAGGGGTGTAACATTAGACAACGTAGTTAGGACCTATCCACACTTTCTGTGTTGCTGGTGTCAAATCCAATTATGGTAAATCCATACATATCACTTTCATAAACCTTCCATAAGCTATAAGTGGTCTTTACGGTTACACAGGGCTGTTAACTTGTCAGCCATCCGGATCTCCAGTCGTGGCTCCGGTTACCGGCTGCTTCAGCACGCCAGTGTATCATCTGCATGCAGGGGCATAACTAGACTTAATAAGGCCCCACTGCAAAAATGATAGCATGGGGCCCCCTTGGTACCCAAATCTTATGAGGGTCATGTGATTAGGAGCCGGCAAATGGCAGCAGAGAGTGTTCTGCTGTGAAGCAGTGCCTAGAAGCAGGAAAAGGTGAGAGATGCTCCCGCTACTCTGCATGGCAGGAGGTGGCAGGGATGGTTGTCGTGAGCGAACTGGGAGTTTTTTGCTAATTGGCAGCACTTGCGGTTGAGGAGAGGGAGGAGGAGGGGTCCCAAAAGGGGTCGCTGGGGTGATTATTACCCCCATGTCTGCATGGACCCCTCCGCTTTTCCATAAGTGTGTTCTGTTATAAAGTGTATTACATACTGATGTCCAGCTGATAAAGGCAAGCATGCAGCACTCAGCTGTCACTAAATAAAAAATGATGTACAATTTAATGAAGGAAGAGATTTGAGAGGTATTCCAGCATTGTGATGAAATAGTAGATAGAAGGATGAAGCCGGCACCATCGGTAGTATTAATGCTCTTTTAATAAATAAAAAACATGCTAACAGCCAAAATGCGATGTTTCAAGGCACGCAGCCTCTTTCTCAAGCTAGACTGTGCATGACAGAATAAACAGTGTATCATCAGCTTTATATATTCACAACATGTGTTCAAGGCAGCCAATCTGGTTTGCACATACAAACAACAACCAATAGGAACAGGTCCTACCTAGTGGACCTGATAGGGAACTATGTTGCTGCCTACCTGATAGGGACGTTTGAAATGGTATCCCTCCCCTCCAGCATAACGCCTATCTCTGTAGGAGCAGAACTGCTTCACGTTGCCGGGCATGATGCCGCCTCCTCCTCTACGTGGTGCGGCAGGTTCCCCATGTGGTCCGCCGGGGGCGTGGCCTATGGGCACGGACTTCTGCGCAGCAGCCCGGCAACGTGAAGCAGTTCTGCTCCTACAGAGATAGGCGTTATGCTGGAGGGGAGGGATACCATTTCAAACGTCCCTATCAGGTAGGCAGCAACATAGTTCCCTATCAGGTCCACTAGGTAGGACCTGTTCCTATTGGTTGTTGTTTGTATGTGCAAACCAGATTGGCTGCCTTGAACACATGTTGTGAATATATAAAGCTGATGATACACTGTTTATTCTGTCATGCACAGTCTAGCTTGAGAAAGAGGCTGCGTGCCTTGAAACGTCGCATTTTGGCTGTTAGCATGTTTTTTATTTATTAAAAGAGCATTAATACTACCGATGGTGCCGGCTTCATCCTTCTATCTACTGCTCAGATTCTGGAGTGTTGCCAGAAATGCCGTGGCACATCAAGCCTGATCTCTCAGAGGAGTGCTCCACCACCCACTAACACAAGCATTGTGATGAAAGAAATTAGTCTGTCTGTCCGTGGGAGAGGATGATATCTGATGAAACGATTCCTGCAGATATGATGAGTGTGAGTAGGAGATGACACAATAGGTCAGTAAGAACTGAACCTATTTGTGCAAAATTGTGGTTTAGATGTTCCACATGTAAAAGTCACATCTTTATTAGTCACGTTAAAAACATATCTACTAGTACAGAAACCTTCTGAGATCAATTCCCCACTGCCATTAGCAGGAAGTGACCTCAGCGACGTCCAGCAGATATGCCATTTCTCCATGACAAATGATTCTGCTGCAGTAACCATATTCTGGCCTCTGTGGCCTTATCCCCCCCCCCAGCAGACAGTGAGGCAGTAGTCAGTGTTTGCTCAGCTGAGTTCACTCTCCTGATGTAATCCCAAGTATTGATGAAGGTCTCCCGGGACAGGTTATACAGTCTATATGCAATACATAGACATACATAGACAATACATAGACATATCCCAGCCAGGTCAATATCTGCAAGGAGCTTGTATGTTCTCCCCGTGTCTGCCTGGGTTTCCTCTGGGCACTCCGGTTTCCACCCACATCCCAAAACATACAGATAAGGTAATTGGCTTCCCCCCTAAATTGTCCCTAGACTATAATACATACACTACACAATAAATATAAGCATATGACTATGGTAGGGACTAGATTGTGAGCGCCTCCGAGGAACAGTTAGTGACAAGACTATATACTATGTACAGCGCTGTGGAAGATGGCGGCGCTATATAAATACTAAATAATAATAAAAATATTTGTTTAGGGACAACAAATTTCAAAGGACAACACTGACGATATGACAAGACACAGAACATTTATATCACGCTCTTCTCCTGGCGGACTCAAAGCACCATAGCTGCAGCCACTAGGGTGCGCTCTATAGGCAGTAGCAAAGTTAAGAAGTCTTGCCCAAGGTCTCCTCACTGAAAAGGTGCTGGCTTATGGAACAAGAAGAGCCAAGATTCGAACCCAGGTCATCTGTGTCAGCGGCAGAGCCCTTAACCAGTACACTATACAGCCACCAGTACACTTTGATAAATCTAAAATTACTCAGTGTACAGATTGTATTACAGGTTAAATTATGGCAAAATAACTCAACACACGGCCATTAATGTCTAAACCGCTTACAACAAAAGTGAGTACACCCCTGCGAATGTCAAAACTCTGCACAATTAGACATTTTCCCACCCCGGGGTCATGCTACTCGGTAGTGTTACAAGGTCTCAGGTGTGAATGGAGAGCAGGTGTGGTAAATTTTGTGTTATCGCTCTAACACTCTCTCATAGTGGTCACCAGAAGTTCAACATGGCACCCCATGGCAGAAAACTCTCTGGAGATCTTAAAAAAAGAATTGTTGCTCTACATAAAGATGGATTAGGCTATAAGAAGATTGCCAACTCCCTGAAACTGAGCTGCAGCACAGTGGCCAAGACCATACAGCAGTTTAACAGGACAGGTTCCACTCAGAACAGGCCTCGCCATGATTCACCAAAGGGGTTGAGCTCCAGAGATTGGCCTCAATTCACTAAGCTTATCTCCTGTCTTTAATAACTCTTCTAGAGTTGTTACCATGGTGATAAGGCATGTAGTATTCAGGAAACATTTTACCTCAGGCAAGCCTAAAGTTAACTCTTCTGTCTTTAAATTAACTCTCCAATCCTTAAAATAACGCCAGAGTTTAACCTTCCTGGCGGTAAGCCCGAGCTGAGCTCGGGCTATGCCGCGCAGGAAGATATCTCAGCCCCTGATGGAGCGATTTGCTCCATTTAAAATGCTGTACGCGCAGCTAGCACTTTGCTAGCCGCGCGTACAGCTTGATCGCCCCGCCGCTCTGCGGCGATCGCCCGTACGCAGCGGCGCAAGAGGGCCCCCCCCCCCCCGCCAGAGCCCTGCGCTGCCCGGACCAATGAGTTCCGGGCAGCGCTATGGGCTGGATCGGAGGTGTCTGACGTCAGGACGTCGGCTGACGTCCATGACGTCATTCCGATCGTCGCCATGGCGACAGGAGAAGCCAAACAGGGGAGCGCGTTATATACGCGTTCCCCTGTTTGCTATTGATGCCGGCGACGATCGCACTAGAGGGACACATGCGCCCTCTAGTGGTGTTTCATGTAGCTACCACTCTGGTAGCTTTACATGAAACACAAAAAAAAAATTAAAAAAAAAAGGATTTTTGCCATTTTGGCAAAAAAAATTAACCGCCAGGAGGGTTAAAGACAGGCTGTTAATTAACTGCGTGTGAAAATAACTACAGAGGAGGTAAATTAACTACAGAGGAGGTAAATTAACTACAGAGGAGGTAAATTAACTACAGGAGAGGTAACTTAAGGAATGAAGAGGTAAGATAACTCTCTCACGTGTGGAGGTAAGTTTTCTCTTGCTTTATTATCTCTAGCATGATCTTAGTGAATTGAGGCCATTGTCTTTTGCAAATCGACATATGATAAGTGCTGTCACCATTGCTGCAGAGGTTGAAGGGGGGGTCAACCTGTTAGTGCTCAGACCATACACAGCAAACTGCATCAAATTGGTCTACATGGCTGTCATCCAAGAAGGAAGCCTCTTCTAGAGGTGATGCATAAGAAAGCCTGCAAACAGTTTTGCTATTGCAAAAAGCAGCATCCATAACACATCACCTCCCGGAGACATATAACTCTCCCAGGTGTTCTGCCTCCACTCTCACACTAACAATTTGCAGACAGCCATAGCACTCTTCAGCATCCCATAGCTTTATGTCGGGCTCTGTGACTCCAGACAGGGAGGGGACGGCGCAGTACGCAAGGCGTTGATGAGGTAATCCGCGCAGAACTTTGATCAGAAGAAAGTAACAATCAGTTTTCCGCTGCTGCTTTCTTCTGTTCCTCTTATCTCTGCAGCTGAGGTCACTGTGATGCGGGGATCTGAGGTGGCGAGATTGTTATACGTGCCGAACATCACACTGTGCATACTCTGGATCACCATGCACAGTCCAAGGCCATCCACCATAACAGCCAGAAGTGACCCCCAATATTATATACATGTCTATAGAGCTGACAGAGATACAGTTACAGTACTGACTCTCTACCTACAGCCAGACCACTCTCTCCTGGTGCACCTTGCCTGTGTGCTGTGTCCAATGGTAGTCTAAGTGGTGTTTCCTGGCTTGATTTTGTCCAGATGGTACCCGTCCCAATTTTTGTCCTGTATATTACAGATTACAATTATTTGTGAAGGCCTGAAGAAGGTTATCCCGAAACAAGTCGACGTTGTCGGTTTTTTAAACAATTGCATATTTCAACATATGTCTGTTGTACTTGATAATGGGATGTTGTTTGCAAAGATGAATTCACTTGAAGATTTGTGAGCTCTGTTTTTGCAAAATAAGTTTTTGATACATTAAAATTTAAGATAATCTTAAAACTTCTTTGTATCTTCAAAAATACTTTTTTTTTTTTTTTTACTATATATCCTTGTACTCAGAGCCGGGCCGAGGCAGAGGCTGAAGAGGCTCCAGCCTCATGGCGCAGTGTAGGAGGGGGCGCACAATTAATTCTGCTGTCATTCCCAATTGTGTTTGAAGCAGAGAGAAATTAGAAAAGGGCATACATAGCAGTGACTGCAAGCCAGATAACTAGAGATTAAGGTGTTGGGGATTTTGGGGGCCCTAGGGTGCCTCTTAGTCTAACAGCAATCAGTGTGTGATGGCTGTGGTGGGCGGGATGGGGGGTGCACTTTGCTGTCTCAGCCTTGGGTGCTGAAGGACCTTGTCCCGGCTCTGCTTGTACTTATATGGTTATGTCTACCTACAGCCTTGCAGGGTGGCCATTTAATATACTGGTGTGTCATTAGGGTATAGGAGGAAACCGGAGGGGCCAAAGGAAACCCAAACATGCTACCCACAGGGCTATCACCAATCCATGTGACACCTCAGTATCCCATCAGTCCTACCCACACAGCTATCACACACCCCACTAGACTTTGATGGAGCAGAGTGTTCCGTACATGCAGATAGGCACCCAGTATAAGAAGTTAGGACTCTTTACTGAAGGAAAACATGCAGAGATATATCATACACAAACATCAGGAAAATGCAGCTTACTTAGAACAGAGAAGAACACATAGAATACAAGAAATAACAAGCCCATAAAGATCATCACATTTTACACACAGTGACATCTTGTGGTTGTTTTACTATAGAATGCGGTTTAAGGTAATAATGTTGTTAAACCTCTAATGTAGACTGATGGGGGAGAAGACCTACTGGAACAGGTGACTCACTGCCAAATTCTCTGCAGGGGCTCTGGAAACCACTATACACTTAGGGAGAGACCTGGGTGGGCCTGGTAGCTGGCTCAGGCCCTATGGAAGCGCCAGCCCTGCATCTATCTATAACATGGATTGCAGCTACCAACTGACACCCCTAGTCAGAGGCTACATTCCAGCAATTTCCTGTGTCACCCCCAGTCTGTTCTGAGACTCTGCCCTTCCTCAGCTATCTATAAGAGCCCTTTTCCACTAGCAATCGCTAGCGTTCGCGCTAAACGCTAGTGATTGCGATTCAGCAAAGTTCCAAATTTCCCTGGCAATTGCGATCGCGATTTTGCTATGCAATGCACTGCATAGCAAAATCGCAGCAAAAATCGCGCACGGTAGTGGAAATTACCTACCGCGATTCCTATGTTATTAGGCAAACCGTAGCGATTTAAAAATCACTAGCTATTTGCGATTTTAAATACAGCATCGCAATCGCCGCTAGTGGAAAAGGGCCCTAACATAGACTGCAGCTAGAGGGTGACACTGTTAGTCAGAGGCTACATGCCAGCAACATCCAGTGACACAGAAAAAACCTCCAACAGTCATAGCTGACCCCCAATATCATTCACCAGGCATAGCTGACCCCCAATATCATTCACCAGGCATAGCTGACCCCCAATATCCTCCAGCAGGCATAGCTGACCCCCAATATCTTTCAGCAGGCATAGCTGACCCCCAATATCATTCACCAGGCATAGCTGACCCCCAATATCATTCACCAGGCATAGCTGACCCCCAATATCATTCACCAGGCATAGCTGACCCCCAATATCCTCCAGCAGGCATAGCTGACCCCCAATATCCTCCAGCAGGCATAGCTGACCCCCAATATCTTTCAGCAGGCATAACTGACCCCCAATATCATTCACCAGGCATAGCTGACCCCCAATATCCTCCAGCAGGCATAGCTGACCCCCAATATCCTCCAGCAGGCATAGCTGACCCCCAATATCTTTCAGCAGGCATAGCTGACCCCCAATATCATTCACCAGGCATAGCTGACCCCCAATATCCTCCAGCAGGCATAGCTGACCCCCAATATCCTCCAGCAGGCATAGCTGACCCCCAATATCTTTCAGCAGGCATAGCTGACCCCCAATATCCTCCAGCAGGCATAACTGCCCCCTAATATCCTCCAGCAGTCATAGCTGACCCCCAATATCCCCCAGCAGTATCCTCCACAGGCGCAGTAGCGGCTAAGGCGGAAATAGCCGAGCCCGATTGTATCTGCTCTACTACGCAGGCGCAAGTCCTTTGCACCTGCACAGTAGAGAAGATCGATCAGGCTCCACTATTTCTGCCTTAGCCCGCATGAAGAGCCGCTACTGCGCCTGCACTGGATCGCGGTAGGTAAGTATTGCCGCACCTGCGCAGTAATTGTCAGGCTTTGTCGAGGAAGTTTTGGGGGAGCCAGCGCTGGATTCCCCCAGGCTACAGAGGACAGGGAAGCCTCACTGGGACCCTAAGGCTTCCCCCACCCGAGGTAAGTATCTCCCAGGGGGAGAATTTTTTTGTTACAGGTTCTCTTTAAGCAGAATACCATGAGTGAAGTGTTACGCACAATGAGCAGCGCATGTAATGTATTGCATTCTGCTCTGCTCATCATGCAGTAACACTTTACACACTTAATTCTACCCCTTTTCTGACCTGTTTCTTAATGTACTGTATATTTCCTGATCTTATCATCTCCAAGAATTTCCCCATACTCACAAATCGTGTTATAATGTTATTGTGTAGCTGTGGGATGCTGACATAACAGAAATACAAATAAAAATGAACCTGAAGACAATCTGTGCCTGTCCTGTGCTGCTATAGAGGCCGGTGGGTGTCTTGTCTCTTCCTGCGATCTCAGCAGCTGATCACGCCAGGTGATTGTTTAGAGAAGGATATATTAGATGTAGGGAGTTATGAGGCTGCTCTGTCTGCAACCCCATTCAGGATACTCAGCATGGAGAGAATCCCAACAACATATTGATCTTATCTCTCTATATGGAATTATTGGGACAGCTGCGGCGCAGAGAGCTGCGAGTTTCCGTTCCTGACATCCCGCGGGACGTTCTCGGCGTGTACGGTGCCCTGGGCGCTGGGATCAGGATACCGATACCGACTCATTCCGGGCCGCTTCCTGCGCTTCGGGTCAGCGGCGCACCTGCAATGCATTCCCCGGAATAATAATGGATGTAATAGGACACAGCAACATCAGATCCGCGCCAATTAGCCATGCTTTATAAACACAGAATAATCGCAGTGATGTCACCCGAGCAAAATAAACACTATGCTAATAAGTCCCCCGGGGCCGCCGCCTCTCCTCTGAATAACGGATTGGAAGTGTTTGCTGGAGTAGCGAGAAGTCAGACGGCGCAGATGGTTTTCGTACGTTGCAGGAAGTGTGGGAAACGTTCTGCTACTGGGAGTTGTCAGGAAACACCTGCTGGACCGACACAGAGGCGGGAAACAACAGTGTGACAACAACAGGTGACATTAGTCATGTCTATTGTCACCCGAGTATGCCATCAACGTCACCAAAATATTCCACAATAAGAGAAAAATCACTGGACTGATCAAAACTTTAGTAGAAAAAATCACCTCGGCACTCAGCTAAAAACTTTATTCTGACACCCCATTGATTCTGAACCAATCACAGAGCTTCAAATATTACACAGCTCAAATACAGTACCCCACACACTAGAGGGCAGCACACTGTACAGAGCCCCTTCCGTGATTGAGTGTGGCCCCCTGCTGTAGAATGTGTTCACCTGCTGCACAGTGTGCCTTCTTGCTGTACAATCTGGCTCTGTGCTGTAGAGTGTGGCCCCCTGCTGTAGAATGTGTCCACCTGCTGCACAGTGTGCCTTCTTGCTGCACAGTGTGCCTTCTTGCTGTACAGTGTGCCTTCTTGCTGTACAGTGTGCCTTCTTGCTGCACAGTGTGCCTTCTTGCTGTACAGTGTGCCTTCTTGCTGTACAGTGTGTCTTCTTGCTGTATAATCTGGCCTTGTGCTGTAGAGCGTGGCCCCTTGCTGTAGAGTGTGGCCCAGAGATGGATTAAAATGTAATGGGGGCCTAGGCAAAGTAGATTTGGAGCCCCCTTATGGTCTTTTTAAAAAGCTGAAGTAGCGAGAGGTCAGAGAAGGTGGCTGGTGGGCCCCATGACACCCACTAGGCCCCAGGCACCTGCCTAGGTTGCCTGGTGGATGATACTGCTCTGGTATGGCCCCCTGCTGGGGAGTGTGGCCCTGTGTTGTAGAGTGTGAGCACCTACTGTACTGTGTGGCCCCCTGTTGTACCGTGTTGCCCTCTGCTATGGAGTTTGGCCCTTTCATACAGTGTGGCCTCCTGTTGTAGATTATGGCTCCATGCTGTAGAGTATATCCCGTGTGCATGAAATAGAGACGCTGGGAAATTTAGGCGCCCTGGAATAGCCGATAGTAGAATAACGGTATTCTACTATTTTACAGTGGTATTTTTCATTAGTAAAATATTGGTAAAATTTGCAGATATTTTATTACAGTAAAACCTGACCCTTTTCTCACACTGAACCCTCCCTCCACAGTACCTAACCTTAACCACCCCCCACACCTGACCTTAACGCCACACTGTTAACCTTAATAACCCCCCTACCCATTACCCCCTGTGTAGAGTGCGGCCCACTGATTGTAGAGTGTGGCACCCCGCTATACGGTGCGGCCCCTGCTGTAGAGTGTGGCCCCCTGCTGTAGAGTGCGGCCCACTGGATGTAAAGTGTGGCACCCCGCTATACGGTGCGACCCCCTGCTGTAGAGTTTGGCCCCCTGCTGTAGAGTGCGGCCCACTGGTTATAGAGTGTGGCACCCCGCTATACGGTGCGGCCCAGTGCTGTAGTGTGTGGCCCCCTGCAGATCAGTGTGGCTTCCTGTTGTAGAGTGCGTCTCACTGCGTTGTAGAGTGTGGCCCCCTACTGTAGAGTGTGGCCCTCTGCTGTAGAGTGCGGCCCCCTGGCTGTAGAGTGTGGTCCCCACTGTAGGGTGCAGCCCAGTGCTGTAGTGTGTGGCCCCCTGCAGTTCAGTGTGGCTTCCTGCAGTAAAGTGTGGCCCCTGCTGTAGAGTGCGGCACCCCCCTGGCAGTAGAGTGCAGCCTTCCGCTGTAGAATGTGGCCCCCTAATGTAGAGAGTTGTTCCCTGCTGTGGACTGTGGCACGAGTTACAGAGTGTGGCTCCCTGATGTAGAGTGTGGCCCCCTGCTGTAGGGTGTGGCCCCCTGCTGTAGAGTGACACCCCCTGTTGTAGAGTGTGGCCCCCTGATGTAGAGTGTAACCCTCCGCTGTAGAGTGTGGCCCCCAGCTGTAGAGTGTGGCTCCCTGCTGTAGAGTGTGGCTCCCTGCTGTAGAGTGTGGCTCCCTGCTGTAGAATGTAACCCTCCGCTGTAGAGTGTGGCCCCCTGCTGTAGAGTGTGGCTCCCCGCTGTAGAGTGTGGCCCCCTTGCTGTAAAGTGTGGCTCCCCGCTGTAGAGTGTAACCCTCCGCTGTAGAGTGTGGCCCCCAGCTGTAGAGTGTGGCTCCCTGCTGTAGAGTGTGGCTCCCTGCTGTAGAGTGTAACCCTCCACTGTAGAGTGTGGCCCCCAGCTGTAGAGTGTGGCTCCCTGCTGTAGAGTGTGGCTCCCTGCTGTAGAGTGTGGCTCCCTGCTGTAGAGTGTAACCCTCCGCTGTAGAGTGTGGCTCCCTGCTGTAGAGTGTGGCTCCCTGCTGTAGAGTGTGGCTCCCTGCTGTAGAGTGATGCCGCCCCCTTGCTGTAAAGTGTGGCTCCCCGCTGTAGAGTGTAACCCTCCGCTGTAGAGTGTGGCTCCCCGCTGTAGAGTGTAACCCTCCGCTGTAGAGTGTGGCCCCCTGCTGTAGAGTGTGGCTCCCTGCTGTAGAGTGTGGCTCCCTGCTGTAGAGTGTGGCTCCCCGCTGTAGAGTGATGCCGCCCCCTTGCTGTAAAGTGTGGCTCCCCGCTGTAGAGTGTAACCCTCCGCTGTAGAGTGTGGCTCCCTGCTGTAGAGTGTAACCCTCCGCTGTAGAGTGTGGCTCCCTGCTGTAGAGTGTAACCCTCTGCTGTAGAGTGTGGCTCCCTGCTGTAGAGTGTGGCTCCCTGCTGTAGAGTATGGCTCCCTGCTGTAGAGTGTAACCCTCTGCTGTAGAGTGTGGCTCCCTGCTGTAGAGTGTGGCTCCCTGCTGTAGAGTGTGGCTCCCTGCTGTAGAGTGTAACCCTCTGCTGTAGAGTGTGGCTCCCTGCTGTAGAGTGTGGCTCCCCGCTGTAGAGTGTGGCCCCCCGCTGTAGAGTGTGGCTCCCTGCTGTAGAGTGTAACCCTCAGCTGTAGAGTGTGGCTCCCTGCTGTAGAGTGTGGCTCCCTGATGTAGAGTGTGGCCCCCTGCTGTAGAGTGTGGCCCCCTGCTGTAGAGTGTAACCCTCAGCTGTAGAGTGTGGCTCCCTGCTGTAGAGTGTGGCCCCCTGATGTAGAGTGTGGCTCCCTGCTGTAGAGTGTGGCTCCCTGCTGTAGAGTGTGGCTCCCTGCTGTAGAGTGTGGCTCCCTGCTGTAGAGTGTGGCTCCCTGCTGTAGAGTTTGACCCGCCGCTGTAGAGTGTGGCTCCCTGCTGTAGAGTATGGCTCCCTGCTGTAGAGTGTGGCCCCCTGCTGTAGAGTGTGGCCCCCTGCTGTAGAGTGTGGCCCCCTGCTGTAGAGTGTGGCCCCCTGCTGTAGAGTGTGGCTCCCTGCTGTAGAGTGTGGCTCCCTGCTGTAGAGTGTGGCTCCCTGCTGTAGAGTGTGGCCCCCTGCTGTAGAGTGTGGCTCCCTGCTGTAGAGTGTGGCTCCCTGCTATAGAGTGTAACCCTCCGCTGTAGAGTGTGGCCCCCTGCTGTAGAGTGTGGCTCCCCGCTGTAGAGTGTGGCTCCCTGCTGTAGAGTGTGGCTCCCTGCTGTAGAGTGACACCGCCCCCTTGCTGTAAAGTGTGGCTCCCCGCTGTAGAGTGTAACCCTCCGCTGTAGAGTGTGGCTCCCCGCTGTAGAGTGTGGCTCCCTGCTGTAGAGTGTGACCCCCCCTGCTGTAGAGTGTGGCCCCCTGCTGTAGAGTGTGATCCCCCTGCTGTAGAATGCAGCCCCTTGCTGTAGAGTGTGGCTCCCCGCTGTAGAGTGTAACCCTCCGCTGTAGAGGGTGGCCCCCTGCTGTAGAGTGCGGCCCTCTGCTGTAGAGTGCGGCCCCTTGCTGTAGAATGTGGCCCCCTGATGTAGAGTGTGGCCCCCCGCTGTAGAGTGATGCCCCCTGCTTTAGAGTGTGACCCCCGCTGTAGAGTGTGACCCCCCCCCCCCCCCCCGCTGTAGAGTGCTTCCCCTTGCTGTAGAATGTGGCCCCCTGCTGTAGAGTGTGGCCCCCTGCTGTAGAGTGCGGCCCCCTGCTGTAAGGTATGGCCCCCTGCTGTAAGATATGGCCCCCTGATGTAGAGTGTGGCCCCCCGCTGTAGAGTGCGACCCCCTGCTGTAGAGTATGGCCCCCTGATGTAAAGTGTGGCCCCTTGAAGTAGAGTCTGGCCCCCTGCTGTTGATCACACGTTAGACACATGGATGATGCAGTCACCGGGATCTCACAGGCTGGAGGATGAGTCACAGGTCAGGCTGGGAATTACAATAATCACTGATAAGCTTCAGCCCAGGAAGGAGAATTCTGTAATAATCTTCCTGGGGGAATTCTGAGCCGAATGACAGGTAAATGCACAGCTGAGATCTCCCAGCAGGCTTGGGACGCCCGCTTCACAAACACTGCATTAACAGGAAGTTATGTGCAGCGCTGGAGCTGCGGTCTCACTCCATCCAAAAGTCAAGTTTGTAATGTACATGCTAAGTGTCACAGAGGGGACCTCCAGGCATGCAGACAGTCCTGAACAGAGGGGGCGGGTCCCCCAGGCATGCAGACAGTGCTGAGCAGAGGGAGGAGCCTTCGGGCATAGCTTAGCAGAGGGAGGAGCCTCCAGGCATGTAGGCACTGCTTAGCAGAGGGAGAGGGGCCTCCAGGCATGCATGCAGTGCTGTGCATTGGGGACAGGCCTCTGGGCATGCAGGCAGTGCTGAACAGAGAGTGAGGGGCCTCCAGGCGTGCTGTGCTGTGCTGGCTGGCCTCTAGACAGTGCTGGCCTCCAGACAGTGCTGAATTGAGGGGAGGGGCCTCTAGGCCTGCAGGTAGTGCTGAGCAGGGAAGAGAGCTCCAGGCATGCAGGAATTGCTGAGCAGAGTGGGTGGGAGGGCTCTTAGCATGCAGGCTGTGCTGAGCAGCAGTGGGGAGGGGCAGAGCCGGGACAAGGTCCTCCAGCACCCAAGGCTGAGACACCAAAGTGCGCCCCTCCATCCCTCCCACCCCAGCCATCACACACTGATTGCTATTAGACTAATGGCCCATACTCACGAGGGACTTTTGTCGCCTCAACACGCGGCGCGCGTGTGTTGCGGCGACAGGTCGCCCGTGAGTATGGGCCGTCGCACGCGCGCGCGCCCCCGAACTGTCGCCCGTCGCTATGTCGCCATGCGATTGAAACTTTCAATCGCATGGCGACAGTCGCCGCTGCCCCCCCGCCGCAACTGTCGCTAGTCCGCGTGAGTACGCGGACTAGCGACAGCAACCTCCATTGAGGTTCACTGAGCTTCCGGCGGGGGGAGGAGGAACGTCAGCGACAGCTTCCGCCTTGCCGCTGGTCCCTCTTCCTCTTCCATGTGTACGCGGAGGGACCTGGCGAGAAGCTGTCGCCGGCCTGTCGCCCACACGCTCACGTGTGCTGGCGACAGGCGAGTTTTGCAGCTAGTGAGTACGGGCCTTAAGAGGCGCCACAGGGCCCACCACCTCCCCAACACCTTAATATCTAGTTATATGGCTTGCAGTCACTGCCATGTATCCCCTTTTCTTATTTCTTTCTGCTTCAAACACAATTAGGAATGACAGCTGAATGAATTCTGCGCCCCCTCCTACTCTGCGCCCTGAGGCTGGAGCCTCTCCAGCCTATGCCTCGGCCCGGCCCTGGGGAGGGGCCTCCAGGCATACAGGCAGCGCTAAGCGTACAGTATATCACCAGAGTTTCCATAAAGCAGCCATAGGCTTTAGGTGTCACTGTCTTCTGCATTTCTGAATAGAGGGGATGGAGAGGTTGTTATGTACTGCTTTGATTTTACAGCTGTTTGTGTCCCTGCTAGAACATTGCTTCTCTCTTCCTGTCTCTGTGTGTGCTGTACAGTGTTCTCAGGCTCACCTGGGTCATTTCTGATTACTGCGAGGGTTGACGTAAAGTGGGTGAGTCGGCAGTTGAGTGGCCACAGAATCTTCGGTGAGGACTAACGGCTGTCCTGGATACATAATATGCTTCACCCAGCAGGTGTGTGTGTGTATCTTAAGGAACTTCATTTACTAACCCTTCAGCAATACTCACCATGGTCTGATATGACCCTGCAGCAAACTCTTCTCAACTAATGGCAGACAAAGTGTCATGTGTAGTGTGATGGTCAGCTCTGTGACCCGGTCACACAGGATGGTTTGTGGAGAGGAGACTGATCCCAGGAGTGCAGTGCAGCACCTGGTGAAGTCACAGAAGCTGAGATATTCCTATGGATGGCTGTGAGAAGCGGCTGCTCAGCAGGAGACGGCTGTACGTGTCTCCTCTCAGGTCTCGGGATGAGGTTACTGCAGGTTGCCGGGATCTCTACAACAAATACTATAATGTGACCTTGTGGAGAACTGGAGTCACACAATGCAGCCAGGAGATCATATAATGCTGATAGCAGCCCATGACCTTGTGCCCAGCGCCCTCTGCTGTCTGATGCTGCACACTGCACACTGGGGACCACAGACACTATTGTTATCATTAAAATGCCATAGTCTAATATCTAATATCCTAACATATTATTATTATGTATTTATATAGCGCTGACATCTTCTGCAGCACTTTACAGAGTACATAGTCATGTCACTGACTGTCCTCAGAGGAGCTCACATTCTAATCCTACCATAGGCATTTTCTTACATTCCTATAGTAGTCTAGGGACAATTTTGAGAGAGCCACTTTACCAATTTGTATGTTTTTAGTGTGTGGGAGGAAACCAGAGTAGCCAGAGGAAACCCATACAAATACAGGGAGACATACAAACTTCATGCAGATAGTGTCCCGGTCAGGATATGAACGAGGGGAGCCTAGCGCTGCAAGGTAAGAGTGGTAGCCGGTGTGCCACCATGACGCACATGCCCAACCACTATGGATTCATTATAAAAAGGATAAAAGGAAAGTCTGCTTATTGCAAAGATGTGACGCATACCGGACATGTGCGCAGGCATGGCTGGATTTGAGGCAAGGCTACTAAGGCCATGGCCTAGGGTAACAGGAAGAAAGGGGCGGGCAGCCGCTAACACACTTAGGCAGATAAATTGCCAAACATGTAAATGGCAGTGGTCACAGACCGGTCCGTGGCAGGGAAGTACGTTACAGGACGGGGGAGAACAGCACAGGATGAGGGAAGCACCGGAATTGGGCGGTGGGGTTGGTGACAATGGGCCTTGGGTGGTAAAATGTGCAAATCGGCCCTGTACACAGGCAAGGTAAAATGCAGTGATCTATACACCGGTGGTGTGACATGCAGTGACCTGTACACAGGTGAAGTGACCAGGAAATAAGAATGAATAAAGTGATAGTGAATACAGAACTTTGTGAGGCAGAAGGTGAGAGTGTGCTGATGTGGCAGCTGCTATAAGATAAGAGACAGTAATCTGTGATGTATGATAACAGCTTCTAGTGTGGCAACATTATCCTCTAATCTCTGCTCTCCTCATTACTACTCTCTGCTGCATCTGATAATAATGGCAGCCAATCCCTCCAGGGAAGATTACAAACAAGGATAATAATTAAGATGCTGCACGATTGTAATGTACATCCGATTAATCCTCATCTCTGCGCGACCTCTGGCACGTCCTAATCACTAACACTTCCACGTGTACACTGTACTCTATACACAACTCCCAACTGTTTGAGATAATGCTGGATACACACGGTGCGTTCGCGCACTCGATTTTCCCGTCGATTCGTTTATTTCCAACAGATTTCGATGGATCGTTAAAGTATGCCGAATCGACTTAACGATCCATCGAAATCCAAATCGGACATGTTGGAAATAAACGAATCGACGGGAAAATCGAGTGCGCGAACGCACCGTGTGTATCCAGCATTAGAAAGAGGGACACTTAAGCTACGCCCCCCTGCCATACCCCTAATCACACCCCTGGCACACCCCTAGTCACACATACCATAAAAATGTCATACGAAAGATATATCAGAGGCCGGGGATCGCCGATCTCGAACAGCGCTGCGGCCCCCGGCAGCGCTGTTCGCATGTAAACCAAGGGGATTTCTACCCCTTACGTTTACAAGCAGCCTGCTAGCCACGATCGGCGACCGGGCAGGGAACGATCGTGCATGCGCGCGGCCGTTCCCTGGGAAACTGCAGCCCCAGGACTTGATGCCATTTGGTGTTAGGCGGTCCTGGGGCTGCCGCCGCGGTCACGGTCATTGGTGTGAGGTGATCCTTAAAGGCCACCTCGCGTCATCACTGCGGCCGGCGTGACAGTACTGCGCATGCGCGGTTTAATCGCGCAGTACTGTCACGCCGGCTGCCGTGATGTTGCGAGGCGGCCGGCGTGGTGACGACAGACTTGACGTTTCAGGAAGAAGGAGCCCAGTGTCGCTGGGAGCCGCCGGGGAGCCATTTCTGACCAGGCCCTGGGTGAAGAGCCAGATGGACGCCGAGGGACCTCCCGACCTACACTGAGCTGCAGAAAGCCCCAGGTGAGTACAAATTTCGTTTTATTTTGAGGTCGGAGTCCCTTTAAACACATTTTTTTTTAGTAGAAAAATACATACCAGTATACAGTGGGTTGCAAAAGTATACGGCCCCCTTGAAGTTTTCCACATTTTGTCACATTACTGCCACAAACATGCATCAATTTTATTGGAATTCCACATAAAAGACCAATACAAAGTGGTGTACATGTGAGAAGTGGATCGAAAATCATACATCATTCCAAACATTTTTTACAAATAAATAACTGCAAAGTGGGGTGTGCGTAATTATTCGGCCCCCTGAGTCAATACTTAGTAGAACCACCTTTTCCTCCAATTACAGCTGCCAGTCTTTTTGGGTATGTCT
This sequence comes from Hyperolius riggenbachi, assembly GCF_040937935.1. Classification (NCBI taxonomy): domain Eukaryota; kingdom Metazoa; phylum Chordata; class Amphibia; order Anura; family Hyperoliidae; genus Hyperolius; species Hyperolius riggenbachi. The sequence continues at coordinate 443,600,179 of NC_090649.1, forward strand.
CTACCAGCTTTGCACATCTAGAGACTGAAATCCTTGCCCATTCTTCTTTGCAAAACAGCTCCAGTTCAGTCAGATTAGATGGACAGCATTTGTGAACAGCAGTTTTCAGATCTCGCCACAGATTCTCGATTGGATTTAGATCTGGACTTTGACTGGGCCATTCTAACACATAAATATGTTTTGTTTTAAACCATTCCATTGTTGCCCTGGCTTTATGTTTAGGGTCATTGTCCTGCTGGAAGGTGAACCTCCGCCCCAGTCTCAAGTGTTTTGCAGTCTCCAAGAGGTTTTTTTTCCAAGTTTGCCCTGTATTTGGCTCCATCCATCGTCCCATCAACTCTGACCAGCTTCCCTGTCCCTGCTGAAGAGATGCACCCCCCGAGCATGATGCTGCCACCACCATATTTGACAGTGGGGATGGTGTGTTCAGAGTTATGTGCAGTGTTAGTTTTCTGCCACACATAGCAAACGCATTTTGGCCAAAAAGTTCCATTTTGGTCTCATCTGACCAGAGCACCTTCTTCCACGTGGTTGCTGTGTCCCCCACATAGCTTGTGGCAAACTGCAAACGGGACTTCTTATGCTTTCTGTTAACAATTCCTTTCTTCTTGCCACTCTTCCATAAAGGCCAACTTTGTACAGTGCATGACTAATAGTTGTCCTATGGACAGAGTCTCCCACCTGAGCTGTAGATCTCTGCAGCTCGTCCAGAGTCACCATGGGCCTCTTGACTGCATTTCTGATCAGCGCTCTCCTTGTTCGGCCTGTGAGTTTAGGTGGATAGCCTCGTCTTGGTAGGTTTACAGTTGTGCCATACTCCTTCCATTTCTGAATGATCACTTGAACAGTGCTCCTTGGGATGTCCAAGGCTTTGGAAATCTTTTTGTAGCCTAAGCCTGCTTTAAATTTCTCAATAACTTGATCCCTGACCTGTCTTGGACCTGTCTTGTGTGTTCTTTGGACTTCACGGTGTTGTTGCTCCCAATATTCTCTTAGACAACCTCTGAGGCCCTCACAGAGCAGCTGTATTTGTACTGACATTAGATTACACACAGGTGCACTCTATTTAGTCATTAGCACTCATCAGGCAATGTCTATAGGCAACTGACTGCACTCAGATCAAAGGGGGCCGAATAATTATGTACACACCACTTTGCAGTTATTTATTTGTAAAAAATGTTTGGAATCCTGTATGATTTCCGTTCCGCTTCTCATGTGTACACCACTTTGTGTTGGTCTTTCATGTGGAATTCCAATAAAATCGATTCATGTTTGTGGCAGTAATGTGACAAAATGTGGAAAACTTCAAGGGGGCCGAATACTTTTGCAAGCCACTGTATTTACATAAATCTGTACAACAGTCCTAAAAGATGGACAAATGAGAAGGAAAGAGGGAAAGAGTTCCCAAAGAGGCACTGTCTCTCCAAAAGAAGGGAGCTCTGCACTATACACACCTCACACACACACACCTCACACACACACACCTCACACACATCACATGCAGTGTACACACATTGTACACACACAAACACACATTCAATTCAAATTAGATTTATTGTCTAAGGGGGTGGGATCGAGTTGCAATTGGTAGGAAGTCTGTGCACATTTTCATATTTAGAGTTCATTTTAAGCTACTCTCAGTCTCTGCTGTGACATAGTGTGCAGCGATGGTCACTGTGATTTTCTCTTCTTCCAGTAGAATGTAGAAATTCCTCTCACCCTCCATGGAGCCAAAATCTGGGATAAGGTCCAGCAATTGCAGTATATTTGGGGCAATGCAGCAAGAAGTGAGCCATCTTCCAGTGTCCTCTGGTCACAGTGCTGGCAAAGTCTGTCCTTCCTGGGTTTGTATGTCTGTCTGTGTCTTGCAGACTCTTATTTCCAGGTTCTGAGCACTAAGTCTGTAGCGACTCAAATCTTGCCTCTCTTTGGAGTTTTGGAGATTTTCCAGGTATGGGTCCAGTTTATAGTCTCTCTGTAGGAACTGGTATATGGTTAGCTTCTGTGACTGTTCTATTTCACTCCTCCATTTATCAAGCAATTATATATGCAGTGTGATGGTATACAGGACATGGTAGCCATTTTAACTCTTATCTTATGGGGAAGCCATCTTGTGTGACCTTATGTAGACACCATTGTTTCAATGGTATGCATTGTATTTCATTTCCTTTGGAGTATAATGGACATTCCCTCTGCTATGCAAAGTATATACATTTGCATCTCCTTTGAAGTCTGCTATAATGACATTTAAATATATCACCTAGCCAGCCGATTCATTCACTTCACCTAAATGAGAAGACTGGAGGGGTGTTGTGTATGGAGACTGCTGATGATGCAGAGTCCAGGGAACTCTGATGTTTGCATACCAAGGAGGATCTCACCCTTTTAATAGAAGGGGATTTGGGTAACCCGGGGTACATTTCCTCCTATAAGAACCAGCTCTCAGATTCAGTAATAGTATGCATACCTCCCAACTTTTTGAGATGAGAAAGAGGGACACTTAAGCCATGCCCCTGCCACACCCCCAGTGGCATAGCTAAGGAGCTGTGGGCCCCGATGCAAGTTTTACAATGCCCCCCCCCCCCTCCCCCAAGCACTCTATACATAACAATTGATATGGTGCACCAAAACCTGCCACTGGCAACTACAGTGTCAAGAGGTGCAATAAGGGAATGGGGAACAGTTTGTTAATGATAACTACTATTCAAAGTATCTATAGAAATGATTATTATGAGCACAGGATCAATAGAGAGCTAAAACTGTAGTTTAGGGAGGGCCCTTCGGGGCCCCTCTGGCCCAAGGGCCCCGATGCGGTCGCTACCTCTGCAACCCCTATTGCTACGCCCCTGCACACCCCTAATCACGCCGCCATCACACCCCTAGTCACATACCATAAAGATTTCATAAGAAAAATATGATGTTTTATATTTCAAACCACACTGGTCCTTTCTATCCTGGTTCATTTTCCTTCATATTTACATTTTAAAATTAGTAATATATCAATTTAAAGGATGGGAATAAAGTTTACAGTCAAATAAACAAATTTTTAGTAGAGAAATATATATATTTACATAGAAAGAGGGACAAAGTTCCGAAAGAGGGACAAATGGGGAGGAAAGAGGGACAGGGCTCCCAAAGAGGGACTGTCCCTCCGAAAGAGGGACAGTTGGGAGCTATGTGTGTGTTTTCTGGAGAATGCAAGAAATACCCTGATCTATCGTCAGAAGTGTGCTGCTGCACCAGTAATTAGACCTTACGCTAGGTAAAGTTTGACTTTTGTTTTATTGCTTTCTATTTTGATGAGGAAATGCCTTGTTGTCTGTCTTTGTCACTTTTACTTTTGTAAATATTTTTTTTATATATTCTTTCTGCATTTGTTCCACTTTTTGGAATATTAAATCTGTATTCAATAAGTTAATATTCTGTGTACTAAGCAGAGAATTTACATCTCCTAGAGAGATACTGTAGTGTATTGTGTTACGGAACAGTGCCATATTGTATTCTCAGTTGTTTCATTGCTACCCGTGTGAGATTGCATTGTGTGTGGGGGTTCCCGTAGTTTTGGCCTAAAGACCGTGGCTGACCCAAGACATAAACGCCAGCCTGAGTGTGTGCAGCTTGACAGCGGTGCATGAAATTGTCATAATTGCCATAGACAGGGACAGATCTCTCTACAGCACATGAATCTGTGTGTGTATGGTGTCTAGCAGATTCGTTCGCACATGACTGCTAATGGTGGCTGAGTCTTTCAAAGTGTGGTTGAAGGTGACAGCCTTGTTTTACCTTAAATAAGACTGCTCCTCCTCTCAATTTGATCAAACACCATCAGGACCTGTCTCTGCAGGCTTGCCATGGCCGCAGGTTCCTGTCAATCAACAGTCTGCTTTTCTCTTGGCTCTGGTGTGTTTAATCTGATCTCTTGTTAGGCCCTGTGGATGAGGATTTGGGGTGAACATGGAGTCAACCACCTTTCAGGGCACATGGCTTTTCCTGGTTTTCATTGTGCTGCATGGCTTTATAGTGGAGTGAATCAAGGCTGCTGCTCTGTAGATGGGCCCAGTTGGGTAACACTCCCTTCTGTATTTCAAGCAGTAATGGGAATCTATCCAGCTCAACCCTGCATGCAATGTTTGAGGTGCCCCTATGGACTTGGATGAGATACTTGCAGAATTCCAGATGAAATATTTCTTATGAACTAGATTCCCACTTCGATTGATCTGGGCAGCTGGTGGGGCCCTATACTTCACTTCCGTATGGGTAATATTGGGGTGATGACACTGTCAAAAACTTTCAGACAGATCTTTACAGGTGGTTTGAAGTGGTACAGGTCTTTCGTGATGGCATAGAACATTTGGCATAGTTTGGCTTTTAGGGACTCTATGGCTGACTTAAGGCTTCCAGATTGGTTGATTTCCAGACCAAGGTAGGTATATGTGTCAGTTCTGCTGATAGTCGTTCAGTGTTAATGGTGAGCTCTGGGCTGACTTTGTGTTTTTCCTTTGTAACACCATGGTTTTGGTTTACTTTAGAAATTGATGGGGAGTCTCCATGTTGAGCTACATTTCTTCAAAGATGATCTGCATAACAGAGAAATTTCACTACTGTGCAATGTAGGGTGAGTCCTGGTGCTGATGAGGCATCTAGTGCAGAGGCCAGTTTTGCGACGTATATGTTGAAGAGAGTTGGGCTCAGGCTGCAGCCTTGTCTTACACCCCACACTGGGGGAAGATATGTGTTCTTTTCCCAATGACTTTCAAACTGCATTTGTTTCCAGTATATGAGCTCTTGATGACATTGTATGCTTTTCCTCCTGTTCAGTTCTCTAGGAGATATATACACTACACTCACTCACACTGTGTACACACTTATACACAGTAGACCTAAATACTATACATACTACACAGCTCTATTTTGAGGTTGCTGTGTATGTGAGCGGCAAAGCTTTCTTAGTAGTTGTATGGGGATAATGTCATCCGGCCATACTGGAGTCGCGTACATGAAAAAAAGGCGCCTGGAAAAAAGGGTGCAGGGGATTGCTGATAGTAGAATTTCGATAAAATTAGTGATATTCTACTACTGAATTCCGAAATATATATATATATTCCGTAAAATATTGGCAATATTTACCGATATTTTACTATGGCTAAACCTAACCCTACTCTCACACAGAACCCTCCCTCTACCAAAGCCTAAAACCGAAGACCCCCTGGTGGTGCCTAACCCTAAGACCCCTCCTAGTGGTGCCTAAACCTAATATCCCCCTGGTGGGGCATAACCCTAAGACCCCGTGGTGCCTAGCCCTAAGATCCCCTTGGTGGTGCATAACCCTAAGACCCCGTGGTGCCTAACCCTAAGACCCCTCCTAGTGGTGTCTAACCCTAAGATCCCCTGGTGGTGCCTAGCACTAAGATCCCCCCCCCCCGTGGTGCCTAACCTTAAGACCCCCTGGTGGTGCCTAACCCTAAGACCCCCTGGTGATGCCTAACTCTAAGACCCCTCTGGTGATGCCTAACCCTAAGACCACCCTGGTAGTGCCTAACCCTAAGACTAGGGGTGTAACTAGAAATCACTGGGCCCCCTGCAAAACTTTAGATGGGGCCCCCTTCCCCTGCACACTTAATAGGGACAGTCTACAAATCTTGGTCTACAAAACTTTGTATGATTTGTTATCAGTGGCTGAGCAGATGCAGTCATTAGAACAATTAGGCAGAGGGCAGAAAGTGTTTTCTCTCCTTGACTCTAGTTGTCAGTCTCTTAGGACAGGGCTCCCTGTGGCTTCTAAGTCCCCCTGCAGCTGCATCCCTTGCAGGGTCTATTGTTACGCCCCTGCCTAAGACACCTCCTAGTGGTGCCTAACTTCCCCCCATGGTGCCTAACCCTAAGCCCCATCCTAAACCTCTACCGCAAAACCGCAACATGCGGCAACACAGGTTACATTCGGCGCCCAGAGGCTCAGATTACCGGCAAGCATTTTAAATTTTGGCTTGCGGAAATACAAATATTGCATAGTGGGTGCAGACCGCTATTTGCATTTCTGCATTACCTGGGGCTTCTTCCTGTATGTCCCTCACCGTTCTCTTCCTTGCTTAGCTGTTCGCCTTGCAGCTGAGTCACCTGAGTCGTGCAGTACTGGGCATACGTTGGCCCAGTAGCGTGCGTCCTTGATTGCCACAGAACACTCTCGGTCATGGAAGTGTGATTATGGGCGCCTCCACCCCTCACGGACGATCACGGAGGCCAATGCATGCACGGTACTGCACGACTCAGCTGCAGGAGCGGGGCGAACAGCTAACAGGTAAGCGAGGAGGAGGGGGTGAGGGACATACAAGCCTACGGGGGCTGGAAGAAGCCCCGGGTAAGTAAAAGAACAATTCTTAATTTCACCTCATGCATCCTCTAAGAGTCGGGGGGTCAATATCACTTTTTATTTTCACCTCGGGTTCACATTAAAGATGTTTTTTTTTAATTTGCAGAAAGCTCACAATTGTTATTTAAACCCCAGTAAGGGCCCTTTTCCACTTGTGGCGATTGCGATGTTAAATCGCAAATCAATAGGGTTTGCTAAATAACATAGGAATCGCGGTAGGTAATTTCCACTCCCGCAATTCAGTTTTTACTAAAGCGCGACTGCGGCTCGGCGCTATCTTTAACCCCAATTTTGCTATGCATTGCATAGCAAAATCGCAATCGCCCCCCAAAAAATAGCAACTTGCTGAATCGCAATCGCTTAGCTTAAACGCTAGCGATTACAAGTGGAAAAGGGCCCTAAAGGGCCTCAGCCTTCAAAACTCCACCAAAGCCATTTGCATTTTCGTTATTGTAGAGTTATAATGTTATAAGATCATTTGGGGTGGTTGTCACTTTTTTATTATGAAAGTGAATATAGTCCTGCCCGCGATCCAATATGATGAGCATGTGGGACGTTGCTGCGTTGTGACATTTGGTGCATCTGGCGTCATGTTCTTGTGTTTCTGCCCTGGAATGAATAGTTCCTTGATAGATTTTGGCTTGGCGGGAAATGTTTCCAGTAACTTTAGTGATGTCCGGGTCCCCCGAGAGGGCCGGAATCCTCCTCGGACGGATTGGATGTCACCGTCTGTCTCCGCAGCTGTGCGACTCGGACGGCGAGAGGGGTCAGGCTGACCGGCCGCTCCCCCCACAGCAGACTCTGGTGTTTAGAAAATCGCACATCTGCCGCAGATGGTGTGAGAAATGATTCCAGGGACCTGTTTTGGAACCCGCACTGCCAGCCTGCCCGAGAGCTGCTATCTGCGATGCTTGATAAGCTAATTACAAAGAGACGCTGGCACCGTGATTAGCGGGCGAGGAGGGAAAACAGCAGTCAGAAGTGCCTGGCAGATCACACGTACTGATTTCACACACACAGCAAAGGACGCGGCAACCTGACACGATAACAACAGCGCTCTGTGTGGGGCGGCTGCCAGCAGTGACTCCTCTGCACACCTTCACAGAAGAGGAGGATCAGAGTTTACCTGACACACATATATAACAGCCAGGCATCTGCCTAGCTCCCAGCTGTCCCTTTTTTGGACAGACAGTCCCTCTGGGAACCAAATCCTTCTGTCCCTCTTTCTTCCTCATTTTTCCTTCTTTCAGGACTCATGCACAGTTCTCTGTAAATACCCGTGTTTCCCCGAAAATAAGACAGTGTCTTATATTAATTTTTGCTCTTAAAGATGTGCTAGGGCTTATTTTCAGGGGATGTCTTAAATTTCCATTAGGAAGTGTCTCTCAGCAGAACATTACCTGTGCCTTTGTACTGTCATGTTCATCGATTTGAAAGTATGCTACTTTAGTAATCAGGCACCTGCCCTGTCTTCTATGCACACAGCTGATAACCTGGCTGTGTGCTGGGCTTACAGGACGGGTGCCCAACCAGCATTGCACTGCTGTGTCCCCACTTACTGGCTGCCTCTTCCTCCTCCTTAAGTTCCGCTAGGGCTTAATTTAAGGGTAGGGCTTATATTACAAGCTTGCACTAAATTCCAGCTAGGGCTTATTTTCAGGGTAGGTCTTATTTTCAGGGAAAGAGGGTACATGTATTTTTCTACTGAAAAATGTGTTGGGCTTGTTCACACTAAGAGCGATTTGGCTCTTTTGTAAGCACTGGCGATATTAAAAATCACCTTAAAAGCGCTAGTGCAATGATGCTTAATGTGAGGGTTCTTACATGAGCGATGCGCTTTCTATTGAATCGCAAACACGGCTCCTGCACTATTTTCAGAGCATTTCTGATTCAATAGAAAGTATAGGGAAATTGCAAAGCGCTTTGAGTTGCGATTTCCTGAGCCCTTTTATGAATAAATACATTGTATTTATTAATTTCCGGGTCAAAGAATTCACTTCTTGACTGACGTAGGGAAGTATAAAAAAAATCATCGCTCCACAACATCGCTTTTCTTAGCAAAAAGCGCTTTTAAAGGCACTTTTAAGATCGCTAACCAAATCGCTCAGTGCTAGCGATTTGTAATGTGAATAAGGCCTAACTGCCCCTAAACTTTATTTCCATCAATTAAATTAATATATTTCTTATTTTCAAATGTTAAAAATGAAGAAAAACTACTGACGATAGAAAGGACCAGTGTGGATTGAATGAAAAAAACGACATCTTTTGATTCTGAATTCTTTTTGATATGCATGGTGAGGGTCGTGGTGGGGGCGTGGTTAGAAGTCTTGCAGGGGCGTGTCTAAAAGTGTCCCTCTTTCTTATCCCAAAAAAGTTGGGAGGTATGGCATCAGGCTTAGACTGTGGCAGTGACATTACGCTGTGTGCCCTCTGAGGGACAGTGATTTCTGCACTCTGATGTGTAATTCCAGACGCACTCGCCAACCCTCAGGCTCGGTTCCCATTGGCAGCTTCTGTAGCCGGATCAAGTGTAATAGTCCGCTTTGGTCAGTCTGCAATACAGAGTTACAGAGTACCCAGCAAGCTCATGGTGAACCAGAACTCATTGGAGTGTGTAAGGGGCTACAATGGACCAAAAAGCCCCCTTACTAAAATGCTTTGGAAAAACAAAAGTTTGCTTTCTGAAAACAGAAAGTATTTGCAATAGTTCAAGTTGGAGTGAGCTCCGAGATGTCTCCCACAATGCATCACTGCTGAAATATGGAAATCACCCATTGTTGTCTCCAACCTGAATTATTGCAAATACTTTCTGTTTTAAGAAAGCAATCTTTTGTTTTGCAATGTAATAGAACAGAAAAAAATGCAGTGTGAAACAAACACAATTGCAGTAGTAAGACGTAGCATGCGATGTGTGTGCCAGTCACAATGCATCACATTAATGGGCACTGCAGTATGTCACTGCGATTCACTGACAGCGGGTGTTCTCAAATATGGATTGGAACATGTGCAGTGGGAATGGAGTGGACTCTTAAAGAGAACCTGAAGTGGGATATGGAGGCTACCATATTTATTTCCTTTTAAACAATACCAGTTGCCTGGCAGCCCTGCTGATCTATTTGGCTGCAGTAGTGTCTGAGTAACACCAGTAACAAGCATGCAGCCAATCTTGTCAGATGTGACAATAATGTCAGAAACACCTGAAATGCTGCATGCTTGTTCAGGGGCTATGACTAAAAGTATTAGAGGTAGAGGATCAGCAGGACAGCCAGGCAATGTGCATTGTATCCCTCTCACTTCAGGTTCCCTTTAACCTCCTAACGACAGCGTCACGACGATGGGCGTGAACACAGTGGCTTCCCCTGGACCGCCTAACGCCAATTGGTGTCAAGTCCTGGGGGAGTGTTTTGCCAGAGATCGCACGCGCATCTCCGCATCACTGAGGGAGCTCCGCTCTGTCATCAGCCTCCTTGCAGAAATGGCCGCTAGGAGACTGTTAGACGCCGTCTATTTACATGGTACAGCGCTGTGATCTATGACAGTGCTGTACTGGGGACAGCCGTGTGATATGGCAGGCTTCGGAGCGATCATAGGCTGAAGCCTATGACAGCGATTGCTGTCAATGGCTAGTGCAGGGAGGGAGGGCGGGGTGAATATAAAATAAAAGCATGCCAGCAGGGATCAGAGCCTACCAACAGATCTCTGTTGGTGAGAAAAAGTGGGGGGAGGGGGGGAATCTCTTGTGTGCTGAGTTGTGAGGCCCTGCAGCAAGCCCTTACAGCTGCAGTGGCCTAATTAGTGAAAAATAGCCTGGTCACTAGGGGGGTGTAAGCCTATGGTCCTGAAGTGGTTAAACTCCTCTTTTTCTGGTTTCTTTTACTCTTGGTTTTCACGCTGAAATCTATGTAAAATCTATTGTGCGTGTGGAGAGATTTACAGGATACCCGCAGTGACATGATGAGATAGATATGTGTATGTACAGTGCCAAGCACACAAATATCTATGCTGTGTTCCTTTTTTTTCTTTCTCTGCCTGAAAGAGTAAAATATCAGGTATGTAAGCGGCTGACTCAGTCCTGACTCAGACAGGAAGTGACTATAGTGTGACCCTCACTGATAAGAAATTCCCCTTTTTATCTCTTTCTTGCTTTCAGACGCCATTTTCTGCTAGGAAAGTGTAGTTTATAGTTGGAATTTCTTATCATTGAGGGTCATACTGTAGTCCAGGGCTGCCCAATGCGTCGATCGCGATCTACCAGTAGATCGCGAAGGACTGCTGGGTAGATTGCGTCGGCATTTTAAAATAGTACGCCAGACGCTGACTATGCAGCGCCGGCGTACTGTCTGATTGTGCTGCTCTGCTGCCCTATGCAGAGCAGCACAGAGCACACAGCCAATAGGGAGAGGCAAAGAGAGCGCCGCGTCATGCCCCCCTCCTTCCTCCCCAGCCCTCCCACTTCCTCTTTGTCCGCCGCTCTCCTCCTCATGTAGTCCGGAACCCCGTCGCTGACCCTGCATGTCGTGCAGCACTGACACCTGATTAGCGACAATCTGCAGTGGAGAGGAGAGCGGTGGGTAAGGACGTGTATACAGGAAGTGCTTTGCCTGTATACACGCCGCTACCCTCCGCTCTCCTCTCCACCGCTGGTCACCGCTATCAGATGTCTCAGTGCTGCATGCTCCTCCGGGCATGCAGGGTGAGTGAAGGGGGGTGGAGGAGAGCGGCAGCTGGTGGAGGGAGGGGGCACCTATCTATATGACTGGGGCACCTATACCTAGCTATCTATATATGGGGTGCACCTACACGTGGCTATCTATATGTGAGGGGGAACCTATGCCTAGCTATCTATGTGGGGGACACCAATGCCTAGCTATCTATGTGGGGGACACCAATGCCTAGCAACCTATGTGGGGGACACCTATGCCTAGCTATCTATATGTGAGGGGGAACCTATGCCTAGCTATCTATGTCGGGGACCACCTATGCCTAGCTATCTATGTCGGGGACCACCTATGCCTAGCTATCTATGTGGGGGACACCAATGCCTAGCTATCTATGTGGGGGACCACCTATGCCTAGCAACCTATGTGGGGGACACCTATGCCTAGCTATCTATATGTGAGGGGGAACCTATGCCTAGCTATCTATGTCGGGGACCACCTATGCCTAGCTATCTATGTCGGGGACCACCTATGCCTAGCTATCTATGTCGGGGACCACCTATGCCTAGCTATCTATGTGGGGGACACCTATGCCTAGCTATCTATGTGGGGGACACCTATGCCTAGCTATCTATATCGGGGACCACCTATGCCTAGCTATCTATGTGGGGGACACCTATGCCTAGCTATCTATATGTGTGGGGCACCTATGCCTAGCTATCTATATGTGTGGGGCACCTATGCTTAGCTATGTATATGTGTGGGGCACCTATGCCTAGTTATCTATGTGGGGGACACCAATGCCTAGCTATCTATGTGGGGGACCACCTATGCCTAGCTATCTATATCGGGGACCACCTATGCCTAGCTATCTATGTGGGGGCAGGGCAGGATTTCTGGCAAGGCCACATAGGCCATGGCCTAGGGCACCAGAAATTTAGGGGCGGCTCAGTGAGGGGCTGTAAAGCTGTTCTATGCAGCCATATAACTGTCTATAAGGACAGTTTTAACCTTTGAACTCTCTGTCCTGTACTTGTGTCATCCCTGCAAGACCTATGAGCTCAATCCTGCAGGTAAACATCAGCCTACCTCTCATGGTGACACAATGGGTCCATCATTAACAAGATGGTACATATAACATAAAAGTTCTTAAGGAAAACATAACTTATAATCTATACGCGTCTTTCTGAAATAGTTATTGTCTGTGACATCCAATGATGTTCAATCAACCAATGTAAGTAGAATTCTCATTGGGGCATACAGAGATAACAACCATACAGACTGTATAGTTGGCCTGGGGCGGTAAAAAGTACAAATCCGGCCCTGTGTGGGGGACACCTATGCCTAGCTATCTATATGTGTGGGGCACCTATGCCTAGCTATCTATATGTGTGGGGCACCTATGCCTAGTTATCTATGTGGGGGACACCAATGCCTAGCTATCTATGTGGGGGACCACCTATGCCTAGCTATCTATATCGGGGACCACCTATGCCTAGCTATCTATGTGGGGGACACCTATGCCTAGCTATCTATATGTGGGGGGCACATATTCCTAGCTATCTATATGTGTGGGGCACATATGCCTAGCTATATATGTGGGGAACCACCTATGCCTAGCTATCTATATGGGGGGCCACCTATGCCTAGCTATCTTTGTGGGGGACACCTATGCCTAGCTATCTATGTGGGGACCACCTATGCCTAGCAACCTATGTGGGGGACACCTATGCCTAGCTATCTATGTGGGGGACACCTATACCTAGCTATCTATATGTGGGGGACACCAATGCCTAGCTATCTATGTGGGGGACCACCTATGCCTAGCTATCTATATGGGGGACCACCTATGCCTAGCTATCTATATGGGGGACCACCTATGCCTAGCTATCTATATTTGGGGGGCACCTATGCCTAGCTATCTATGCGGGGGACCACCTATGCCTAGCAACCTATGTGGGAGACACCTATGCCTAGCTATCTATGTGGGGGACACCTATACCTAGCTATCTATATGTGGGGGACACCAATGCCTAGCTATCTATGTGGGGGACCACCTATGCCTAGCTATCTATATGGGGGACCACCTATGCCTAGCTATCTATATTTGGGGGGCACCTATGCCTAGCTATCTATGTGGGGGGCACCTATGCTTAGCTATCTATATGGGGGCACCCATGCCTAGCTATCTATATGGGGGGCACCTATGCCTAGCTATATAAGGGGACCTATGCCTAGCTTTCTATACGGGGGCACCTATGCGTAGCTACTTATATTAAGGGCAGCTATACCTGGCTATTTTAAATGTTGGTAGATCTCTTGAGCTCTGGAATTTTAAAAGTAGCTCGCGAGTCAAAAAAGTGTGGGCACCCTGCTGTAGTCACTTCCTGTCTGAGTCAGGACTGAGTCAGCCATTTACATACCTGATATTTAACTCTTTCAGGCAGAGAAAGAAAAAAAGGAACACGGCATAGTTATTTGTGTGCTAGGCACTGTACATACAGATGTCTATTTCATCATGTCACATGTCACCTCGGGTATCCTTTAGATGCATCTTTTTTTGATCAGATAATAAAAAAGGGGACACCAAGAGCCCAATATAGTGTAGTATGTACTGGCTATGGGTGAGATAATGAAAAGTAAGTATCATTATACTCAGAAACGAGGGTTACCACTCAGGCAACCACTGTATAGGCAGGTGGAGAGATTAGACTTGTCCCCACTCAGGATTAAGAAGTCGTTCTCTATAGATCAGAAAAGGGGTATCACCCCTCCACCATCTTGTACAATGTAAAGGTAAACAGAGGTGCCAGTAGGATAAAAAAAAAGGTAAAATGTTTAAAAAGAGAGGAGGTGGAGGTGGACTTACCTCCTCCAAGTAGACACAAATTAGTAATGATCTATCAACAAAATAATTTATATGTACACATTGGGCTCGATTCACAAAGCGGTGCTAACCCAGTTAGAGACTTTAGGCGTGATAACCATTGCACCACGCTGGTGAAAAGCCAGTTTAGGCATGATAAGTTTAGGTGTGATAAGTTTAGGTGTGATAAGTTTAGGCATGATAAGTTTAGATAAGTTTAGATCGCTTGCAAAGTCCCGCATGCAAAGCAGCGCCATTAAACTCTATGCAAAGTGCACCAGACTTTGCTAGCGCAAAACTTTTGATCAGCTGTGCACTGCGGTGCTAACCCAGTTGGTGCTTAAACTTATCATGCCTAAACTTATCACACCTAAACATATCATGCCCAAACTTATCACACCTAAACATATCATGCCCAAACTTATCACACCTAAACTTATCACACCTAAACTTATCATGCCTAAACTGAGTTTAGGCATGATAAAGGGCTTTTCACCAGCGTGCTAACTGTTAGCACCGCTTTGTGAATCTGGCCCATTGCGTCTTTACTTTCATCTCAGGTACACTTTAATTACATGTACACGCTAGCGTCCCCTTGTCATTTGGAGGACTGAGCTCCATTGTGATGGGGACCCTTTTAGACTTGCTTCCATATTTTCTGCTGTGTGATGAACCTGTTCCTGGCACCATGTTTGCTCTGCAGAGGGAGTGGTTGTCCTACAAACAATTAATTTTTTTCAGAAGGAGCTCCAATCCTTTCTTATGCACAAGCTGCTGTAGCTGCTAAAACCACTCCCCAAGGAAAACTACTCTACATCATTACAGCTCTTACAGAAAAGAACCTTCTCTAACTGGGCAGCAGTGACCTTACTCTCTACTTGCTGGAGGTATCCTCATGTTTTCTGTGGTGACTTCATACTGAATAACTTTCCACATACACCTCAGTGTGACTCCATTCATCTCTCTCCTATATCTCCACTGTGACTCTCACCAGCTTAGTTGCCCTGCACTGTACCCTTTTTAGCTTGAAGAATTATCTATGAACTGATGCCCTCAATTGACCCACATATCAATATGTCCAGCAGGTGGCAGTGTTCCATAGGCCAGACACATCTCCAAAGATCTGCCAGTATCTCCAGTGAGGAGTAACCAGCAAACCTGGGCTGTACCATTATAACTTTCCTGCTATAAGAAGGTAAATGATTTCAGTTCTGGGTGGGTCATAGTGGACCATAGCAAGAGTTGCTGAATGCTTAGTAAATTAGTAGCTATCTGATTGCAGGCTAATGGCCTGATGATTGCAAGCTCCTACAGTGAGAACATTGTTATATTTCAGCCAGTCCTGGACTTATTTAGTAAAAACTCTCGATGTGGATGCTTCAACTACAGTCACAGCTCGCTGCAACTCTTACTATGATCTGATATGGCCCAGGTAAGGGGTGAAATCTTCACTAATTGCAGATAATTGTTCATTAACGCAGTTCAGGTTTGACACGTCTGTTATGAGATACTCTCTGGAGATGGTTAGATACCTAGACATGGCCATCCAGTCCTGAGGGTTCCCTTCCCCAGCCATTTCCATAGCTGCAGAATACAAAGAGGATGAATGAAGGGATTTCCGTGGTAATGCGATTTTCAAGGTAAACCTCCACATTCTCTGATTGGTCCAATACTACGGAGTATTAACATGGGAGGAAAGAGACGAAAGTTGGCACTGCAAGCATTTCGGTTTAATCCACGATATAAAGTTTATCAGCAAAATTGTGCGACAATTCAAAAAGGTAGGTGCACATACCGGTCCTGGTGGGCAGTCAGTGGGGAGATGGGTGCAGAGCGCAACTGCCTGATGGCCGTTGTGTGCGAATAGCGCTTCTACTTAGATACGTTACTAGCATGAAACGCCCATCAGGCATTTGCGCCCTGCACCCCCCACACCACTGACTGCCCACCCACCAGGACCGGCATGTGCACCTACCTTTCTGAATTGTCGCACGTCTCTTTCCTCCGATGTTGATATTAAACTCTTTATGTCAGAGCAGGCAAGGCATGGTTAATAGGTGAGCAAGCTGGCCTTGGATGGTTCAGCTGCAACCCTCTAGTTTGTACTGCAGGGCCAACGCTTTGTTTCACTCATCTTCATACTACTGAGTATTTCCGAGCCCTGTGATTGGACTAAAATTTTCGATTGTAAGCCAATCACAACACTCGAAATTTGGAAATACTCAGTAGTATTGGACCAATCATGTGTTGAATGTGGTGGTTTACTACAGAAATCAGAATACCACACAAATTTTAGTGCAATCACAAAACTCGGATACTACTGAGTCTTGTGACCATCCGTACTTAGCGACAGAGGAGGTGTGGCTGTAACCATAGAGATAACGGGTGTGAGGATTTTAAGCCAGTTAGAAGAGGAAGATACCTGCAGACACAAACATTGGATAACTAGGCAGCCGGGAGCAGAAGATGGACGCTGGGATGTAAATCTGGAGCACCACTTATATATATTGTGCATTGTGGAGAATGATATATGGGTGTTACCATTGCTAAATAAAGGCACAAGCTCCAGGGCAGCTATTCATCTCCTGGTGTTACTGATGGAGCAGAGTGTTCTGTACATGCAGATAGGCACCTAGTGTGACAAGAAGAAAAACATGCAGAGATAAATCATTCCCCACCATCAGGTAATGCTTACGTAGGACAGAGAGGAACACAGAGCGAATTTAGGAAATCACAATACCATAGAGATCACCACATCATTCTATAGACAGTGACATCTTGTGGTTGCTTTACTATACTGCAGTTTAAAGTGAACCTGAGGCCGCACAGGAAGGGCCAGATGGGACACTGAGGCATGTTCCCTGGTCTATGATATGCCTCTGTGCCATTCTCTGCCCCCCTGTGCCGCGTTGTGCTTGTCAGCTTGCCGCCAATCTCAAGGGGTAGGGGCGTCCCTAGCAGAAGACCTCCTGCAAACTGCCCACTAGGGGCGTTCCTGATTCCCCTTCCACAGCTGCCATTGGGCAGCTCTGCCTCTCCTCAGCCACTCCCCCGCCTCCCTACACTCTGCGTGAGACACACAGAGCACAGCTTCCAGCATCATGACCCCAGGGGTCACGGAAAATGAAAGTGGCTGATATCGAGCAGAGCGGCGGGGATTGCGGCTACCTGATCCGGCCAGCCCCACGGATTAGGTAGCATGTTTTTTTTACAAATATCCCCACCTCGGATTCCCTTTAAAGTAATTATGTTGATACTGCCAACAGTTACCAACAAGTTGACCTGTCACTGACCTTGTATAACCATGTAGGCAGTGATGTGCTGCATACCTGTTCCAGGGCAATGACCACTGAATCTGCCACCCTGTCATGGGCTTAGCCCAGAACTTGCACCACAATCCTGCCATGTGATATCTCACACTAATGCTGGGAACACACGTTTCATTTTTGCGGTAGAATCGTTCCAATAGATGCCTTTGATTGATAAAATTCCGTCATGTCAGATTCTCTGCTCGATCCGAAAATCGAATAGTAAATCGATTGAGTGGAGAATCGAAAGCAAAAAAAGTATCGGGTGTTCCCAGCAACTAACTACTGAATGTAGCATCTGCTGGCACTTCCATAGTGCACGTCATTTCCGAGCTCTGATAAGAGAACCTGTTTTCTGTAACACCCACCATCCCTGGCGCCCCTGCAGAACATGTGTGGCGTATTAGCAGGAGCTCCAGGTACTAATGTGTGACTCGCTAGGCAATGATGCGTCACTCTGCTGCCCATCTGGCCCTGGTAATGTCACTGGTAATTATTACCTACCTGAGGCCAGGAAAAGTGGAAAAAGTGACAGCAGAGAAGGAGGATGTGTTTCCTCCGGTATCATTTACAAATGGAAGAGACACTGTTTGCTTTCCAATATGACCCAGTGATTAACAGATGGTCAGACCTAAATCATACATTCACTGAATGAACATCAAATCATCGTCATCAAATGAATCCATCAGTGATTCAGTCTCTCTGAGGAGTTGTGAGGACTGCCGGCTGCCTGATGTATGCACTGCACTGTGCACCAGCACTGCTGCCAGCTTACCCACGGCTCTCCATGCTCCCTGCACTCCCCCTCTGCTGTGCATTCCTATGGGAAAGTCAGCTGGGTACACACCTTACAATTTTCCGTCAGATCAACGGATTGAACAGATCATTTCCCACCTGTCCGATCGGATTCCAATCGATTTTGGGTAGTTACCAATGCAAAATTGATTGCATTATTTATCGGGAGCAATTTGGATGTCTACACAAGATGAAACTTCTTATCAGATCACACGTTGATCTGATGGAAAATTGTACTGTGTGTATGAGGCTTTACTCACGCATCTGTGATCTATAGTTATGTCTGATCATTGCTTTCTGCATACCCAGAGCTGGATGGTAGGATTATGCCTAGAAGCAGCAGAATGAGGCCAGCCACAGCCCTCACCTCTGCCTGCCCTGCTGACTCTATCCCATGCAGGGTGCTCAGTGTGTATCAACTCAAGAAGACTGCACAACTTAAAGTGTACCTGAGACCTAAATACATATATATATATATACACACACACATACCTGGGGCTTCCTCCAGCCCCCTTCAGGCGGATCGGTCCCTAGCCGTGTTCCCAGGCCGCCTGGATCCTCCGCTAGGCGGCCCAGTAATTCCTCCAGTTGGGGCCAATTGGCACTGGCACAGTGGCCGGGCATGTGCAATGCGCCCTGATTCACAGAGTTAATGGGGCATCTAATAGAAGATCCAGGCAGCCTGGGAGAATGCAGAGGGATCGATCAGCCTAAAGGGGGCTGGAGGAAGCCCCAGGTTTGTATAGTTTTTTTTTATTTTTTTCTGTCTCAAGTTTCCTTTAAGCAGGAGTGTTGCTGGTGCTGGACCCAGTAGCAAGGAACAGAAATTATTGCTCCGTACACATACAACATTCCATCTAACCGTATTAGCTGATAATTGTTTCAGGGCCACCAAGTGTCCCCTTAAATAAATACTGTAGGGGGTTCGTGGGAAAATGAGTTGAAGTTACCCAGGGCTTCTAATGGTCCCCCGCAGACATCCTGTGCCTGCGCAGCCACTCCCCGATGCTCCGGCCCCGCCTCCGCTTCACTTCTGGACTTTCAGACTATAAACGGAACGTGCCAAGACCAATTCCGGGCACGACCCAGTCGTGCTTGGCGAAAATAAAGATTCTGATTCTGATTCTAAAGTCTGAAAACCAGACTCCTCGCTCCAGCTGATGTCATCAGGAGCGTACTGCGCAGGCCCAGTATGGTCTGGGACTGTGCAATACGCTCCTGGTGACAACAGCGAGAGCGAGGACACGGCAACACAGGCACAGTGGTTTTCAGACTTTAAAGTCTGAAATTCCAGAAGTGAACCGGAGGCGGGGCCAGAGCATCGGTGAGTGGCTGCGCGGGCACTGGACATCTGCGGGGGACCATTAGAAGCCCCGGGTAAGTTCAACTCATTTTCTCCCGACCCCAACAGTATTCCTTTGGCACAGGACAGATTCTAAATGATTCTACAGCTGTGTACCCACCTCGCAATTTTCCGTCGATTTTCCCAACAACCGGTGATTTTTTTTGAGCGACCAGCAGTCATTTACGTGACGTCGTGATTTGGGTACAGGTGCACGAGTACCTAAGTGAATGTGGCTTAGCATCGCACGATAATAAAAGACTGTCACAGCGAATCAGATCTTTAAGATCCGCCGTGTAATGTACTGCGATCGGTTGACATTCCGTTCGCTCCATTCGTATAACGTCGCGTGACCCGCTGGCAGGAAGATGAATCGCTGGAAGCTCATCATGAGGGAGCCGTTGCTGGATCCATCTTCCTGGGTCGTTATGGTGAGTGTGAGGCTTAGAGTCTGTCCTGTGCCTTGACAAAGGGGACCTTTGGTGGCCCCGAACTGATTGTCAGCTAGTACAGGCAGATGGCATGTTGGCGTCCGCTCTACTGTGCAGATGCAGAGGCCTTGTGCCTGAGCAGTAGAGCGGACCTGATCGGGCTCGGCAATTTCCACTGGAGCCTGAGCGGCAAGCCACTACTGGGCCTGCCCGCAACAGGATTGTTTTTGTTTTCTTTTGTCCGGAGGTCCCAACACAGGATGGAGCTGGACGAGGAGAACAGGGGAAGCCTCATTAGGATCCAGAGGTAAATACCCCTGAGGGGCACTTTTTTCCTTACAGGTTTTCAGACAATAAATATGGCAGCCTCCGTACCCCTCTCACTTTAGGTGTCCTTTAAGCCGGGTTCCCTCCTTAGAACAGGTCTCATTCATTTATAACAGCACATACAATAACTAAAATTATTGTTTATTGGATGTTTTTTCAGTTGAATGGACCCCTCCATTCCCGCACAATATGAGTTATTCACAAGGAAATGTCAGATTGCATGCAGAGGGATTTTCCATCTATAGAAGCGAGAATACAGTAATTCCTCATCCTGTACAGTCAGTGTGATGTGTCACGTCACACACACCACACACACATGCTGCAACACACGTATAAACAAGGGCATGATGCAAGAGTGGCCTGATGACTAGCCACGAGGCACACAGCCAATGAGGTGAGAGATCCCATGATGACCTTTCTCATCACTACTAGAAGCTGCTTTATCCACTGAGGGCTTTGTGATTGGTTGTCACCTAGCAACCTTCCCACACAGTCTCCACTACCTGGACCACAGCAGACCAGAGGATAGAGATGCCTCATATTTTCCATCCACAAGGGGATGAGTTATATCCTACCCTAGCCTATACCCCTTCACCCCTTCATATGGTCCCATCAGTGACTAATCAGCTGTGGAAAATGAACTGTAATTTTTATTCTACGCTCAAAGAGCACTTTCCTGGACACTGGAGATCCATCCTGAGTCTGACCACAGACTTATTCATGTATAATGAGGCCTGACCCAACCTGTACATAGTTACATAGTTATTTGGGTTACAAAAAGACATACGTCCATCGAGTTCAACCAGAAAACAAAGTACAACACCAGCCTGCTCTCTCACATATCCCTGCTGATCCAGATCTGTACTTACCAAACATTCAGACTGAGTTATATTCAACAGTGTTGCTCGCACATTTTGGCCAAAGTAATTTTCACATGAAAAATGGCATTTTCGATTAGGAGAACATTTTTTGAAAAAATACATTGTACTTTTGCAATATGGTGAAAATGATTGAATATGCGAAAAATCAAAAATTTTAACGCGGAAATGCAAAAAAAAAAAATTATTTTTAGCATAAAAACGCGACACTTATTAAATGATTTTCAATGCCATTTTTTGCTCGAAAGTTGAATTTAACATTATTTTCACTAAAATGAACGCGATAAGAATATCTGAATTTTTGCTTATCACCTCCACACACAAATCTGCATCTCGCTTATACTGGTACACACAAGAGGATCTCTAGCCGACCTGTTAGGAGATCGATCTTTCCTATTACTTTCCCAATCAGTAAATGATTAAACAGTGCACATAGATTTATATACAGTACATATATTCACAGCAAGTTTGGTCAAGTCGTTAGCTATTTTGATTAATCATTTGTACAAATACATGAAATGTTACAAGCAAGACTAATCGACGGCTATTGCCATGTCTGATCGCTCAATGACTGAGGAACTGACCATTTCTCGACTGTTTCCGATAGGTCTGTAGAAGAATCCTCCATCTCTCAGCAGTCAATGTAGCCTCAAGTGTAGCAATAAACAAGACAGCAGTGTTCTCCCCAAAAAGTTTTTCCAGCTGGGTGGCATGAAAAAGTAGCCGGGTGGCATGAAAAAATAGCTGGGTGGGGCTAGATGAGAGAATGCAGGTCCGGCGCTTCTCTGCTTAACTCTGCTTACAGCAGAAGAGAAGGTGAGTTGATGACAGCCGGGTGCTAACCAAAACTAGCCGGGTGGAGCACCCGGCTAAAAGAGCCTGGGGAGAACACTGAGACAGCACCATTTCCTATATGTGTGCCAAAGCACCTTTCTGTATCTAAAAATCCTGTTTTAAGAAAGTCGTTGCCTCACCTGAAGCAGTTGAGTGAAGAGAGATAACAGCAGGCCAGGTGTGACTGCTGCTTAGTTCCACATCATTAGACTGAGAGTGGGTGGAGCCCAGACCGAGAGTGTTAGAAGCTTAGACTAAGATAACATATTGGATCTTTGTAACATTTATAGTATCAGCTGCAGGTTGCCTGATTATAATCAGCTTTGGGGGGCATTATTTTATTGTTTTTATTTTTTTGTCAGTGAAGAATATTTAACAAATTTTGCATTTTTGAATATACTTTTCAAGGAGTTTTGCTTATATTCATAAACATAATGGCAACTTTTCTAGCATCTAAAGTGGTCATGCATCAGGCAACTTGGTGGCCGATCGACCATCCAATTCGATTATTATAATCGAATCGGATGAAAAGTGCATGCCCGATCGGCGATTAGCTGTTTCCAGGCTCCAGCATCGTAAAGTAAACAGGGTAGGGTCTGGAAAAAAACACTCTATGTCAGTCTGTGGCTACATTCACAGTGGGATGTTGCGTTGTAATGTGACGTTAAAGTCACAACGCAGCATTACAACGCAACACAAAAAAAAGGTGGTAACGCACATTAACGCTGCGTTACTGCCGCATACAGTAGGTATAGCAAAGCATACAGGCATTGAAAAGTGTTCTTTCCTGTGCCTGGTAATGTGTGGGTTTAGAGGTAACGCCCTGCAAGCATAACGCTACACCTTACAATGCGACGCTAACATTGCACTGCGAACGTCCCATAGGATTAACATTGCAGTGTGGTAAGCTGTGTTATAAGACTGTGAATGTAGCCTCAGTCTACATGATGTAGGTGTTAAAGGCATCCTGAGCAAACGTCGTGGGTAAGCATATAAGCATATCCACGGTTATCTGGTAAAGAGGAGACACTCACCGGCCCATTATGTAAGCACTGCTGCTCACAGGGTGGCGACTCTGACATTAAGTTGTTCTGTGAGCCGGAATAGGAAGTCTGCGAGTCATCATCTCTGCGCATGTGCAGGATGCCTGGCTTCTTCCTCCTCCCTCTGCTGCGCGGGCCGGTGAGTGTCTCCTCTTTCCCAGATAGCTGTGGGTATGCTCATATGCATACCCACGGCGTCTGCTCTGGGTCCCTTTAAGTAAACCAAGGATATTATCTATCTGCTATAAGTACCTCACAATCCTTGCAAGAGCCCCAGTAATTAATGTAACTAGATGACACTTACTGTATATTTGAAAAAAATTCTCTCTACCGACTTCTGGTCCTGTTCTAACACTGTCAGTCAATAGGAATAGAGTCTGAAGAAGGCTTACAAGCTGATAGCTTACTGTTTTTCTTTTAAATTAGCAAATAAAGATTCCCCCCCCCCCCCACACACACACACACACCTTGCTTGTAGAGTCATGAGACACAGGCTGGGGACTGGAATGAGTTGTCTGTAATCCGTCCACACAGGGGCAGCTTACTAGCAAGTAAGGATTAAAGCATGCCAGCAAACCAGCCTCATACATCTGGTCGTAACTTTTCTTCAATAATAGCACCATCATTTGGACAATCTGCTGTGCTCAAAAGCCTCTGAGTTCTGTTTGTGATGTTTACATTTGGTTCCTATCGTTGATGAACTACTTAGCCTTAAAAGGAAGGTTCACGGTACTATAAAAAACAAACTGCACTCACCTGGGGCTTCTTCCAGCTCCTGGCAGTCGATCGGTGCCCTCGGCGAAGCTCCTCTCCCTCCGGGCGTCCAGCGGTGAAGAAGCCGACCTCTCCAGGTCAGCTTCCAAGTCGGCTTCCGTGCGCTCCACGGCGGGGGGTCACGTGGTGTGGAGACGTCATCGGGTCTCTACTGCGCGCCTGCGCAGTAGAGACTCGATGACCTCACGTACATCACGTGACCCGCGCCGTGGAACGCACATGACGCCGACCCGGAAGCCGACCTGGCGAGGTCGGCTTCTTCACCGCTGGACGCCAGGAGGGAGAGAAGCTTCGCTGAGGGCACCGATCGACTGCCAGGAGCTGGAAGAAGCCCCAGGTGAGTGCAGTTTGTTTTTTTTTCAGATGCGCGGATCTTCCCTTTAACCACTTAAGGACCAGGGGTGGTTTGCCTGATCTGTGCTGCGTGGACTCTCCAGCCCGCAGCACAGATCAGGATAGAGCCAGGGCAATCAGACTTACCCCCTTTTTTCCCCACTAGGGGGATGTCCTCCTGGGGGGTCTGATCGCCGCTGGCTTGCTGCGCTTTGCGGGGGGCTCTTCAAAGCCCCCCTCCGCAGCGTTTTCGGCGCTCCGTCCCTCTCCCTCCCCCTGTGAGCTGCGCAGGACGGATATCCGTCCTGCGCATTGTAGGATAGGCTTCAGCCTATCATATGCCGGCGATCCCCGGCCAATCAGAGGCCGGGGATCGCCGATCTGCCTTACGACGCTGCTGCGCAGCAGCGCCGTATGATGTAGACAGCGGGGATTTCTTCCCCGCGTGTTTACAGTTTGCCGGCGAACCGCGATCGGCGGCTCTCCGGCTGTTCACGGAGACACCCTCCGTGAACTGACATGGAAAGGCCGCTCGATCGAGCGGGCGTTTCCAGGGTAACCCACTTAAGACCTGCTGACGCCTATGGGCGTTAGCTGGTCGTTTAGTTAGCTCCCCATACAAAATCGATTTTGATCACCCAAATGGGCCCCAGCAGGCCCAGCCATCCTGCACCCCCAAAAATTTTTGTTGGGGCATCAATCTGTGCAGAACCGAGAGGCTAAAATGATTATGCCACAAGCAGCAGTGTCTGGGAAATGAATTGCCATAAATGAAAGAATACTATATATGATTGCTGTATGACTGTAATGAGATATATATGATTGACATACGACTGTGATGAGATATTTTTGACTGATATACAATGATGAGAGCAGTTCATATTACACTTGCTCCATTGTTGTGGCTGGTTTCCATAGTTTACAATCTTTGCCGCCCATATTAATGACCCCAAATCAGCTGGCAGGCGTCTGTTGTGAGTTTTATAGTGTAACAGAAGCGCTGAGAAGCTGCGTGTGCCGAGCTGTGACCCCACCTGACACGCATAAGACATGCTTGTTACACACCTCCATGTGGTATTGTGTCTCCCCTGCAATATGATGGGTGGGGCAGGAAACCCGGGGGCAGGCCCACCTGTCATTGGAGATATACAGTACTCCCCCCCCTCCTGTATGCACTGGCTTTCAAACATGTTCCAGAATTTTCAAAGCAAGATGCATATTTGGGGAATTTTTGCAGAAGTCAACAGTTCACAAATGTAAATTATGATAACAAGTGACTCAGAATACACTCCCCACTGCTTGGAAGAGAGTGCAATAAGAAAACTCCCAGTATTAAGCCAGTGACAGAAAAAACTGATGGATAATGCAAGGGGCGATAACGGCAGGTGAATGGCGTGCATCAGGCGACGCTAGAGCGACATCCCGCCCCCTCTTCTTGTGGCCATACCTACTTTCTGTATATGCACCGTTACCACAGGAACCGCTCTCCTGTTCCTTCACATGGCGCAGCAGGTAGCCACCGATCTGAGGTCTATTACGGAGGCGAGGGGGGCAGGGACTGTCCTAGAGACGGCCGCCGACTCAGAAGGTAAATGAGTAGCGGCCATGGGGAGGGAGGCGGGTACAGGCTGGCTACCTACTGGGGGCACGTACCTGGCTAATCTATACTGGGGCAACTATACTGGCTAACTAACTATACTGGCTACCTATACTGAGGGCAACTATACTAGCTACCTATACTGGGGCAACTATACTGGCTACCTATACTGGGGGCAGCTATACTATCTACACTGAAGAAACTATACTAGCTTCCTGTACTGGGGCAACTATACTGGCTACCTGTTCTGGGGCAACTATACTTCCTATACTGGGTCAACTATACTGGCTATCTATACTGGGAGGGGGCAGCTATACTCGCTACCCATACTGGTGCAACTATACTAACTATACTGGGGAAACTATACTAGCTACCCATACAGAGGGCACCTATACTGGCTACCTATACTGGGAGCAACTATACCTGGCTACCTACCTACCTATACTGAGGGTGTTTTTCTTCTGGTCGCACCACAGCTATAACATGTGTGGTGTAAATTGCTGCATTCTGTGTGATCATTCCAAAATGGGGCTGGGGTCAAAAAGATACAGGAGGAGGATGCTGCATAGATTGCAAGCTGTGTGCACCAGGGGCATGGTGTGTGATACAAGGAGGATGACGCTGCATAGATTGCAAGCTGTGTGCACCAGCGACAAGGTGTGTGATAGAAGAGGATAGATTGCCAGCTGTGTGCACCAGAGGCATGGTGTGTGATACAGGAGGATAGATTGCTAGCTGTGTGCACCAGGGGCATGGTGTGAGATACAGGAGGAGAATAGATTGCTAGCTGTGTGCACCAGGGACATGGTGCCTGATACAGGAGAATAGATTGCTAGCTGTGTGCACCAGGGACATGGTGTGTGATACAGGATAGATTGCTAGCTGTGCGCACCAGGGACATGGTGTGTGATACAGGAGGATAGATTGCTAGCTGTGTGCACCAGTAACATAGTGTGTGATACAGGAGGATAGATTGCTAGCTGTGTGCACGAGGGCCTGCAGGTGATACAGGAGGATAGATTGCTAGCTGTGTGCACCAGGGCCTGCAGGTGGTACAGGATGCTGCGGAGAGGCTGAGCCAGCAGCTCCGGTGTCTCCTCTAGCTGTAATAACCTTTGATTAGTGGGTGTCAGCTGGGAGTGGGAGAGGCACGTAGCACATGAACTGCACACACTGGATGTGACACAGAGCCTCACGTGCTGCACAGTCATGTAGGCCGACAATGTAAGCAAGACCCAGCCTGCTCCATCCGCTCTGCCCCCAGCCAGTCTAATGTCCCCCCTCCACCCCCCACGATGTGACCTGTGGATCAGGAATAATGTACTACCGAACACGGGTCTGGTTACACAGTTCATTGTGCGACACACCCCATTCCCTACGTGTCACCTTGTGGCCATCACACAACAGTGCAAACACCTGGACTAACTCGCGTATGATAAGCCTTTCACTCTATATATGGTTACTATAGGAACCAGTACACAAAGGGTGTGCGTGAGAATATATGTATGTGTGAGAATATACAGTATGTATATGTGACTGTG
Organism: Hyperolius riggenbachi; assembly: GCF_040937935.1. Lineage (NCBI taxonomy): Eukaryota > Metazoa > Chordata > Amphibia > Anura > Hyperoliidae > Hyperolius > Hyperolius riggenbachi. The sequence continues at coordinate 443,627,273 of NC_090649.1, forward strand.
TGTGCATGTGTACGTGTGTGTATATGCGTGCAGGTATATGTATGTACATATCTGTAATCCTGTTCCATAACCTCACAATTACTACTAATTATGTGAAAATGCAAAAGTCTCAGAAAGTCTCAGTAGCGTCTGAGAAAATGAATGTACAAAAAATTCAAATATTTTTTTTAAACTCTGTAAAATTACATTTTGCTGGAGTACACTTTACTATATACTGAGTTACAAGTTGAAATGGACAGTATGCAACCCCCCCCACTTAACCCTTTGTCACCCATGCATGCTGGTATAGCCAGAATTCAGAGTCTGGACCACATGGGGTTCCGCAGCCTGAACTATACCAGCCCCATGCGTCAAAAGTGTGGAGGGGGGACTCTGGGAGAGTGGGGCGGCAAAACCTCCCCCTGTCCCTCAAAGCTCTTGACCATAGCATGGACTTTGTCCATAGCATGGACAAGGGGCAAATCCCCACCTCCGCTGCCCAGGGACCAATGGGGATCTCTGGAGACACATTTAAAGATGCTTTGCCAGGCTAACTATACATTAGTATAGCAAGTGCTAGCAGGGGTCAACATGTGCAATTTAAACACAAAGGCATGGTGGGGATCTTCAATCAAGAGCAAGAGCATAATAATGTGGGAGCATTTATGGTTAATTTAGAACAACAAAGGACTTCTTTTGTTGTAACAATTTAATTTAACTTTAGCCCCTCTCTTCCAGACACCCCCCCCCCTCCCCCTCCCTATCATGGACGTTGCAGGCTGGTATTGCTCAGGGTGTGGAGCCCCACACGGTCCAAGTTCCACATTCTGTCTATACCAGCCTGCATGGGTGACAAGGGGCAGAGGAGTCTTGGGCAGGGGAAACCCAATTTTTTCTTTTTAAATGTCTAAAAATTTCATAGAACTCAGAAATCGGTTTATATTAACCAGTTAGCGGCAAGCCGCCGCATTAAAATGTTGTGCTGGAGCGTCTTAACGTTTTGAAAAAACTGAACACTTCCCGGTAAATCAGGATATTGTTTGTAGCAGCATCTAGTGGTGAAAAGTAAAATTACACACACACAATTCATTAAAAATTTATAAAATTAATCCCTTCCAAAGGCCACCAAACACTTAAAAAAAAAAAAAAGTAAAAAATAAATACATAGTTGCCTTTGTGTACCACAAAAATTCCAGCCAAACAGCCACGTTTAAAACAAAAACGCTCACCAGATTTTATGGCCGATCAATTACAATCAGCAAATCACGTTTGTGGCCCAGCCAGTAACTCCCAGGTCTTTCAATATCCTTCAGCTTCTTACACATGTAAAATAAAAGTAAGGTGCAAGCACATAGCGTAATACTGTTTGGTCTTTAAATACAGTTAAATACACCAGTGCACTTCCAACTACTGCTCCAATGTCACCCGGTGTATCCTCCACCAAAACAGTAATACAAGCCTCTCACCAGATATCATGCGCTGACCGGCAAGGACCAGCATCAACAGCGTGTGGCATCAGCCAATTTCTTTCTCCACAGTTTGGATCAATACAGCCTAAGACTCAGAGAGATCTTAACATAGCGTAATACTGTCTTTATTTTAAAAATTTTAAAAGTAGTGCACTTACAAACATCAAAGATCAATGCGCATTAAGAACAGCATGTAGCGTCTTCCGTGCTCCGCAGGCCACGCCCTACTAGTTTCGTCAATTGACTCATCAGGGGCTTGGCCTATCGGAGCTGAAGACGCTTTTTAAAGTTTTTCCTATGTGTAATACAGCATAGTGCGCTGCTTCCATTTGCCGTCCATTGTCATCTGACCACAAAGCTTGATCTGATTGGTCCGCAGTGGGAGCTTACATACTACACTCCCCATAATTCTCTCAAATAATGCTCCTCCCCTCCCTTGGTCACTCGATATTTAATCGTATTCATAATAAGCCTAATTGGTGCGTGGAGCACACCGGGAACTACAAGCCCCATAATCCTCTCAGGTTAACCACGCACCAACCACGTAACCATAGTGTGTTCCTCTAATAGCGCTGGACATACTCTCAAACTACATATCCCAGAATTCAATATGAATTAGTTAGTCATAGGTTCCCTGCGTTATAGCTACTGAAAAATTGCAGTGTTCTATAAAATTAAAAATGAATTAATTGATACGTTTCCACACTTGCTATATGCAAAAATTATACTATAAATACTGATAAAAAAATATATACTAATAAAAATAATACTAAGAAAAATAGGATAAAAAGGATTCTCTTGGTGCTCTATTAAATTCACTAGTCCCTGCAGCTGGAGGAGTTCATAACAGGCATATAATATGCACAGTCATCTAATGTTTTATACTCAAAACATTTTATACCGGACAATCGATCATACTTGGCCGGCACATGAAGGCTGCATACAGCTGTATTATAACCTCATATCCCAACAATCAGAATTTGATCCACATCATCAATAATACATAGATAATCTAAATAAAAATGAAACACTTTTTTAAATAATAATACCCCACACTATGCATCACCCACTCAATAATCTCCTACTCTCCCCTCATAATTACCCACACAGCTCAGATATCCAGAACTGACATGTTTTAGCAGGCATCAATCATCTGCAATGAAACAATTGATGTCCACCTCAACATTCAGCCCATTAGGGGTCAATGATTTCAGGTCATGTATCCACTTGGTTTCCATTTTCGATATCTCCCTGATTTTATGACACCCCCTCCATTTGGTGGTGAGTTTCTGTATTCCACTGAACCCCATCAAACTAGCATCACACCCATGTCTGTCCGCAAAGTGTTTGGACACACTGTGTCCCCTGTATCCACTGCTAATATTATTAATATGTTCACCAATTCTCTGCTTCAACTGTCTTTTGGTTCGACCCACATACTGCAGTCCACACGGGCACCATAAAAGGTAAACCACGTATGGACTGCAGCAATGGATGAACTCTCTAATCCTAAACCTTTTTCCAGTAATGGATGAAACCACCTCCTTTGTCCTCTTTCCTTGGGCTCTCTCACATACACTGCACTGACGACAGGGGTAAAAACCCACATTCCCCCACATGTCCGTTTTATTATTGACCTTGGGTCCCTCCACATAAGTTTTCACCAAACACTGTTGCAGATTTCTTGCTTTTCTATAAATAAACTTTGGTCGCTTTGGTAATGCTTTCCCCAAAACGGGGTCATTACACAATAATTTCCAATGTCGCCTAAAAATGTTTTCAACTTGCCTATACTGTGAATTAAATCCCAACATTATCGCATATTCAAAAGCACTGGCTCCGTTTTGTTCCTTACTTCTCCTCCTATCCCTGAGAAATTCTTCCCTCTCTTGATACATTATTATTTCTGACATTTCCTCCAAATGTTGTCTATTATACCCCTTCTCCACAAATCTATCAATCAAAACCTCCGCTTGCATCATGTAATCAGTAATGGTGGAACAGTTCCTCCGTATCCTGCTCAACTGCCCTTTTGGAATGTTCCCCATCCAATTTGGGTGGTGACAGGACTGCATTGGGATATATGAGTTTCTGTCAGTTTTTTTAAAAAACGTTTTTGTGCCCAAGAAACCATCCCTTTTCATGACTACTATATCCAGAAAATCTATTTCCTCTGTGCTATGCTTCATTGTTAACTCAATCCCAAGTGAATTGGCATTAAGCCATTGTACATACTGCTGTAAATCTTCTTCATTGCCCTCCCATATCCAAAATAGATCATCAATAAATCGTCTCCAATTTTTTACCTGTCCACTATTGGGCATCCTCATAGTCTGCCTCTCCCACTGATCCATAAAGATGTTGGCTACGCTAGGGGCAAATTTCGCCCCCATAGCGCAGCCAACCTCCTGCACATAAAAATTGCCCTCGTACCAAAAGTAATTGTGTGATAAACAAAAACCCAAAATTTCCAAAATAAACAAAACTTGTTCCTCCTGCAATAAATTCTGCTCACCTAGTGCTATTCTAACGGCCTCCAGTGCTTTGTTATGCGGGATGATGGTATATAGCGCCGTAACATCCGCCGTTACCATAATACTCTGTTCATTGACCTGTAATCCATTAATCGTCTGCAAGAAATGTTTGGTGTCCCTTAACAAATATGGCAAGGTTCCTACTATCGGCTGCAGAAACTTGTCTACATATTCCCCCAGCCTTTGATTTAAAGACCCAATGCCGCTAACAATGGGGCGTCCAGGGGGGTTGGTTTGATTCTTGTGTATCTTGGGATTGATGTAGATAACTGGGATTCGAGGGGCATCTATCATCAGGTACCGAAATTCGGCATCATTCAAAATACCCTTGTCTAGGCCTCCCCTCAGAATTTTTCTCATTATCTCTTTATACTCACCTGTTGGATCACTTCTTAATTTCTTATATGTTAAATTATCAGCCAAGATTTTTGCCACTTCCTGTTTATACTGATCCTTATGCATAACAACAACCCCACCCCCCTTATCAGCTGGACGGACAAGGATTTCTTTCCTATCACTCAATTCTCTGATTTTCCTAGATTCTATTGTATCCCCAGATGACTGCAGCTCCTCTAAATCCTTAAGCACCATATTTTTAAAACTCACGATAATACTATCCTTGGAAAAGTCAGGTGGATTAAACACCGATCGGTTTCTAAGACCGGTATGCACCACTTGTTGATTCATCCCCCCTTGATTTACTCTGTTTGTGGGTCCCTCTTTAGCTAGAAAATATTTCTTTATATTCATCTTCCGAACAAACTTATGGGTATCAATGTAGGTCTGGAACTTATTCATCCCTTGTTGTGGGGCATACTTGAGACCCTTATCTAGTATCCTCAATTCAGCCTGACTAACCTCCACTCCACTAATATTGAATATACCTTTTCCTACTATTTTCTTCTTTTCAGATCTGCCCCCTCTTGTACCTCTTCTATGTCTCTTTTGCGAACATTTCTCACTTGGTACTCCATTTCCTCCCATTGTCCTTCCCTGTCCCTTCTGTTCTCTAAAAAATGGTGATGCACAGTTTCATCAGTTTCACATTCCAAAGGCTCATATCTATTATAGGTGGGAAATGCTGCATCCCTCCTTTCTTTCTCTTCCCAGCTACCCCTTGCTGGTTGCTTCCTATAAGGACTTTGAATTTTTCTTTGGTTGGTGAAGGAGCCCCCATTTCTTATTCCCATCTGGTTCCCCCTCTCTTTTCCCCTGTTATATTGGGTAATTGACCACCTTCCATCTTTCTCATATCCCGGGTGTCTACCCACAGGAGGTACATATCTCCCTCTTCCCACTTGGGTTTTGCCTCTCCCCATATGTGGGCCTATGCCTTCCCAACGTGTATCTAGCCTTTCATAAGGTTCCTCAAAATAATTGAGATCTATTGGGTTCCCCCTGTCTCTCATCCCAGCTGTAGCCCCCTCATAATTAGCATCTGTTTTTTTATTCTCCTCCTCCTTTTTCTTCCTCTTATCCTGTTCTATCTGCCATTTATAGGCTACCCGCTTCTTATACTCCTGCCAATCATTTTGGAACCTATTAATCCTAATCTCACTAACTTCCTTCTCACATTTCACTATAGTTTTACCAAGAGTACCAGCACTATCAGTAAACTCATCCTCCTCCTTAAAAGGCTCTAATTTAACCTTGATGTTCTCAATCTCTCTGCCCAATCTATCCAATCTGTTCTGTTTTCTTTTGGCCAGTATTTTCAATAAGCCAATGCCACAGCTGTTCAAATATTCCCCAAGTTCTCGATCATTTTCATCATTCTCCTCTCCATCATTAGGGAGAATGTCCCATCTGAACCTCCTCGGGATTATACCCTCAGTGGCTTGTTTCTTTAAACTGGCTAGATCCCACCAGGCATTAGTTTCCCTAATCATCAGATGCTGTAGCTGTTTAAACAGACTCTCTGCACTCTGATTGTTGGGGTCAGGTTCCTTTAAGAAAACCTTATCTATATCTATAATTCCCCTATTCCTAATATTGAAAACCTCCATTCCTATTTCTGAGTCTGCCGCACACCCACAACACAATATTCAAAATAACAATCAGGGATGGTTAATCCTAGCTGTGCGCTCCTCACTTAAATTCACAAAAACGACTCAATACAGTAATCTAAAATAATATAACATCAGATGGATCGCCTTCTCTTAAAATCTGTGTGTGTTTCACAGTTCGTTATGCATATATTAGAAAGGTAAAGCGGCGCTCAACATCCCCTCTTCAACAGATTGTCCACAGTATAATAATCAATCTTCCCAGATTTCCATATAGTCCACTGGATCCTCATATACAAAACAAAAACGCTCACCAGATTTTATGGCCGATCAATTACAATCAGCAAATCACGTTTGTGGCCCAGCCAGTAACTCCCAGGTCTTTCAATATCCTTCAGCTTCTTACACATGTAAAATAAAAGTAAGGTGCAAGCACATAGCGTAATACTGTTTGGTCTTTAAATACAGTTAAATACACCAGTGCACTTCCAACTACTGCTCCAATGTCACCCGGTGTATCCTCCACCAAAACAGTAATACAAGCCTCTCACCAGATATCATGCGCTGACCGGCAAGGACCAGCATCAACAGCGTGTGGCATCAGCCAATTTCTTTCTCCACAGTTTGGATCAATACAGCCTAAGACTCAGAGAGATCTTAACATAGCGTAATACTGTCTTTATTTTAAAAATTTTAAAAGTAGTGCACTTACAAACATCAAAGATCAATGCGCATTAAGAACAGCATGTAGCGTCTTCCGTGCTCCGCAGGCCACGCCCTACTAGTTTCGTCAATTGACTCATCAGGGGCTTGGCCTATCGGAGCTGAAGACGCTTTTTAAAGTTTTTCCTATGTGTAATACAGCATAGTGCGCTGCTTCCATTTGCCGTCCATTGTCATCTGACCACAAAGCTTGATCTGATTGGTCTGCAGTGGGAGCTTACATACTACACTCCCCATAATTCTCTCAAATAATGCTCCTCCCCTCCCTTGGTCACTCGATATTTAATCGTATTCATAATAAGCCTAATTGGTGCGTGGAGCACACCGGGAACTACAAGCCCCATAATCCTCTCAGGTTAACCACGCACCAACCACGTAACCATAGTGTGTTCCTCTAATAGCGCTGGACATACTCTCAAACTACATATCCCAGAATTCAATATGAATTAGTTAGTCATAGGTTCCCTGCGTTATAGCTACTGAAAAATTGCAGTGTTCTATAAAATTAAAAATGAATTAATTGATACGTTTCCACACTTGCTATATGCAAAAATTATACTATAAATACTGATAAAAAAATATATACTAATAAAAATAATACTAAGAAAAATAGGATAAAAAGGATTCTCTTGGTGCTCTATTAAATTCACTAGTCCCTGCAGCTGGAGGAGTTCATAACAGGCATATAATATGCACAGTCATCTAATGTTTTATACTCAAAACATTTTATACCGGACAATCGATCATACTTGGCCGGCACATGAAGGCTGCATACAGCTGTATTATAACCTCATATCCCAACAATCAGAATTTGATCCACATCATCAATAATACATAGATAATCTAAATAAAAATGAAACACTTTTTTAAATAATAATACCCCACACTATGCATCACCCACTCAATAATCTCCTACTCTCCCCTCATAATTACCCACACAGCTCAGATATCCAGAACTGACATGTTTTAGCAGGCATCAATCATCTGCAATGAAACAATTGATGTCCACCTCAACATTCAGCCCATTAGGGGTCAATGATTTCAGGTCATGTATCCACTTGGTTTCCATTTTCGATATCTCCCTGATTTTATGACACCCCCTCCATTTGGTGGTGAGTTTCTGTATTCCACTGAACCCCATCAAACTAGCATCACACCCATGTCTGTCCGCAAAGTGTTTGGACACACTGTGTCCCCTGTATCCACTGCTAATATTATTAATACTTTATTTACCTTACCTTACCTTACCTTACCTTATACCTTACTTTTATTTTACATGTGTAAGAAGCTGAAGGATATTGAAAGACCTGGGAGTTACTGGCTGGGCCACAAACGTGATTTGCTGATTGTAATTGATCGGCCATAAAATCTGGTGAGCGTTTTTGTTTTGTATATGAGGATCCAGTGGACTATATGGAAATCTGGGAAGATTGATTATTATACTGTGGACAATCTGTTGAAGAGGGGATGTTGAGCGCCGCTTTACCTTTCTAATATATGCATAACGAACTGTGAAACACACACAGATTTTAAGAGAAGGCGATCCATCTGATGTTATATTATTTTAGATTACTGTATTGAGTCGTTTTTGTGAATTTAAGTGAGGAGCGCACAGCTAGGATTAACCATCCCTGATTGTTAAACAGCCACGTTTATAATGTTGCTTAACATGCAAAATTTACGAATGGATTACATGAAATGAATTAAAAAAATTACGTGTGATAGTATTTGCAAAATTTTGCACAACGTTTCACGTAAGCAAAATTAGGGATTGACAGATCGCTGACACATTGCTGCATGTGTGTCCGGCCCTCTAGAGAGCGAGAGATAATCGGTCTGCCAGAGACGGGTTTCAGTCACGTTTCTCACATTGTTCTCCTGTCATGGTTTACAGAGTAATCGTTTATCTTTCGCCCTTCTGAGAAAATAACTGGTGTAAATGATAGAAATTGGGCCATAAACACATTAATAAGTAACAGGAGAGCTAATTCCTGCTGAAAATAGCAGCAGATTATACGCGGTCATACAAGGAAGAGAACGTGACAGTGAAAGTCCCCTCACTCTGAGGACAATAGGAATTCACTTTCCTTCTATGAGCGGCAGTAAACAGGGCTGTATATTACATCACCACACTGGCTTCCATGTATTTATAGAACACCTATTGGGGTTTCTACACTATGACAGGGTGAGCAACCCAGTGCAAAGCCATCCTGTGGAAACAGTCCAAGTAAAAGCAGAGAAAGGTGGCTGGGCTATTGGCCTGTGACGGTGGTTGGGCTATTGGCCGGTGACGGTGGTTTGGCTATTGGCCGGTGACGGTGGTTAAGCTATTGGCCGGTGATGGTGGCTGGGCTATTAGCTGGTGACGGTGGCTGGGCTATTGGCCGGTGACTGGTAAGGATGGTCAGAATTTTAGATTTCCGCTTCTGCCAAAATTCCGCTTACCGCCAATGCTGATTACCACTACCGCTTTCCGCATTCCACCTACCGCGTATTTCCGCATTCCGATGCAAAAAAAGTTCTCATTCTCTTATGGTTATGGTAAGCAGAATTTCCACAGAAATGTTCTCGTTTCCGTGAAAATCCACGTTCTGCATGCAAATTTTCGTGTTCCACATTCCGATGCGGAAATGCGATTTCCGATTGGAAATGTGGAATCCGAATGAGCATCACTATTGGCTGGTGGTAGTGGCTGAGCTATTGGCCGGTGATGGAGTTGGGGAGGTGGCTAGTCATAGTGGCTGGAGAGGTGGCTGGTGATGGTGTCTGAGCTATTGACAAGTGATCATGTCTGTGGCATTGGTTGGTGATTGTAGCTGTGCTACTGGCTGGTGGTGGCTGGGTCAGGGGCTAGTGATGGTTGCTTGGCTACTGGCTGGTGACTGTGGCTGAGTAAATGCCCAGTGATGGTGGCTGGGCAAATGGCCTGTGACTGTGGCTGGGCAAATGGCTTGTGATGGGGTTAGAGAGGTGGCTAGTCATGCATGGTGGCTGGAGAAGTGGCTAGGGATAGTGGCTGCAGAGCAGTTAGACCAGGTAATTATGGCACCACCATGCAAGCACAATATTTTTATATTAATTAATTATATTAATTGGGGCAGATGTAACCATATTGGTTACATCTGCCCCAGCTCTATAATTATGGTGCATGTTGTTCTCCACGCTATTCCAATCTCTCCAATGAATCACTCGGCCTCAGATGACCTACCTCAGGATGTGCCGATCTGATGACTGGCCACATGCTATGCCAATCTGATGACTCACCGCTCAGTCTACGGTGATCGCCACATGCTATGCCTATCTGATAACTCATCATAATTTAGTGGCAATATTTTTATAGGTATGGAGTGGCTGGGCTACTGACCGTTGATAGAGTTGGGGAGATGGCTAGTCATGGTGGCTGGAAAAGTGGCTAGAGATAGTGGCTGAGCCATTGGCCGGCGACTGCAACTGGAATGATGGCTATTGATGGTGGCTGAATCAGATCAGGACAGTATCGCTTGTCATGTGGCCAGCCTGAAATCCAATAGCATATCCAGGGCCGGCCTTAGGTTTCACAGCGCCCTGAGCGAAACCTGATTTTTGTGCTCCCTCCCCCCTTCATCCTCTTCCCGCGTGCACGCACGCACACACACACACAGGCCCATATGCAATTCACCTTTTCTCCTGAGATATCTCCTAGGACCGTGGTTCCCAACCTTTTTGACGTTGCGACACATCATGCCAAATGCTCAGATCTCTGTGACACATCACATATGTATAATAGAAAAGATACTATTAACCACTTTACCCCCGCGCGTACGTATTTCTCCGCCCCTTTTTCCATCCTTTAAAAACCAGGGACGGAGAAACACGTACTTTCCGCGTTCCCGACGCTGCCCGCGCTCCCGCTCGTAAACACGCCGCCCGCCGCTAGTAAAACCGCCGCCGCCCGCTCGCCCAGAGATCAATGAACGGGAAAATCCATTCCCGTTCGTTGATCTAAGCCCCGCAATGATCAGCTGCTCTCCTATGGGCAGCGCGATCATTGTGAGAAAAAACTCACGTGTCCAGCCTCCTTATTCTTCCTCCAAGCTTCCGGAAGGAAGCTTGGAGGTCGCATTAAAACAAAAAGTTACTGTGGCCATCTTGTGGCCAAATAGTAAACTACACCCTACACATTTTTCACATACAAATAAATGACTTTTACACATAAAATTAACTCATTACCTCCCACACTCCCCATTTTTATTTTTTTGTAATTAAAAAAAAATTAAAAAATTTACAATTAAAAAAAATACATAAATAGTTACCTTAGGGACTGAACTTTTTAAATATTTATGTCAAGAGGGTATAACACTGTTACTTTATAAACTATGGGCTTGTAATTAGGGATGGACGCAAAACTGAAAAAAATGCACCTTTATTTCCAAATAAAATATTGGCGCCAAACATTGTGATAGGGACATAATTTAAATGGTTTTATAACCGGGACAAAAGGGCAAATACGTTTCATGGGTTTTAATTACAGTAGCATGCATTATTTAAAAACTATAATGGCCGAAAACTGAAAAATAATTATTTTTTTCCCCACATTTTTCCTATTTTCCCATTAAAACACATTTAGAAAAAAATAATTCTTGGCATAATGTCCCACCTAAAGAAAGCCTAATTGGTGGCGAAAAAAACAAGATATAGTTCATTTCATTGCGATAAGTAATAATAAAGTTATAGACGAATGAATGGAAGGAGCGCTGAAAGGTGAAAATTGCTCTGGTGCTCAGGGGGTAAAACCCCTCAGTGGTGAAGTGGTTAATAGCCACAAATGGATGGAAAGATCAGTGGGACAGTTAGCAACCCCCCCCCCCCCCCCATTTAGAATGATAGCACAACAACGACAATTTGCACCACGCGTTATAGCCGCAGTGCGCACCCCCCCCCCCAAAAAAAAAAAACGCCCTCAGACTCAGTATAGGTGCCCCCAGTATAGGATCACATGTGTAGGTGCCCTCAATATAGGTTGCCAAGCATAGGTGCCCCCAGTATAGGAAGTCAGTTGAACGTCTCCATCACCCCCATAGGTAGCCAGGTATTGGTGCCTCCAGTATAGGTAGCCATGTGTTGGTGCCCTCAGTAAAGGTAGCCAGCTATAGGCGCCCCCTTGGAAGCCGGAGCCCTGAGTGACCGCTCTGGTCGCACAGGTCAAACGCCGGCTATGAGCATATTTTTATTTGTTATTACCACCATTTTTTAATTATAAAGCACAACAGCTTCCATAGCCCTGTACATAGTACAAAACAAATAGTGGGGAGCATAGAAAAAAAAAATGTCCATTGAGTACATCCAGAAAACCACATAGTACAACTCTAGCCTGCACCCTGAACAGGGTGCAGGCTGATGTTGTACCATATTTTCTGGTTGACCTCGAAAAATGGATGTCTTTTTTCAACCTAACTATAACTCTATAGAACAAAATTGTTGTAAATTGCTCATAGTCTTAGGCCCGGTTCACACTTGCGGTTTTGCAAAAACCGCACCGGATGTCCGGACCGCACCGGAGCCGGATCGGACCTGAACCGTACGGTTCCTGTCCGGATCCGGTCCGGTTGCATACGGTTTCCGTGCGGTATGAACACGGTTGCGGTCCGGATCCGGATTCTTAAAGAGATAACAACCTGTATAAAAACAAAAAAAAATGTTGGGGTCTGGGAGGTCAGCAGAAGGGGGACCTGTGGAATCAGGCCCTCCGCTATTTAGCACTCACCTCCACCTCCAACATGCTGCCAACATCTCCAGCTCGTGCTGCTCCACTCCAAAATGGTTGCCCATGTGTCCCCGATACAATATCGCCGCAACAATCCTCATAGGAAGTGGGGTAGAACATCCGGATTTTTTGCCAGTGTGTTGTGCGCTCTCCGGTTCTCATTGGTTTCCATTGGCCGGATGGTGCAGTCCGGCTCCGCCCCGGATACGGCTGCCGGAGGAGCCGGACCAAAAAATAGCGCATGTTGGAACGGACACCGGAGTCCGGATCCGGTCCGGCTCCGGTCCGGACGAAACGGACACATGTGAACCCTGGCATAGACTTACATTGCTATGCCGTGCGTCCGTTTCGTCCGGCCAGCATGCGGTGCGGCTCCGGCACGGCTATTCCGGATAGCCACCGCTAATGTGAACCGGGCCTAACTGGCCCTACCCATTTTATGCTCCTCCCTGATTGTTTAACACAAATAGGTGCCAATATTTATCACAGCACCATCTAGTGGTCATTTTGACAATTGCAACCAACTCAAAAATAAACCAAGAGATTTGGATACAAATGCTAGTAATATGAAACTGGGGTCCCTCGTCTTACACTTTTGGTTCCTGTCTGAATATCGATCATAAATTGGTCTTTAGTATCTTAAAGCAAATCTTAAAAGTCTTTAAAAAGAAAAGATAGATCTCGGTAGTGGAACCCCTCTGGATAGTCCAGAGGCTTTCTGCTACTTTGTACACTGTAGCGTTTCAACACTGGTTCCCTCTGTGTCTTCAGAGTGAAAGCATGGCCATACTGCGCATGTGCGAGTACAGCTGCTCAGGCCCAGTAGAACAAAGGTTCAGGGGCAGGAAGCCTAGCTAAGCAGGTGGTTTTGGTGCACGGAGCGGTTGCCGTACCCCGAATTACATCTTCCTCCAAGTTGCGACAACTCGGAGGGGGAATAGTATTTAGTGCCGCCGGGGAGTTTTGCAGCAGCAGGGACAGCCGTCATTCTGCTCTCCTGGCACTCAACTCACTGGTGATGTGTACTTACATACGCGCCTCAGACATGCCACGAGGTCCCCTTAAAGTATCCCCAGGTAGATAACTAGAGGGGAGCAGGCCCTGTGACTGCAGGGAGGTCCAGAGCTGTATTGGGGCCCCTACCACTACTTCTCTCCCTCTGATAAACGTTTTCGGCCTCCAGATCAGGTGTTTTTGTGGCTACACTTGTTATGGGTGTGAACATTATGGATGTCCACACTTGTCTTAGAACCCATGCAAGATGTGCCCCCTGGCTGCGAGGGTCACTGGGGTAGGCGAGGGAAAGGGTGTGAATATTGAGGGCCCCATGATTTGCAGTTACGCGCCTGCAATATCCTCCTCTATGTTCTGTAATGGCAGCAGACAGGTCGCCCTGTCAGTGATGTCAGTGTAGTGCCGGTACTATAGCTACAGTTATAGGCAATGCTCTGAACATCACAGGGGTTAATATAAGACAGTAGAGAGTTCATCTCCCTCTGTACAGATGGTGTTCTTCTGACACTAATGAAACCGATCCTATTCCTGCCAAATCTGCATTAGGGACTATCACTGTCTGGCCAAATAACGAGACAAAGGAAGTCCAAAGCCTTCTCGCTTCCAGCCCACAATAGTCAGTTATTAAAGCTCTATAGCTACAGCTGTGTGACGATCAACGAGGAACAATCGTTTTATCGACCATTCTGTCAATCCGAATTTATGGATGATTCTTTTAGACTGATCAGATTGCTTATCATCTTTCCCTCCATTGATGGTTCAAAACTATCATTTCCGATCGGTTGCAACGATCATGGTGAATTGTTTGGGAAATTGGATCATTAGTGGGCACCTTAAAGGTTTTTCATCTAACTACAAATCCAGCTGAAGGTGCCCATTACCGATAGAATTACCCAGACGATCAATCCTCCAATCCAATCATAATGCTTAAACGGAAATGATAGTTAAGGTCCACTAACAGAATAAAAACTGCTAACCAACCCAATGAGATTGAAGGAATTGAAAAACATATTGATTCCATTACTCTGATCAATTTGGTTAGCAGTTTTCTCTCCGTTAGTCGGCTCAAATGTTATTTTCCAATCGATCAACATGATTGAATGCGACGTTTGATCGTCTGAGGAATTGTATTGTTAAAGAGGAACTCCAGTGAAAATAATGTAATAAAAATTGCTTAATTTTTACAATAATTATGTATAAATGATTGTCAGTGTTTGATCATTGTAAAATCTTTCCTCTTCCTGATTTAAATTCAGACATTTATCACATGGTGACATTTTTACTGCTGGCAAGTTATGTCACTGGAAGGATATGCTGCTTGCTTTTTTGGCAGTTGGCTATTATTTCCCACGATGCAACAAGGCTCCCACAGTGTGGTGTCAGGACCTCCGGGCTGTGATGCACTGACATCACACTGTGGAAGGGGTTTCACCACAAAATCAGCCATACAGAGCCCCCTGATGATCCGTTTGAGAAAAGGACTAGATTTCTCATGGGAAAGGGGATATCAGCTACTGATTGGGATGAAGTTCAATTGTTGGTTACAGTTTCTCTTTAATGGCCACTGTTAGTCTCATTTTACACATCTCAGTCATGGCACCACAGCCTATTGACTTCCTCCAGTTTGTGGTTGGTTCAGCCCTTAATCCTTTAAATTGTAAGCTCTTGTGGCCAGGGGTCACGGTCTAGCTGTATGCTGCCTTCTCTGTGTGCTGTATGCCTGTGCATTATCTGTATAATGCTGGATACACACTATGCGTTTCCGCGTGCGACGCGGCCGTCGATACGCGTCGATTCGATTATTTCCGACATGTCCGATTCAAGCTTCGATGGATCATTAGGTCGATTTGCCATACTTTACATGGCATTCGACCTAAAAATCATCGAAATTCGTTCAGAAATGTTCGGAAATAATCGAATCGACGCGTATCGACGGCCGCGTCGCACGCGGAAACGCATAGTGTGTATCCAGCATTAGATGTATCCGTGCTGTGTGCTTGCGTGTGCGGCCTTTTTGTGTCCCGTAGGGATGATGGGAAAACTTCTGAGGAATCCGGATTTTCAGGTTTCAGATTGGAAATGGGTTTACTGTGGTGGAAATCAGTATGTGAAAATCGGCATGCAGAAATCGTATTCTGCGTAAATACCGCATTAATGCAAATTGGAAATTTTGGCTCAATCATTGAAACATTGGACCAAACAGCAAATGCAGAATTTTTCCAGGGAAATCAGATTAGGAGTAATTTTAGGCCAATCAAAAAATGCTGATTTTTTTTTTTCTGTGGAAATTGGATAATCTGTAATTTTAGGCCAATCAGAAAATGCAGAAGTTTACCACAGTTGCCAATTGGAAATGCGATTTCCACATAATAGTGTATATCCGCCAAAAATAATGGATTACGCTTTTTTATTATTATTATTTTTACAATGAACAAACGTTATTGACAAAAAAAAAAAACATCCACAGAAATCTGTAGAATCTGAAAGGGGGCATAACTAGGGTGAACCACTCCTGCGACTGCAGGGGGACCCAGAGGTGTGGGAGGCCCCAACTACTAATGCTGGTTACACACGTTACGTTTTTTCGTGCGATAGATGGATCAGATAGATAAAATCCATCATGTCCGATATTGCTCCCGTTTGTTTCCACGCTTGATTTCTCATAGTGGTGAATGGAAAAAGATAAGAAAAACGAATGAAGATAAGAGAATCAAGCGCGAAATCGAGTGTGAAATCGTGCCGAAAAAACGATTGGGTGGCTAAATCGCACGAAAAAAACGTAACGTGTGTACCCAGCATTACTTTCCCTTGCTCTGATACTACAGATCAGGTGTTTTTGTGGCCACACATGTTATGGGTGTGAAGATCCTGATGGCCACTTGTTTAAGGACTCTTGTGAGACGGGCCCCCGGGCTGTGAGGCTCAACAAGAAGAGACAAAGGAAGGGTTGTGAACATTTTGGGCCTGTTCACACTGGGGCAGTGCGCACCGCTACCGCACTCCAGTGCAAATCTATGGGGTAAATCACATTACCTGCATCGTGGTGCGGTCCGCCGGAAGTCCTCGATCTGACGCTGGTCCAGAACTACGTTACAGCGTGGCTTTTGCGGCAATCTGCGCTGGCCTGGAAGTCATTTTAGTCTATGGCAACGCGGAGATTTTTAAAAACTTTCAGACGCGATGTTGCGGTACGCATGCGTGGAAGCTTCCGTGCACTTCCGCATACCCAGCAAGCGCGTGGCACTTCCTGCTTGGCCAGATGGGGAATACCGCATAGTAATGCGATATTCCTCAAAAGGCCTTTTTTAGGCGGTGTGTCAGGCACGCCGCACCGCCGGTTTGCAGTGTGAAACCGGCCTTAGGGGCCCCATTAAAGTTTTGCTTGGGCCCTATGATTTGTAGTTACGCCCCGGTACACTTATCGGAAAGCAGAAATGTTGTCAGGATCAGAAATCTGCATTTCTGACCATCGCTAGTGTCTGGGCCCCTATAACCCACCATGGAATAGGCTGGTGCAATATCAGTCTATAATATAATAATGTAAGGTGAGCTTCAGAGCAGCTGTGAGGAGGAGAGCGCAGGTGACAATACATAGCAACGTATCATTATATAAATGTGTATGACTCAGGGATTCCCTCCAATCCTGGGACTCGGCAGAGAGTCTAGCGTTTATCTCCCCCTGGAGGGACAGTGACGTCACCCAGTCTACGTGGGTCATCTGTCATATTCCCATCCACACAGAGAATACCGTGTTCTATTCCCAGCCTCCAGCGCTGCCACAAATAACCTGAGCAGCTTGGATTATTCACCTCTCCAGAGAGGTATTATTCACACTGTCACCCGCTTATTGTAATTATAGAACATATGGAATTATCTGCATTCTACACACCGGCATACCTGTCCCCTCTCATCACAGCTCCAGCCGTGGGTTACGTGCTCCGAGGAGAGGGGGGACGGCTGGGAACTGTCAGGCAGAGGAGGGCTGGAGAAGAAGAAACATCGCCCACTTTCCATTCACTGACACGTCATTGTGTCTGAGCTCCACACAAAGTTACTATAATACAACACACAAAATAATAAATATATGTATACACAGTTATTGATTGCTATGAAAGAAAAAAGTTCACTAAAAGGTAATTGTCCCCCCCCCCCACACACACACACACACACACACACAAACATACACACACCTAAACTTACACCACCAACACCCAGCCAAGTGAAAAGCTACAGTAACTGGCCCCCTAAACTTATACCGCCAACACCCATATATGCCATGTGAAAAGGTACAGTAACTGGCCCCCTAAACTTATACCACCAACACCCATATAAGCTATGTGAAAAGGTACAGTAACTGGCCCCCTAAACTTATACCACCAACACCCATATAAACCATGTGAAAAGGTAATTGCCCCCCTAAACTTATACCACCAACACCCATATAAACCAAGTGAAAAGGTAACTGCCGCCCTAAAAAAGAACTTAATCCACCAAAAACCATATTATCCATGTAAAAAGGTAACTGCCCCCCCCCCCTCCCCCTTCCAAACGTATACCACCAACACCCACATCACCCATGTGAGAATGTAACTGCCGCCCTAAAAACTTAATCCACCAATATCTTTTTCACCCATATGAAAAGATAGCTGCTCCCTGAACTTGAAGGAAACCAGATCTGATGAACAATAAAAGTTGTATTCTCTTGCGCAGACTGGCCATGACTGGCTGAAGTGACGGGACCTGGTACCGGAGCTGCAGAAGGTTGAGGACGGTGGCGTGGGGACGATCCGAGCTTATGGGGCTGCAGGAAGCCCCAGGTATGTATAAAACTTTTAGCTTTAATCAGCTCTGGTACACTTTAAATCACCAACACACATAGTATTGTTACTAAATGCCCCTTGGAGGGGCTCACAAGTTAGTCCCTACCATAATCATGTCTATGTATGTAACGTGTAGTGTATGTATCGTAGTCTAGGGCCAATTTTAGGGGGAAGCCAATTAACTTATCTGTATGTTTTTGGGATGTTGGAGGAAACCTGGATGCCCAGAGGAAACCCAAGCAGACACTGGGATAACATACATACTCCTTTTCGAACCAGGGTCCTAGCACTGCAAGGTGAGAGCGCTAACCACTACAGCACCATGCTGCCCTAATAATAATAATGGCAGAGATAGCAGATAAGCTAATTTGAAAGCGCAGGATGTTAACAATATGTCTGCTTCCATGAATCAGGAAGTAGAAACACTGCAGGTTTATTTTAGGATTTGTATCAGCTGTAACAAAGACAAATGTTTTTTGTTTAAGGGTTATTATGCTGTTGCTCATCTTTTAGAGGAGAGAGGACGTTCTGAGATCAAGTTCGCTTCCTTCATTGGTGTGATTTCTACAAAAACAGTGTACATGCATTTGGGCATAAGAGAAGGCCTAATGGCCCTATGTTCCTCCTGCTAAGCACAACAAGGCCTCTTTCTTATCTCCATATCTAAGCTGTTTTATGGGAAAAAGAACAATTTACAAATAACATAAAATTACAAAAAATCATCATCTATACCAATAAAAGATTCAGAGACTATGGAGAAATCTTTGTACACAAGGGTCAAAGCTGACAGCCAATACTGGATGGCTGTGATCTTTGGGACCTCAGACAGCAACACATTAAAGAGAACCCGAGGTGGGTTTGAAGAATATTATCTGCATACAGAGGTTGGATCTGCCTATACAGCCCAGCATCTGTTGCTATCCCAAACCCCACTAAGGTCCCCCTGCACTCTGCAATCCCTCATAAATCACAGCCACACTGCTGACAAACAGCTTGTCAGAGCTGGCTGTGTTTATCTCTATAGTGTCAGTCTGCTGCTTTCCCCGCCTCCTGCAGAACTCCAGTCCCCGCCTGCATCCCTTCCCTCCCTGCTGATTGGAGGGAAAGGACGGGGCAGGGACCGGAGCTATGCAGGAGGCGGGGGAGCAGCTGAGACTGACACTACAGATGTAAACAGAGCCTCACAGCATGGCTGTGATTTATGAGGGATTGCAGAGTGCAGGGGGACCTTAGTGGGGTTTGGGATAGCAACAGAGGCTGGGCTGTATAGGCAGATCCAGCCTCTGTATGCAGATAACATTCTTTAAACACACCTCGGGTTCTCTTTAACAAAACAGACATAAATCTGTAGGAAAAACCACTACAGGATCTCAGTGAAATCCATTATCTGTGAAGACAGTTTGTCACTACATGCACAAACTAAGCTCAATCCCTACCATACAAAGGGGAAACCACATATAAACATGACCCAGAAACACAGCCTCCTTTTCGGAGCCTGAACTAATTTAAAATGGAGAGAAGCAAAGAGAAAAACTGTCATGTAGTCTGATGAATTAAATTTTGCTTTCGAAATCACAGAAGCATCATATATTTGCTTGTTATCAGCACACAGTACAAAATCTTGTATATGTTGGGGCATTAGTGCATATGGCTGGGATAGCTCATACATCTGAGAAGACACCACATATGGTGAATGATATATACAGGTACTGGAAGAACATGTTGCCATCATCAAAAATGTGCTTATTTCAGCAGGACAATAACAAACTGCATCCTGCAGGTATTACTACAGCATGGCTTCTTAGTGAAAAAGTCGGGGGCTTGCTGGCCTTCTGCAGTCCAGGCCGGACAGCCATACAACATATACAGTCCTGGCCTAAAGTTTTGAGACTGTCAAAAATATATATAAAGTTGGTGCTTAAAGGGACTCAGAGCTCAAAATAAGGAAGGACTATGCAATTCATCTGAACACTCTTCATACCATTCTGAAGTATATGCAAATTATAAAAACTTAAAGGGACTCAGAGCTCAAAATAAAAACAAAATTAGTACTCACCTTGGGCTTTCTGTAGCCCAATGTAGGTCGGGAGGTCCCCCGGCGGCATCCTGGCTCTTCTCCCGAGGCCTGTGCTGAAATGGCTGCCCGGCAGCTCCCGGCCGCCAGCCCGGCGACACTGGGCCGAGTGTCTGGCTCCTTCTTCCGCATATGTCACGTATGACTTCACACGCCGGCCGCCTCGCGTCATCATGGCGGCCGGTCTAATCGCGCATGCGCCGTACTGTCATGCCGGCCGCCGTGATGACGCGAGGCACTGACCATGGTGACCAGCAAAGAAACGCATGCAGTCCAGCAAGTGCCAGAATCGTCTCCTAAAAACGATTCAGCTGCGGTGTCAGAGTGCAACCAGTGCAAGCATTGCTCAGGAATGACATCAGGCAGGTGTGAGCGCATCTGCGCGCACAGTGAGGCAAAGACTTTTGGAAGATGGCCTGGTGTCAAGAAGGGCAGCAAAGATGCCACTTCTCTCCCAAAAACACATCAGGGACAGATTGATCTTCTGCAGAAAGTATGGTGAATGGACTGCTGAGGACTGGGGCAAAGTCATATTCTCCGATTATGAAGCCCCTTTCTGATTGTTTGGGGCATCTGGAAAAAGGCTTGTGAGAAGCAGAAAAGATGAGCGCTACCATCAGTCCTGTGTCATGTCAACAGTAAAGCATCCTGAGACCATGTGTGGGGTTGCTTCTCATCCAATGGAGTGGGCTCACTCACAATTTTGCCAAAAAACACAGCCATGAATAAAGAATGGTACCAAAACACCCTCCAACAGCAACTTCTTCCAACAATTCAACAACAGTTTGGTGAAGAACAATGCATTTTCCAGCACGATGGAGCACTGTGTCATAAGGCAAAAGTGATAACTAAATGGCTCGGAGACCAAAGCATTGAAATGTTGGGTTCGTGGCCTGGAAACTCCCCAGACCTTAATCCCATTGAGAACTTGTGATCTTCCTCAAGAGGCGGGTGGGCAAACAAAAACCAACAAATTCTGAGAAACTCAAAGAAGTGATTATGAAAGAATGGGTTGCTATCAGTCAGGATTTGGCCCAGAAGTTGATTGAGAGCATGCCCAGTCAAATTGCATGCAGAGGTCCTGAAAAAGAAGGGCCAACACTGCAAACACTGACTATTTGCATAAATCTCATGTAATTGTCAATAAAAGCCTTTGAAACTTATGAAGTGCTTATAATTATATTTCAGTACATCACTATCAACTGAAACAAAGATCTAAAAGCAGCTTAGCAGCAAACTTTGTGAAAACTAATATGTTTGACAGTCTCAAAACTTTTGGCCAGGACTGTAGTGCATTATAAAATATAACAAAGGAGACCCTGAACTATCAATCAGCTAAAGTCCTCTATTAGGCAAGAATAAAGAAGTCATGTGATTCGTAGATCATGTTTTTGTTGTTTTTTGTTAACACCATTTTAAATTGAAGAATAAAGATAAAGAAATGTACTGTACAATAATGCAAATACTGTATGCCAATCATGTCATAATTCTGATTATACTATCATATATGGCATTTGACTCCACAGACACAGTAGGATTATAAAAAAAACAAATACTGTCAGTTATTGTATATTGATTACCATTTTTGTTTTGGCTTTGTAGTAATCCAATAGTAATTTGACTGTAAAGCTGATCACACATCGTACAATTTTTTTATATTTCCTTTTAATTACCGTAAATAATTACAAATCATTTTTAAGATTGATTGTAGCATTTCAAAACTCTGACCAATGTACAGTATCACACACATGTGTTCAGTTATCCCCCAATTATGAAAAAAAATGATTGAAAACGCTGAAAAATTGCTTGGGTCTATAAATCAAGAAAGGACAATCTACCCTACACCATTCAATTTTCAGAAGAATTGATCACAAAAATGTGACACGCTCGACTTTATAACAAAATAGAAAAGTCACTTAAATTTCTCAACAGCCAATCATTTTTATCAAATTGTAATAAAATGATATCATTTTATAGTATCATGTGTACCTTAGTGTACCTTAAAGTGATCTGAAAGTCAGCATTTCTACTTTGCTCTAAAAGATTCCTTACAGCTTTAAAGCTATTATCACAGAAATATGTTTTAGCAGAACATCACTAAAACGGTTAAACACAGCACCTTGTCCTGCCATGTAAAGGCTATTCATCTTGAAATCTGCATCCAGACTAGAGATAACAGTATCTTTGTTTACATTCCAATGTTGTTACATTTGTGTGTAAACAACTCAAAACACTCTCCAAGAAGCTCTCTCTGCTTCAGACATACACATAGTTCAGAACAGCTCACTCAAAGATTTTAACATATAATAAAAAGCAGCTGGTATAATATGCAGCAGCAATGCAATGGCAGCAGGTTTCTATGCTTTGGAAACTTGTAATTTGTAGACAGACTATAACTTGTGCACAAAAGCAAATATGATAACTGTATGAGTAATAAAAAGTAGAACACATTTTTATTGAACTATAGAAAGAGTCTAAAAATTCCAAAGAATCTGCTTATAGGACAATGATTCATGCCAAACATATATCATTGTAGCATTTAAAAACACCGAGACTCTATTTAGCTAATTGGAATATTCATTCTATCAAAAGTCAATGGACACTTAACACATTTTGCAGGCGTGAAATACATACAGTACAGACCAAAAGTTTGGACACACCTCATTCAAAGAGTTTTCTTTATTTTCATGACTATGAACATTGTAGATTCACACTGAAGGCATCCAAACTATGAATTAACACATGTGGAAGTATAGTACATAACCAAAAAGTGTGAAACAACTGAAAATATGTCATATTCTAGGTTCTTCAAAGTAGCCACCTTTTGCTTTGATTACTGCTTTGCACACTCTTGGCATTCTCTTGATGAGCTTCAAGAGGTAGTTCTAGTTACCTGAAATGGTCTTCCAACAGTCTTGAAGGAGTTCCCAGAGATGCTAAGCACGTGTTGGCCCTTTTGCCTTCATTCTGCAGTCCAGCTCACCCCAAACCATCTCGATTGGGTTCAGGTCTGGTGACTGGAGGCCAGGTCATCTAGTGCAGCACCCCATCACTCTCCTTCCTGGTCAAATAGCCCTTATACAGCCTGGAGGTGCGTTTGGGGTCATTGACTTGTTGAAAAATAAATGATGGTCCAACTAAACGCAAACCGGATGAAATAGCATGCCGCTGCAAGATGCTGTGGTAGCGATGCTGGTTCAGTATGCCTTCAATTTTGAATAAATCTCCAACACTGTCACCAGCAAAGCACCCCCACACCATC
Organism: Hyperolius riggenbachi; assembly: GCF_040937935.1. Lineage (NCBI taxonomy): Eukaryota > Metazoa > Chordata > Amphibia > Anura > Hyperoliidae > Hyperolius > Hyperolius riggenbachi. Next base: position 443,650,897 of record NC_090649.1, read on the forward strand.
ACACCTCCTTCTCCATGCTTCACAGTGGGAACCAGGCATGTAGAGACCATCCGTTCCCCTTTTCTGTGTCGCACAAAGACACGGTGGTTGGAACCAAAAATCTTGAATTTGGACTCATCAGACCAAAGCCCAGATTTCCACTGGTCTAATGTCCATTTTCTCTGTTCTTTAGCCCAAACAAGTCTCTTCTGCTTGTTGCCTGTCCTTAGCAGTGGTTTCCTAGCAGATATTCTACCATGAAGGCCTGATTCACACAGTCTCCTCTTAACAGTTCTTCTAGAGATGTGTCTGCTGCTAGAACTCTGTGTGGCATTGACCTGGTCTTTAATCTGAGCTGCTGTTAACCTGCGATTTCTGAGGCTGGTGACTCAGATTAATTTATCCTCCGCAGCAGAGGTGACTCTTGGTCTTCCTTTCCTGGGGCAGTCCGTATGTGAGCCAGTTTCTTTGTAGTGTTTGATGGTTTTTGTGACTGCACTTGGGGACACTTTCAAAGTTTTCCCAATTTTTTCGAACTGACTGACCTTCATTTCTTAAAGTAATGATGGCTACTCGTTTTTCTTTACTTAGCTGCTTTTTTTCTTGCCATAATACAAATTCTAACAGTCTATTCAGTAGGACTATCAGCTGTGTATTCACCTGACTTCTCCACAAAGCAACTGATGGTCCCAACCCCATTTGTAAGGCAAGAAATCCCACTTATTAAACCTGACAGGGCAAACCTGTGAAATGAAAAACATTTCAGGTGGCCACCTCTTGAAGCTCATCAAGTGAATGCCAAGAGTGTGCAAAGCAGTAATCAAAGCAAAAGATGGCTACTTTGAAGAACCTTAGAATGACATATTTTCAGTTGTTTTACACTTTTTGGTCATGTACTATACTTCCACACGTGTTAATTCATAGTTTAGATGCCTTTAATGTGAATCTACAATGTTCATAGTCATGAAAATAAATAAAACTCTTTGAATGAGAAGGTGTATCCAAACTTTTGGTCTGTACTGTATGTTTCCATAGATCTGTACATCAGTTCTGAAAGAGGGACACATGAGGAGGTAAGAGGGACAGAGGGTCTGGGTTTCCAAAAAGGGACAGTCCCTCTGAAAAAGGGACAGTTGGGAGCTACGCATGTCACTCTACAGTCTACACAATGATTCTGTAATGTTTGCAGTTTTGGTATTTTGTAGCGGAGGTGAGCAGTGCACAGACTGGAGTTACTGAATAATCGCAGTGTGTCTGCACCAGTCATGTTTAGGAAGCTCTGAATTCCTCTGCAGTCACCTGACTGAACATTAATCTGCAGAATAATCTGTCTAATGAAACGAAAGCCCTGGCTGTGGGAAGATCCGCTTGGAATGAGCTGGTTACACACGGCAAGTATGTCACTTCACGCCTCACACACCTCTGCCCAAGTTTATGTGCCCAAAGTGTGACTCCATCTGGAGAGGCCAGGTCATATGACCAATACCATGTGATGGAGTTATTAGTTGTAATGTCATAGCTCCACCAGAGCCGGATCACTCACAAGGCAACCCTAGGCAGGTACCTAGAGCCTGGAGAGGGTCTAGGGGCCCAGTTTATGCTTAACACCAACACATCTTATCAATAAAGCCAGGTGGCTATTAACCAGTTCACCACTAAGGCCTGGAACCCACTTCAAAACGCCTGATTGGTCCTTTCAATTATTTTTAATTTTGTTACAGTGTACATTAACTTTAAACCGCTAGCAAAATCGCTCCGTGCAAGTTTTGATGAGAGATTACGCCAGCGATTATATACTTTACATTGAAGCGCAAACGCTAACAAAATGCTGCATGTCCTGCGTTTGCGATTTTGCTAATCGCAATTGCTTCTGTGGAATTTGCACCATCCATTTACATTGGCAAAGCGTTTAGGGAATCTCACACTCCCTAAACGCTCCAAAAATCGCTCTAGTGGGTTCCAGCCCACTAGGGGTTTTCCCCCTTATGCACCAGAGCAATTTTCACATTTCAGGGCTCCTGTCTTTCATTCACCAATAACTTTATCACTACTTATCACAACAAAATGATCTATATCTTGGTTTTTTTACGCCACCAATTAGGTTTTTTTTGGTGGTACATTTTGTTATTGTCATTTTATTCCAAATGCATTTTAATGGGATGAATAAGAAAAAAAATTGAAAAAAAAATCATTATTTCTCAGTTTTCAGCCACTATAGTGTTAAATTAAAATATGCTATACATTTTATTTGCCCATTTGTCCCAATTATTACAACATTTAAAATATTTAACTAGTACAATGTATAGCGACAATATTTTATTTGGTAATAAAGGTGTTTTTTTTTCAGTTTTGCGTCTGTCACTAATTACAAGCCCTTAATTGCAAAAATAACAGTAATATACCCTCATGACATACATATTATACATATTAAAATAAAGTTTAGTCCCTAAGGTAGCTATTTATGTATATTTTTAAATGTCCCTTTTTTTTTATACAAGTGTTTTATTTTGGTAACTATAGGAGGGGCGGTAAGGGGTTAATTAATCAGGGATTTTATGTATTTTCATTTATTGTTATGTATGTAGGTGTAATTTTACTATTAGGCCACTAGATGCCCCCCTACTTTATAGTCCTGTGTACTGTGAACAGTACACAGGAAATAATGCGTGTGTCATGTTTTACTTTCACTTTGCCAATGACCACCAGCATCTCATTGATGCTGGTGATCATCGATCATAGGCACTTTGATCCGTGATGGGCCCAAAGTTGTTGTTTGCCTAGGGCCACATTTCAACTTAATCCATCTCTGGACCCCACAGATAGGATGCTTGACCGGAGATGACACCCAATAGACAATAGGTTTGACCTGGAATTATGTCCCCCAGACGGGAAGCGTGGTATGGAATGCCCCAAAGGTGCTCTGTTGAATTGAGAGGTGATGACTGTGGTGCCCATTGAAATACAGTGAACAGTGAGCTGTGCGACATGGTGCATTATCTACTGGAAGTAGAAATGGATTAAAATGAAATGGGGTTCTAGGCAAGATAGCAGTTTTTGCCCACCACTGATGCTCACCTGGCTTTTTTTAGTAAGATTTGGAGGGACCTAGCACTCACCAGGCCCCTAGACTATCTCTAGGCCCTAGGATTGCCTTGTGGATGATCGGGGTCTTGCTGGAGGTAGTCATCAGGGACACTGTAGTCGTAAATCAGAATCTATATATATAATAGAGTAAGTGCCTCAACCTTCGAGCAAGAAGAAGTACTTTGCATGAGAAAATGTATGCGTGCTCAATCACCAAGTTTTAGGCTTCTTTTCCACGGACTGTTGAGCTGTGTGCTCAGCAAGCAGTTACCAGGCAGCAGCAAGCAGTTACCAGGCAGCAGCAAGCAGTTACCAGGCAGCAGCAAGCAGTTACCAGGCAGCAGTGAGCAGATATCAGGCAGCAACAAGCAGTTTCCAGGCAGTAGCAAGCTGTTACCAGGCAGTAGTGAGCAGTTGTAAGAGTTTGAGAGGCATGTTACTGCCTATTAACTGTCCGTGGAAAAGAGGCCTACCCTAGCAAGTCTGGCTTTGCAAATCTGGCCTAATTGGCTATTCATGAGGCAATGCTCATGCAAATATGCATTTGCTTTTGCATGCCAAACTATGCAGAGTCAAAAAACCAATACTGCAAAGCGGTCGCCCTGCTACATGCCAGTGATGAGCGAAAATGCAAAAATTTGTTTCGATAAATTTGTACCGAATTTTTGCCTAATTTCGTTTTGACAGGCAAATTTTCCATCCAATTTTTTCACGTTAATTTTCGCCTAAGTCCAGTCATTTTCGCATTACTTGCGTATGATTGCGGACATTTTCCACATAAGGGCATTAGCGCCCGCATTCAGAGAAGTTTCTTGCGCATTATTGCGGGCATTTTTCCGTATAAACGTCCGCATAGATTGAATTTCCATGCGGATTATTGTGGACATTTTTCCGCATAAGGGCATAAGCATCCGCATACAATGAATTTTCGATGCTGGTCGAAAACGCAAATATTTCTGAAGATTTTCGTGAAAATTCGCCAAAAAACGAAAACGGGATTTTTGAGGCGTAAATTCGCAAGCAACACTGCTACATGCTACATTAGCACTATCCAGAGCGCCACGGGGAGGATTCCCAATGCCCCCCTTTTATACAACGGGGGGGACCACAGGCGACCCCCCCCCCCCAAGCGTGGCCAGCGTCGGGGAGAGCCGTCCACACCCACCTCCCAATATTAAAAACAGGCACTTACCTTAACGTCCATTGCGTTCTGCTACATGCGCATTAACTTGGGGGCACCACATGAGAAAGGAGTGAAGCATGGGTCACCCCGAGCTTTAGAGCTCAGGGCTGGCTCACATACAGCACTCCAGAGGGGGGGGGGGGAGGACAGGTGCAGACAACTCACTCCAGGGCTCACACCACCGGAGCAAGCCATCCACCACCTGCCTCCAAAGGATACAAACTGCAAAAAATGCTTTCCATGAGAAAATTAATGCGCATGTAGCAGAAGGCAATGGACGTTAAGGTAGGTGCCCGTTTTTAATATTGGGAGGTGGGTGCAGACGGCTCTCCCTGGCGCTGGCCACGCTTGGGGGGGGGGTCGCCTGCGGCAACTAGCCTCCCCCTCCGGGGTGCCACTGTGGTTCCCGCGGTCCCTCCGGTTGTATATAAAGGGGGCATTGGGAATCCTCCCTGTGGCGCTCCTGGATAGTGCTAATGTAGCATGTAGCAGTGTTGCTTGCGAATTTTCGCCTAAGTCATTTTCGCATCGAAAATCCTGTTTTTGTTTTTTGGCGAATTTTCACGAAAATCTTCAGAAATATTTGTGTTTTCGACCAGCATCGAAAATTCATTGTATGCGGATGCTTATGCCCTTATGCGGAAAAATGTCCACAATAATCCGCATGGAAATATAGACTATGAATGTATTTTGTAGGTACTGATCTTTTGCAGGAACGGATCTTTTGCAGATAATGATCTTTTGAATGTGTACAGCAACTTTGTGTGCAGCATCTTGCAAATATTTCTATCTAATGGGGAGTGCAGCTCAATAGAATAGACTGTGTAGGTGTGGCTCTGATACTACATGGAAGGGGGTAAAATTGGTCTGTGATCTTTCATTTTTCCAAAGACTTTTATCTGATGTGTGTACCCACCTTTGTTCTTCTTGCTTCAAGGTTGAGGCACGTACTCTATTAGATAGATAGAAGATGCGGCGTATGCTACGACGCGGGACGGCTAGTTATCTTTATTCGCCAAGTATGACAATTGTTGTACCCAGAATTATTTGTGGTACACGCGGCTTTGGTCACAGTGCAACTACATACAGTGAACTACAAAACAGATATAGGGCTAGTGCACACTAAAATCCCTATTGCAATCGCTAGCGCTTAGCGATTTGCGTTAGCGATTTTTGAATGAATGAGCGTTTTTGCTCATTCATTCAAGCTGAATCGTTCCAAAAATGCTACATGCAGCGAGTTTGCGATTTTAGAAAAATCACAACGCTGCTGTGGGAACACCCTCACAGGGTTTAAGTAGCCAAGCGTTTTTCAAAGTGTTGGTGATCTGAAAAGCGCTCAGAAGCGCTCTTTGTGTGCACCAGTACATATGCAGGGAATTACAAACATTAAAGAAAACCTGTAATGAGAAAGTTACCCTGGGGGCACTCACCTCGGGTGGGGGAAGCCTACGGATCCTATTGAGGCTTCCCCCTGTCCTCCTCGGTCCCACGGCGGCAACGAAAATCCTCCCGGAACAGCGGGGATGTAAATATTTACCTCCCGGGCTCCAGCGCAGACGCAGTATCGGCCCTCCGCTCGGAGACAGGCGGAAATAGCCGATCGCTGTTGGGCCGCTGTACTGCGCAAGCGCAAGTATCCTGCGCCTGCGCAGCAGAGCGGACCCGACGGAGATTTTCGCCTATCTCCATGCGGAGAGCCGCAACAGCGCCCCCGCTGGAGCCAGGAAAGGTAAATAAATCAGCGCTTATCAGGCTTGTCGAGGGAGGATTCCGGGACACTTCGGGGGAGCCAGCGCTGGATTGCCTGCAGCTACAGGGGTGGGGGAAGCCTCATTGGGACCCTGAGGCTTCCCCCTACCGAGGTGAGTACCCCCCAGGGGATGTTTTTTTTTGTTACAGGTTATCTTTAAGGGAAGGCAAATACACAGAGATTCAGTGATACAAGGAAGCCGGTGTGGGGCATTATACTGGGGAGGGTGCTTGAGTTCAGGAATAAAAGAATGGACATAGTCAGCAACAACAGTCAGGCAGGGGTGTAAGTAGACTTAATAGGAACACCCTGCAAAATGACAGCATGGGGCCCCCCTGGTTCCTGAACCCCATGTGGGTCATGTGATCGGGAGCCAGTGAATGGCAGCAGAGTGTTCTGCTATGAAGCAGTGTCTGGAAGCAGGAAAAAATTACACACTCTCCTGCACATGGTTTTTGTGAATGAACAGGGAGGTTATTTTGGCAATTGGCTCCACTTGTGGTTGGAGTAGGGAGGAGGAAGAGGGGACCCCAAAGCCTCTGGGCCCCCCTGCGATGGCAGGGGCTGCAGGGGTGATTGCTATGCCTATGGCCGTGGCATTTAATTGATGCTCAATTGCTACTATGAATTCATCCCTCTGTAGATTGATCCTTTTCCTTTCCATCAAACCATGTGGCCTCTTTTCCTAAAGAGGATCATACATTACTTGATTTTCCTGCTCAATTGACCATTCCATTCAATCATTTTATCAGATCGGGGGTTGAATTGATTATGTTTCATTCTGCTCGATTGCTGGAAATTCGCTGATATCTGGAGTAATCAACCAATTTACTTGATCGGGCAGGATGGAAAATATTGGTCAATGGTAAAGGAATAACATGTTCACGTGATTTTGATCAACACAGAATCGATTTTTTTATTTCAGAGCATGGAGGCATAACATCGTTCAGATCGATTCGTGAAGGAGAATCGCCAGGATCTCGATTGCTGTTTGTGGGCCACTAGCTGATTTACTTTCGATCGATTGACCACACTGTCGTTGATCCCCCCAATAATGGATGGAAAACCAAGTCATGTATGGCTGCCTTTACTCATCATCAGTATAGATATGCAGCCACAGTGTTTTTCCATGGAGACCTGATGCCAGCCATCCTGAATGCTCCTGAAGCAGCAGAGGTTGTGTCACCAATCAGAGGCTCCCTGCAGTGACCCAGAGCAAGAAGCTGAAATGATTGTGCTGTGAGATCCCAGCCTGCAGCCCCCATGCAATGCAGTCACCCATGACCAGGCCCAGACAATTCCCAGGATGTCAGTATAACAGGGGGCACAATGCCTCACAGCAGGGGTCTGCCTGACAATATGCTCTGCGCACACAAAGCCAGCTCGCTGCATGGATATCTGCATGGATATTTTATGATTCGAACCACACTGGTCCTCTCTATCCTGGTTCATTTTCCTTCATTTAAACACTTGAAAATACAAATATATCAATTTAAAGGATGGAAATAAAGTTTAGAGTCAATTACACACATTTGTCTTTAGAAAAATACATATATTAGCTTAGATCTGTACATCAGTCATGAAAGAGGGACAAATGAGGAAGAAAGCGGGACATAGTCCCCAAAGAGGGACTGTCCATCCAAAAGAGGGACAGTTGGGAGCTATGGGATCTGATTGATCCCCTTGGGTGAAATTGCTGGGCCAGCCAGTGAAGACGTGTACTGTTGCTAGGCGGGTGGGGGGGCAATGGGGAGGCACATGATCTCACGCGGCGGGTGGCGGAGCATCATCTTCAAAGTAGTAGGCCATCTTCAGGTGAGCAGATCTGCTGGGCGGCTCACTCACAGTTTGGTGGCTGCTGTACTCACACTGGATTATTCTTGAGGTAGTCGTTATTGGCCGCCTCAGCCGACTTTAGTCAAGTATTTGTACAGACGGGCCTACAGATCCTGAACAAGCATGCAGATTTGACGTTTCTCATAAAAATATGACAAGATTAGCTGCATGCTTTTTTTCCAGGTGTGTGATTCAGATACTTCTGCAGCCAAAGAGACTAGCAGGATGGCCAGAAAAAGGAAATAAATAGGGCATCCTCCATATCCCTCTCACTTCAGGTTCCCTTTAATGCAGAGGAATCAGCTGCACTACGGCAGGAGCCCTTTCCAAAGTGTGAATATATAATATGCCATTAATTGGTGGGTTTATCTCGCAATGGGTTTGAGTCACGCAGGTTATCTGATGAATGATCTCGCATTAGTCGTGTGTGTATACACGTAACATAAAGGTGGGGACCCGCGCTAGTCTGAACTCGGCAGAGACAGCCCAGGCCATTCACCTCTGCCAAGAATCTTTCATGTGTACAGCCGCCTGATGCCTCGCCGAGAGATCGGGAGTGTTTGACAATCCTGGCCGAGTGCATTGGACTTAATTCACTAAAGCCTGGTACACACTTTATGATTGGCCAATCACTGACCACTTTTAC